>NC_137468.1:87040646-87362640 GCF_964235325.1 Thermobia domestica
GTTATGATTACGTGTGGTAATAGAAACTCAAATAAGCTGGAAAAATTTTAAGTTTGAACATCGACATAACAATTTCAAGTATATTTTCAGATATCTCTTTTCATCATATAACGTTTCTCAAAAGTTTTGATACTGCGAGTCAGCATTTTTCAATGACTTTCAACACGTATTTCAACAAGAATGAACAAATTACCATTCTGTGTTTTTCCGAAAGCTTTGAGTGTTTCCCAAATAATGGGTATGATTGTATGGGTCATGGAATGGGAAAATTCTTATCATTATCCCGACCTCAAATAGACGTATTTCGGAAAGTACTTTTCTCCGTTAAATTTTGGTGCGAATAAAAAGTACCATATAACCGATTTTTGTTTCTCTTTCGTTTTATGTGTCGGATTTTGGTTGATTTCTGGATTAACCGGTCATACTCAAATTTTTCAAATATACTCTTTGAAAGAATTATCTGCTTTGGATTTTTTTTTTTTTTTTTTTTTAATGATTTGCTACATTATATTCTAGTGTCGTATTCCAGGCAGTGATGGCGGTAACAATTTAATGCCACGTTGGCGAAGCAGTTGTAAGATCAGAAAAATTCGGGGTGAACTTCAGATTATAGATAAACAAGTAACACATTTCATAACTGCACTGTCTAAAACATTAGTCGAGCTCCCTCGCTGCTGGAGAGCTCTAGATTTGGATTTGAGTTTAGCGGCCCGTTCAGTAGGAAAGCTATATGGGGCGTTGACCTTCAGCTTAACATGCGATCTGAGCCAGGGGTAAAAATGAGAAGGAATGCGGGAGGATGCCGTTACTCCACTTCCAACAAAATATCTATGGCGTTCCCCCACTTCCTAAAAATTACAATGGGCAAATGATAGGCACGGGTAACGGCATGACATCATGCGTCCCCCTAACTTTTCAGATTAACTTTTACCCTTGATCTGAACTACATGACGGAAAATCGAACCTGAGTCTGAGCCACAGGAGGTACCTTATAGCCACCAGAGGGTTCTCTTCAATATTCGACGAAGCATCATCTACTAGTTATTCTACCATGAAGATGATGTTGGAGCGTAAGTAATGATGGCACGTAAACTGTATCATTCACGAATACCCAAAGGAAGAAAGCCATGGTGTGAGATCTAGTGAATGAGGGGACCACATAGGGATACGCAAGAGACAAGATTTGTGGCTGTCTCGTCTCGAAAATGTGTTGTAAAAGTGATGTCTCGACTCGAAAAATTCTATATTTCTCTATTGGAAGAGCCGTGTCTCGACTCGAATTTTGTTAGAAAAACCCTGTCTCGACTCGTCTCGTGAGCATCCCTAGGACCACAGAATTCCGTCACTATCTAGTACAACCAAAACTTCCGGACGGCCCACAAGGTCCATTTACGTTTAAATCATGAACAACAAAGAATAAGAGTGGGAAATAACGTGAATAGGAGTTTTCCAGGCTCAATATTTAAAGATAAATCATGCATGAACAATCCCCAGGAAAATCTCAATCAAGATACCAGTACCCGATCAGAGGATTTGAGTCTGAAACCTCTCGGCCAGTATGTTAATAACTAGCCAAGGCTCACTCAATAAACTATGAAAGCACAGTCGCATATTTCTGTGGAAATGAAACGAGCTAAGAACTATCGAAAACGAGAGATTCACTTTTCTTGATAGCACAGTCCAAATGCGTACAGTAATAAATAGTTGCCTTATTAACTAACATTCTCTTTCCTACTATTTCTCTTACGGATCCTCTGTGTAAGTATGTTATGAGTAATATTTCCGTTTCTCAAATTTCCTTTTTCCAAACGGTTTAATGTTTTTTGGAAAATATAATTGCTAACATACTAATTTATATCTTTACGTAATCTACAGCTTCCCCTTCCATACGTTGAGTTAAAATAACACAAAGGCAAGATACAAAAGACCTCGAAACCATACTACACATGAAGAAGTTTCAAACGACTTTATGATGTTGTATTGTGGATTAATACAACACCATATGTTTGCTTTATTTATATGTTACTAACAGCTTACCTATTGTAATACCATTATAAATACATTGGTGTAGTTGCTGTGAGTAGTACTGTAAAACGCTACCAGTACTTTAGCTCAAACGGTGTAGTAATTAACATGTTTTGTTTATGGGCTAAATGATACTTACAAAGTATAGTGTGTTACAATTTCGGTAATGCATGATTGCCTTTATCAGCGTCAGTATCATTGCCTAATTGGCCTACATATAATCTGTAGTGTACTAATACGAAGATAATAATTTTGTCTTCAAATTTATATTATATGTTTATTGTTGTTCTTTTTATGTGTGCCTAATACGTTCATTATAATTCATAGGGCCTGACCAGGCACGTATTAATGGGGGTCTAGGGAAGCCGCCTCCTAAATTTTTGCTGCCCCCCTAAAATTTTCACGGTAGGTTTACAAATGAATATGGTGATGAAGCATAGTATGGTTGGATCGGTCCCCCTAACTTTTACCGTCCCCTCCCTACATTTTTGGGCTGGCTACCGGCCTGAGCCTGCCTACTTGTTTATATATCTTTGGAAAAAGGAGCCTACTTGGGGCTTACTTTCTCGGAACATAACTTTCAGCCTTGCTTCCAAACTTCCGAGTTACTTACTTGTAGTCTTCAGACAAATTCTCAATGGAAACATGTGAAAATTGAAACGAGTAGTTTAACATACATACATTCAAAGATAATGTTCATGTTCACTAACATTTTTTTTTTTAAATCTTACTCCAATAAAAACATATATTAAGAACAGAGTTCGGCAATTTCCCTTTATAATTACTAGCTGAAATGAATGTTCTTGGCGCGAGGAGAATAGGTTTATGGTGTATTTGCACCCTCTTATCCTTTCAATGAAAGTATAACGATGAAAATCCATAAGGTGTTCTATTTCGCAGATAAAGTTTGAATCCCTTATCCCCTCAGGATACACTCTTTAACCCTTTTTGGATTTTTGGTAACTTTTGTTACCATCGCGTAGTATCGTATTTGACCGCTTATTTAGGTTCTATAACAGGTATTTAAGACGCGTTTTTTTTATTGGTCAAATCAAAAATGGACCAAAGAACATCCCAAATGTGTTCCAGAACTGAATGGACAACTTGGCGGTGCCAAGTGGGGGCGGAGGGGTGTGACTTATTTTTTCTTAAGGCATTTTTCAAAAATGTTTCACGCCTTTAGTTTTTAAGATATCAGATTGAAACTTCGCATACGGGTTATGTATACCCTTAGATATTTCTCAAGTTTTTTTTAAAGATCCCTACACGAAACCGGGGCTGGGCCCGACGGGCACAATTGTTCCGAGGGGGTAATTTTTTCGGAAAAATTTCCAATTTTTCCCGATTTTACCGGTTCAAGTGCATGATACGGACATGTGAAAGGTACCTTTGGATAGGACTCGTTATACTAAAGAAAACGGCATTGGAACTATGAGTCTAGGCTAAATAGTAATGACGCAGTAAATTTTATATGTTTATATATATACTGTATGTATATAGGGCCTAAATTCAGACATTTAACAATTTTTCCGCCGTTTGTTTTCAAGATGCAAGATTGAATTTTGCACACGTATTATGTACATAACATATTTTTTTGAAAAAATCAGTTCCCTACGTGAACCCAGGCCCGGACCAGAGAGGCAAGTGTTTTGGCGAGATTTAAAAAAAAAAAAAAAAATAATAATAATAATAAAAACGGGTTTTACCCGAATCTTTCGATTCAGGTCAACGATACGGACATGTGAATGATACCGTTGGAAAGGGCTCGTTATACTGAAGAAATTGTTGTTTGAACCATGACTCTAGGTCAAATAGAAATGACGCACTACATTTTTTAAGTACTTTTATATATGTATTTAAATTTATACGTGAAAAAATGGGTCACCTTCAGACTTTCAAAAATTTCTCCCGACCTTAATTTTCAAAATACAAGATTGAAATTTTTCACAGGTATTATGTACATAACAACTTATCCTTTTAAAATAAAATCAGATCTTTACGTGAACCCAGGCTCGGGCCAGAGAGGAGCAAAATTTTCGATTTTTTTTTCGAAAAATCTCGCGGTTTTACCCGATTTTCTCGTTTCTGTTGTACAATACGGACAAGCGAGTGGTACCGTTGGAATGTGTGCTTTATCCTGAAAGGAATGAGGTATGAACGATGATCCTACAATTAATAGGGTACAGTGGGGTAATTCGAGTAGGCGGGGAATTTGAATAATGTGAAGCATTTTGCCAGCTGGCGTGGAAACGCGGCTCGCCATGTTAGTGAACCTGCGATGGATTTGTAGATGGTGGTTTGCAGAAGTTGCTCTCAAAAATACAAACTATTCCTGAGATTCTGAAGGTTTGCACGATTTTTTGCTTGCAGCAAGGTAAGTACAAATGTGTGTATTTTTAGGTCGTTATAATTTTCAATGTTGTTTCCTTAAGCTTTCTTTATTATTAACTGGATAAAATGAAACCGCTCTGGATTATAATCGTATCAGTAGCATGTGGGGCATTGATATACTGTACGCTGGCGTCAACTAATGAGCAGTTTTCATACCATGTTCTGAATGGAATATTCGTCGACTGCGGGGCAATTTGGATAATTCAAAACGGGGCAATATGAATAACAGTGAAATTAGAACTATAGGTCTACTATTTTACATTTGTTTGTGAAAAGCGAGAGCTTCTGGTATTAACAAGGAAACTGCGAATTCTTACTTTGACTTACTGGGAAAATTAATGAACGAGTATGATCTCCACAAACCATCCTAACCGTATTTATAATATGGACGAAAGTACACTCCCTCTAAATAAAAGACCTCTAAAATTTTTGCAGAAAATGGTAGAAAAGAGGTGATAAATGTAACATCTGTTGAGCGCGGGGAAAATGTAACGGTGATAGCATGCTGCAATGTCAGAGGGTCTTTTATACCTCCTGTAGTAATATTCAAAGGCGTACGCCAAAATCCAGACTTTAAAACCCAAAATCTCACTCACAACTTTTGTCCTTAGAGTTCTGCCAAAGTCATGACATCGAAATGCTTTACCTACCTCTACACACAACACACGTATTACAACCACTCGATCGCTCTGTTTTTAAGACCCTTAAAGCCAATTACCACCAAGAAGCAACTATCTCGATTCACCAAACCCCGAGCTCAGTGATTAGTAAACCTCAGTTCTGCATTTTGTTCACTGAAGCCTGGAAGCGGACAGCTTCTGTTGGACTGGCAGTTAATGGGTTTTCATGTACCGGTATATACCCCTTTAGTCCACAAGCTATTGAAGAATTTCGATTCGCCCCTTCGGAAACGTATGGCCTTGCTACACATTTTGAGGATCAATCTTCTCGGGAAGAAGATATTAACAACGAGCCTTCTTCTTCCGGTCATGGCTGTTAAAACTTTGTCCCAACGAAGCCTATAGATGAACCCATACAACAAGTTCTTCCCATCCCAGAAAAAGTTTGCGTGTAGAAGAGACGTTGTGTCACAGGAAAATCATGCCATTCAACTTCTGAAATTATTTGGGCAATGAGAATAAAACAACTCCGAAGAAAGGCGCAAGCATCATGTGCAACAAAATCCAAGGGCACTACAAGAAAGAAGAGTACTAATACAGAATCTGCCAAGAAAAATACAAATGAAAGCTCGAAAGAAGCTGATATCCTCTACCCATCCAGTGATGAAGATGTAGGCCTAAGTCTAAAGATGGCTGCACGCAATGCAAGTCAAACATGGAATTGCTGTTTTTGCCTTCTTAATTACTATTCAGAACGTTCTGCTAGAAAGGGAGACTGGATTCGTTGCCAGCGCTGTAAGACATGGTTCCACGAAGTTTGCGTCGGTGCAGAAGGTCGAAAACAGTTTATCTGTTGTCGTTGTCGTTAAATACGAACGATGGAAGATGAATTAACCTATTACGGGTCTTTGCCTTAGACAGTGTTCCTAACATTTTTTAAGTATAGGCCTACATTCAAAAAGATAGCTACAGGTGAAGTATATTTAGAATTTATGTACTTGTTTTCATTCAAAATTATCATATTTCAACTACCGTAGAATTTGCAATCTAACTATTAAATAGTTTATACATTATTTCTATAAGACTTGCTTATTTTGTTGGTTATTCATATTACCCCACTTGTTATTCAAATTGCCCCTCAAATTTACGTTTTTCGAAATTTCGGCGGGGAAATTGAATACCCAAATTTCACAATGATGTATCTCAGATACTATCTTGAGAAAAATTGTTAAGTAATTGTAAGGTTCAAAATTTTTGTACACAATTTTGTATTTGAATACCAAGTACAGTTTTTGAGATATATGAGAAAATGTCTGAAATTATTCAAATTACCCCGCTGTACCCTATTAAGGAAGCAGTAGCTGTTTGAGTGAAAATCTAAAATTTACCTCAAAAACTGAAAATCCTAAAAGGGTTAATCAAAGAAAGGGATAAAAATCCAGTTTCAGGTAGGTACTACTGCATGTTCCAAAAGTAATATCAAATGAATCAGCCGTTATTCCGACCCCGAAAACTATGGATTCGACATTAATCTCGATAATTTTGGACATTTTATTTTTCACCCCTTCTTATTCATAGCGTTGCTGAACGTGAACGGCTTCGGGTATGTCACTATTCATCTAAGTGATCTCGGAAACTATCGATTCGACACTAATATCCCAGATTGTAAATCATACACGTTGGTTAAAATTACTCCAGACGTTCCAGAGGATCGTAACATATATATATACATACATAGGTTATATGTGTTTCATTTCCCTAAGTTGACAGAATCGTAAGGTACTCAATTTTTCAGATCAATTTTGACCCTTTTCCCTTAGGATATGCATTTTAACTAAAGTAATGTGATAAAGACCTAAATTAGGTCGTGATCAAATCATGTATCAAGAATAATCAAAATCCGTGCAGTGGACTATGAGGAATTATCGGACAAATATCGTTACAATCATTTTTATAGATCTATAGATATAGGTTATTGCTCTGTATCAAAATATCTCTCTAATAAACCATTAGTTGTCTTTTCCTATACTTTTGTACAGTGGCAGCTCTGGAGGGATGTCATATCAGTAAAAACTTAGATTTTATCACTACAAGCTACTACAGGAAGAAAGCTTTATACAGATTCTGAATGCTGTTTACAATGATTGGTATATTACGTCATCTATTTTCGCTAAACTTATAGCAATAAAGTTATCGACGTGACTTCCCTCTAGAGCCACCACTGCTTTTGTGTAGAATATTGGATCAGTAACTGTAGGCTATTAAAATACAGTACCTAGGTATTCAACCACGAATTAGTTATAAAAAAGTAAATATGTCTTCAACTTAATTCGGCGAACACACAAACACCATTGAGAAAATTCGTTTCATATTCAATGAATTTAATTTACATTAAAGAAACCAGTTCTGGGTATTTTTAGTTTTACCTGAAAAACTGGCCTTTTAATTTTTAATGTAACTGCAAGAATTTACTAGTTTCTGATGGGAAAAAGCGGTTTAGCTAAGTGTTAGTTGTAAATTAAAAAAAAAAGAAACTTGCAAAATGTTTACATATAACATGATGTGTTTGTTAGGTATTTTAACGTGCAAGAAACCACTTAATTAAGTTCTGAACTGGAATTTCTCTGTTACTTTTGGTGTTCAGGTAGGTCTTGATTTGGAGAAAACTCATTTAGGACAAATTGCATTTAAAACCGGTCTCAGACGAGCTGCCTGTACGTAGTAGGAAACCCACATTAAACTTTTTTGACAGATTCTGTATTTACATTTAACTAGTAGAATACTCGTTCTTCGCACGGCGAGAATACGTTTCATTTTGGACATAAAGGGCAATGGAGGTTGAGTTTGGATTTAAACGTCATCAGAAATCTTACTGTTCGTCTCAGCGACCCCAAAAACTATGTAATCGACACTAATATCGATCATTTTTGATAATTTTCATATACCTTTTCCTCCCCCTCCCCTACGTTGCACCACAGTGGCGTATTTAGGAAGGGGGGGGCTTCCGGGCTTAAGTCCCCCCCCCCGAAATCTTACTTACTATAGTAAAGTATATGAAATATCTTGCAGAATTTTCACATTTTCAGGCAAAGCCCTCCCCGAAAGTTAGCAAACCCCCCCCCCGAAAGAAAATCGTAAATACGCCACTGGATAAATGTTATCTCAGGCTTGAATCTCATCTATGATGAAAATTTAATCGAGATCGGTCGGATGGATCAAGAATTATTAAGTTTTATTTATTTTTATATATCTTCCCCTTCCCCTAAGTTTTACCTTCAAAGTGAAAAGATAAAAACCATTCCAGGCCCGAGCATCATCAATGTTGAAAATTTGATCGAAATCGGTCGTGTGCTTCAAGAGATACGAAGTTACATAGTGACTTTCAATTTCATATATTAGATAAGTGTATTATGGTACGACTACAACACATAAACGCTATATTTATTAAAATATTATTAAAATATATCAAGCATTTCACTAGACACAATGAAAATTTTCATATAGAGGGACATCGAACTCAAATGTTCGGAAGACCATCAATGAATATTAATTATCGAGTTTTTATAAGCTACCGTAACATAATAGTAAATCTAATCAAATATTTGTCAGCGCTGTATGCGAGCTACTGATTGAAAATGCTTTCTATATTATTGAGGGCCTTTCGTAGTCTGACTCTAAAAATACAAAAACAGCTCGATTTGTAAACATATCACAAGCATTTTTATAACGTACTAGCAGAATACTCACTCTTCGCACGGGGAGAATGCGTTTCGCTTTGGACATAAAGCGTGAATTTGGATTTAAATGGCATCGGAAGTGTCACTGTTTATCTCAGCGACCCCAGAAATTATGGATTCGACACTAATCTAGGTCATTTTTGATCATTGTTTTATATATCTTTCTCCTTCCCCTCCCTTAAGTTGGACCGCCAAAGCGAAATGATAAAAACCATCCCAGGTCCGAACTTCATCTACTGTATGTTGAAAATTTGATCAAAATCAAACAGGTGGTTCAAGAATTATTGTCACAAACACAGTCACTTTCATTTTTATTTGTTTATTTAGATACAGTAGATAGATAGATAGATAGAGGAGCTTTAGTAGCCTGATTTTGAAAATATTAAAGCAGCTGCACATTTTAACATATCATAAAGAGTTTTCAAAGTGTATTTTGAATCCTAATTATTATAATTACGTATAATAGCAATCCGTGTATATGTAACGAAAAAACTATGTCCTTCTTTTAATAATGTAATGTTGCGTTTGTGCTTTGTTTAAGATTGCCGTATGTCCGTATTTTTTACGGACTGTTTGTATTTTTGGGTCTGTGTCCGTACCGTATAAAGTATGAAATACGGAAATGTCCGTTTTGGACAGTTTTTGGAGCTGCCCAAAAGTTTCCGAGTAACTAGTAATAATGTTTAAAAATAGTGTTTTAAGTATTACAGTAAACAATTGTGTGATACCGACAACATAAAAAGGTGATTTTTAGGTAACAAATTTTAAAATATTTTTTCTGTGTTTGGGCACCGTATCTTTGATGGGTCGTCATTTTAAGGCTTGCCCATATTTTGGATCAAAAAATGATGGCAATCCTAGCTATGTTTGTATTTTACTATATTATCAAGCTTCAAGCTTTGGTCAGACAAGGCGTTATTTCGAAATATTTTCTTAATAAACCAAACTGAAAAATGCATATTAGGAACGTTTTAGGAACATTATTAAAAATGCGTTTTAGGAACATTAAAAAACAATTACAAATTATTTTCAAACACAATAAATTTATTTATACTAAATTTATTTTATACTTTGTAGTATTGAACTAAAGACAATGGTCTGTGCAGCACCAACAAGTTTTCAGGTCATAAATCCTTTTGTGAACAAATTGACGACAGTTATTTGATACTTCTCTCTAAGTAATGATTAATATCTGCCAGAACAATCACAGGCACGAAAGAGCTACAATTTAAGCATTTATATTCCTAAAATTACAGAAAAATACATGATTGTTCTCTGGTAATAAATGCACTTTACAAACTGTTATCAATACAACTGTGTATCTTCCTTGTCATTGAATTTACGAAGGAGATAATAATAAAGTTTTTTATGCTCTTTTTTAGCGAATTGTTTCTGTCTTATTGATAACTTCTGTGATCTGCTCAAGTTGGTAAGAACACAAAACGTTGATTCACCTATTGCTATGCATCCAAGAATTGACAAATTCTAGTACGTAATATGTTGAGTTATTTTTGAGTAGGTCTATAATGCCCTGTTCAGCAGCGAGGCTATATGAGACGTAGATCTACTAATTAACGTGGAATCCGAACCACATGAGCTCCCACCGGGAATCAAACTCGGGTCTCCTGCGCCAACGGCGCGTATACTAGCCGCTTAGCCATGAAGAAGCTCTAGTATGTAATATGTATGTACCTTTGAAACCAGTACTTTGTTCAAATATTTCCCATATGATGTTACCACTTCTACAATGTTCTGCCTCAGTAAATATTCTTCCATAATCAAATGTTCTTCCGTGGACGGAAAGGAGTTGGCTGGCAATGAAAAATACTTCATTTTTTCAAGACCAATGTCATGTGCACTTCCAATTGCTTCTGAAAGTTCACTGTTTACAGCAAATCTAAGCCCAGCTAACTGATGATAATGTCTATAGATCTATGGTTTGAAAATTTCTTATAATTGCTTGTATACTACTGTTTACCCTCGGACATTAGGTCCCTCGACACTTCTGCGCATGACAGAAGTAGAAGAGTCCATTACGAAAAATGGGTATGTGTATGTACGGACAACATGTGTTCGTTTTCTCCTCTGGGAGCGAGAGAAAGAAGGTTGGAAGTTTAAACATAGTTGCCAGCCTACGTAAATTGGTCCCAGGTCAGCAATACATTCTGGTCAGGTGATGATGTCACACAGTGAACAGAGCGCGCGCATTTTAAATGCAGCCTAGCATTGTGTTTTAGGGGCTTCGACATTCGGTTGATCGCGCCAACAACCCACGGGAGAACTTCAATTATTGTCTTTCTCTACAGTATACATACGCTTGTGCGTGTGCAGTTTACTGTATTTTTATAGTTCTTTTTCTTACCTGTTTCGTGGTTATACTGGCGTGAGCGTGTGTGTGTACGCGCTTCGTTTTGTTATTTTATTATGATGGAGCCAATACCGTCAACCAGTGAAGGCAAAGTATTGTGCTTATCCCATTATCCAAAGTTTACATTCCTCTATTTTTTTTTTTTTTTTTTTTTTTTTTTTTTTTTTTTTTGTTCATCTTGCACCTTAGATCCCCAGTCATGCCCTGGTTATCGTGCTTTCAGTGCTGTAGGCTCACTTTGATTTCATTCTCATATTATTATTTATAAAATCTTATCAGGAATAGCTTTACTGCACCGGGTTGGTAACACTGCAAACAATACTTTTACCGTCGACCCGAATAACCAACGCCTTCCTTCCTTTTCTTTTTCTTTTACAGTCCATTCCTTTCATTAAGATAGACTCTCCTTGGCACTCTGCCAACTACAGGTCTCAGCCGAATGGGTAAACAGTACTACTGTATTATCTACTTTACTGTATTAGTCAGAGGCGGCCAATGTTAGTGTTGCAGCGTTGCGCAACGACCAAAATATTTCAAGAAAAAAATATTATTATCAATAGTAGTAAAGAACAGAAAAAATACTTTTTAATACTTGCATATATACACTTTAAATAACATTTTTTTTTATTTCTGTAACTGTCCTTTCCGTTAATAAGTTTTAAAAAGCGAAAAATAATCCGTCACAGAATCTCTAATTTATATTGTGTTGCAGCGAGCATACAATGACCAGATTCCTTCAGCGCGGCAATTGGAGCAAATGTTAAGTCTCCTTTCCCCTATCTCTGAAGTTAAAGGGACTGGTCGTTGCAGTGCTTCTGCAACACAGCACGGTTTCCAGTGAACGAGAAGGTTTTTCGTGCTAAATAAGATTTCTGAATTTTATTTCACTACCAATTAACAAATGGAATTTGTTTTTATGCATTCATATTTTTAAATTACAGGACCATACTGAAACAAATCAATATAATGACAATTAAAAAAAAAGTGATGGCAGAATTACAAAATAAGAAAGAAAATATCTAGTAGAGCAGAAACCAAATGAAAGTAGACCCGTATTTACAAGTTAATTCTTATCTTATATTGATAATGAAGGCTTCTTCTACAGTAGTTTATGAATCAAATATTAGTAAGTCAATATGTACAATCCCCCCGCCCCCCTTGTGGATAGTATTTTGGTATATACTGTACATATTTCTTTTATAAAATAAGTATATTTTATACTCTCGATAATTTCCACATAAAACTGTACGATGGGGAATGCCACATTGAATTTGAGACTAGTTAGCAATGCTCTGGGGCGTAGCCACGAGGGGGGCCACCGGGTTCGGACCTCCCAAAAATTTCGAAACTCGGCTAACGTTTGTAGACTTTCCTAACGAACTATACAGAGAAACGATTGATGTAGGCTAAATATTTTATTTTACGCCTCATCATGTACTCTCTCTTTTCATAAAACAATCGTTCTATCATTTTTTTGCTAAGAATATAGGTGACAGTAATTAAGAATTACTTATCGTCTTTTCGGATGCAGAATAAGAAAGGTATATATTGCATAGACGTATCGAACCCCTCCCAACACACATTTCTGGGTGTAGAACTGGCAGTGTTGTTTGTTTTGATGTTCTTTCACTTTTACCTTCTGTTAGGTATGCATGCTGATCCTACATCTAGCGGGTTTCGAGGTTTCCTTTCCAGAACATATGACATTGATAAGCATTGTTTCGCCTCATGTGGAAGTATATTGTGTTCATCGTGTATTGCGTAACAACCAAGACGGATGATTTGGAATGTAGATTTTTCTTTTATGCACATGTGTGTGTGTTGATGTATGAATATGTAACACTCGGAATTCATATACCAGTACCTCTTTTGTATCAATTGTTTTGGTTTTTAATTATTAGATATAATTTCATTGTGTGTGCTTTAATTCTGTAAATAACCTACAAATTCTGAATGAATTGTATATCGTGACTTCTGTAAATAATTCCAAAAAACATTGACCAGCTTTCAACTGAGGAAAAACTTGCAATTAAGGCTTAGACAAAACAAGCAAAGGACAATTCAGGAGAGTATTAAAAAAATCCAGTTTAAATTTACAGGATGTTTTATGGGAGTAATGTTGTTTGCACTAGATACATTTCCTCAATTTATTTTAAATTTTCCCGGATAAACTGTGAATAAAGTGTGTACAATGGACATTTTTTTATAACACTAATCTCTGTTACGAACTCTCTTCAGTCAACGGTGAAGAGGAATTCGGATCACTGTCAGGGGCTGAGTTTGCTAGAATGAATCGTTCGCAATAATCTAGAAAAAATATTTAGTGAATTTACAAAGCTTCTGGAATTAATATTAACTGTACCTATGGCTTCAGCAAAAGACGAAAAGTATTTTTCTACATGAAAAAGAATTGACACTTTCAACGAATTGAATGTCCCAAGAAAGGTTATCACCATTGGTTATGCTTTCCATCGAAAAAGACCTGACAATAAGAATACCAGAGTTCAACCAGTATGTATTAGACAGATTTGCTCCAATCAAAGAGAGGAGAATGAACTTACTAATTCATTAAGGTGATTAATCGGATAAAATGTTCTGCATTTTTTTATTTTTTAAAAATAGAATTTTATTTAATTTCACATGTCACATAGCATTTGCATGTAAAGTTATGCTGATTAGTCAATGAGTCCACTTTATATCTTCTGTCTCTTATCTTTCGTACTGCAACACCCGAAACCACAATCCACCGGCCGCCACTGGTATTAGTACTTACATTTCGTAACTACTGATACGTTCTATAGTTGTTAATAGTTGATCTTTTAAAACAAAAGTCAGAAAGAATGATAACAACATGTGATCTAATCTAATCTGAGCAGTTTAAGAAAGTCTAAATGTATCATTTACCACTCAGTCTTCCTTACCGAGCAAATATTCAAATTATGTATCCGCAACCGAACTCCCTCTATAAAAACTGTTGCGTGAGTACCTTAGGATTCTGAAACATGGATATTTGAATAGGACACATATTAGTTCCTAAGTGAAGACTTGACACGACTTCAGTAGGTCCCATAGTTTTGGAGCTATGGACCATTAAAGTTGATTTTTTCATGTTTTCGGCAGCCTATAACTCCAAAAGGAAGCATTTGTGCACCCAGGTTGGTCTATACTTTTTGTCTTATCTTGGTGTCAGGAATCACCTCCAAAACGTTGTCGGTGTTGTTTTTAAACATCCTGTATATATGTGTGTGTTCTCTTTCTGAAAGCTGCTTGGCCTCCGAAAGTATAAAAAATTTGCATCCGTGATGCAACAAACGAACATAAATTTAACCTTCAGAAGTTTTGAGCAGTTTCCGTGTATGTGTTATATTTTCGGATTTTGGGAAGGTCATCTTGAATTACAATTACAACATTCGTAAGCTTCTGTCGGTCATTAATTAGAAAAAAGTAGCAATCAGAATATTAAGGGAAAATCTAGAATATGGACACACCCGCAATATTTTAAAACAGAGGAACTTCCTTGTTTTTCCAGATTTGCATATTTGTCACGGAATATTAGGGAATGCTCGTGGCAGAATATGTAAATTCATGATGTAGACAGCAATTGCAGGAAAAAATCATTTAATGATTATAACATCATTCTTAAAGAGTAAGCAACTCACTGTGAAAATCTCTCCAGAAATTAGCCTCATTTTCTAAAAGCCGTTGCAGAGATACGCCACGATTTCAGAATATATGGTATAGCTTATTTTAATTGTTCTCAGCTCGCTTTGCCTGCATTAGATACTTTCAAACTATAGATTATCACTCGAAATTTTGTTAGCTTCTAGCTGTGAAAGAACAAGTTTTCCGTTTGATGTTTAGAAAGGACTTGACGAAACTTACCTGTAGTTTTATTTTGTGTTTCATTTCCCTAAACATATTTGAACATATTAATAACGGTTAGGAAGAAGTGGTAGATACTATCCATGAAAACCCCACCGGCACAATGTTGTTTACCACGAACTCAAATGGCGTAAGAAGTAATCAGGGACTTCGCACCGGACGTGAACGCTTTACCAGTAGAGGTGTGCACGGGCTGGAATTTTTTAGCCCAGGCCCGACCCGACCCGTGAATTTATAATGTGAAGCCCGACCCGAGTCTGAAATATGTTTTAGCATTTAGGCCCGAACTCGTGTGATAATCAAATGAGCCCGAAATAGGCCCGAATTACAGAAACTTAATAATTAACGCAAAATTGTATTTTTATTTACAACAATTAGAGGTTTAATTTTCCAGTTGTGCGTTCCAGAAAGAACAGTCCAATATATATCGTTCTACAGTATATTTACAAAGTTAGCCCAAAATGGCCCGAGAAACATGGTTGTATATTTAAAAATTTACTGCCCGACCCGGGCCCGTAGTGATATATGCTTTGTAGGCCCGAGTTCGGCCCGCGGGCCGGGGCGAGTTTAGGTCCGTGGGCTCAGCCTGAGTCCGTGCAGATCTCTATCTACCAGTGAGACAGTGTGCCAAAATTATCTACAACAATAACATTCTCCATTTTTCCCTTTAATAGTAAAATGCATTGTGTTACCCAAAATATCTTGCTTAACCGTTCGTCAAAATTTGCATTTCTTTCAATTTACGTCACCTACTTTTCATTAAAACACCGCAGCTTTATGAACTATGAGCTATATATAATTTAACAGAAAAGTGTGCTCATTAAAATAAAGTCTATACGAGAAATCAATTAGCTCAGGTGTCTTTTGTACATGGGGTCACGGTTTCGATTCTCTGCGGAAGAGAATGGAACACACTACTTGGTTCAAATGTAAGACTTCTATTACATATTTTATTGTGTACATCTGTGCGTCTCTAACTTTAAAAATTCGACAATGTTTAAAGAGACAAATTTAGATTTCAGAATAAGGAAATCTAAGTCTCAGAAGGCAGTGTTCCTTCTATTCTTTTTAACACTGGCTTCAGAATTGTATATTTATTGAAAAAAAATAAAAAGAAGAAAATTCGTACCCTTGGTTGTAGAATTCTTAAATGGAGCCGCGGTGTCTCAGAGGTAGAGCGTTCACCTCTGGTGCATGGGGTCCCTGGTTCGATCCCAGCTCGCATCAAGTGAACTTTGTGGTGGATAAAAACCGTGTGAGTTAGAAAAGAGAAAATATTTTGAACTTAATTTTGTTCTGTTTAAAATCATATATGGAGTAATTAGGAAGTGATATGATTTTGAGTTTAGCGTCCCTTTTAGCAACGAGGCTATATGACATGTGGGCCTACAACTTAACATGGGATTCAAACCACATGAACTCCAGCCGGGAATCGAACCCAAAGGCACGTACGCTAACCTCAGCCACTTAGCCACGAGGGAAATAATCAGGGAGAAAGATTTGTCCCTGCCTTAACCATGTGAGAATGTCGAGGATTGCTGCCGTCCTCGGGAAAACGCTCCGCTTTGTTTTATGTGTAACTTTGCAATGAAACTAGGTGAATAGTGATAAAGGTATCACATGCAAAATCGTATTGTCTAGTTCACTACGTTTCTGCTTTTCAAATATTTTTATTTGTTTTGAAGATATTACCTCTAAAATTAGCGGTAGTTTAATTTTGCTGTAGTGAAGCCCCTTAACGACTAGCGTTTCTTTCAAAAGGTATCTTCAAGTGATATTTGCAACACATGAAAGGATGGAAATTAAAATACAATGTAAATTATCGTCTTGTCGCTATTTCATCATTTTCTGGGAGATTTTTCAAACTCTGTGAGACTCCATCCTCAGAAGCTCTATGAAACAAACCTTCTGTATATACAGCTAAGGATGAACAAAATTGTGCCTTTGATTATTATTATCATTATTATTATTGCCAACTTAAGCAGGAGAAAATTCTAATTTCATAATTAAAGAAAATTGTTTTTGTGTTTGTTTCACACGCCTTAATCAATTATAAAAATGATTCATTACAAATGTTATGCTTTCGTGCTCTTTATTTATATACAGTTATTTTCAATTTTTCATTTAAATGGAAACTTTAGTTAGTTTGTATGCTTCGTCTGGGTGCATTAAAGTATTACATGTTCCATATTTTATGCAAGTTAATATGTATAATTGGATCAAGGTTAACTTGCACCAGGTTTTCCTTGCAATGTGCAAATGAAAGTCACATTATATTAATATTTTCACAAAAAAAAATGAGAAATTTTTCATCATCCTTATTTTAAACAAACTGGGGAAATGAATACTACTACTACTACTACTACTACTACTACTACTACTACTACTACTACTACTACTACTACTACTACTACTACTAATAATAATAATAATAATAATAATGTTATTGCCTATGGTGATAATTATGAAGAAGTGGTGTAAAAGGTTTTAAAATTCTGCATAATTCTAAAATTCTGCTATTCCTGATTTCCCATAAAATGTTAAAATTTCCAAACACCAGGTTGAATTCCACACTAGCCACTTTTTCCGTGATATGAGTGTGTTGTCTGTTAAGGAATGAAAATTAAATTAAATAGAAAATACACGAGAAAAAAAAAACGGACTGAAACCGCACGGCCGTTCCTAGGCGTAGTAGAGAGTTCTTCCCCTAGGTAGGTCTAGTAGAGACCTTTTCAAATCAGTTGTCCAAGCGGTATCTGCGTGCGAGATTGATGTTTGATCGTAGTGTTCTTTCTCTGAACTGTTCTCGTTTGCTGTCTGTGAAATCGTTATGAGAGATTTAAAGGAACAAGGACTATGTTAGAAATTTTGCTTCTTAGTTTCCATGGAAGCTTACCAAATGCTTTAACAGGCTTTCAAGAAAGATGCTATGAGCACACACAATTTTTGTAGTGGTTTGAGCGGTTTGAACATGATGAGATCAATGTTGAAGATCATGCTCGTTCTGGGTGCTCATCATCACTTTAAAACGACGAAAACATTAACAAAAATCTGCCAAAAGAATCAACAAGGATCGTTGTTTTACGATGGATGAAATTTCAGAACAGACATGAGTGAGTTGGAGCTCGTGCCAGCGGATTTTCAATGAGGATTTACAAAAGAGACGCGTTGCCACTAACTTTGTTCCTCATCTGCTCACGCAGGATCTGGTTATTTGGGCTCTCACGAGTAGGCTATCGTTCTCTAGCCTCCGTATTTGCCAGGTCTAGCTCCATGAGACTTTCTTTCCTATTCCCGAGAATGAAAAAAATTTAAAGGGAGGCGTTTTGATGATGTGAAGGGTGTAAAAAAAAGGGCTTAACAAAGGGCATTGGACGGTGTCAAAGTTGAAGAGTTCCAGAGATACTTCAAACAGTGAGAAAGAAGACTAGAGAATTGCATCGCATCTAATGGAGATTACTTTGAAGACTGAATATATATATATATATATATATATATATATATATATATATATATATATATATATATATATATATATATATATATATATATATATATATATATATATATGTAAAACTTAATACATTATTTTTAAGAACAAAAGTCCGGTTTGTTTTGTCCAGCCCTCGTAAATTTTTCATATCCATATTATATCTTTGAAATTTTGTGATCTAAGTCCTTATACAACATGAGGTTGTGAAGAACGGGAGGGACCCTGTCTATTATTAACGTGGGCTTCAACATCACAGTGGCAGCTTGAAACCTATGCAGTTGGCGAGTACATGGACTATCATGCAAAATCAACCTTTATACAATATAGGCCGTTCTAAAGTGTACTATCTTCGCCTTGGCCTCGAAGAGAACTGGATAATCACACACCACCGGCCCCGCCATATTTATAGATGTCTTGTAATTTCGCCTTAATTTTGGAAAAAATCCCGTACCATGATATCTTTAACAGAAATTGAACGAAAATTAAATAAATATCGCTAAATGTGAAACCAGCCTAATTTTATTAAAGTAGGTATCCGAGACAATGACTGCTTACAATATACAGCTCGATATACATAAAACCAAAGACATTTACTACGTATATAAATTCAGACAACGTCATTGCCTGGCGATAAAAATGGATAATCGAGCGTGAAATGTTTAATGAATGTTTAATGATTACAAGGCCATTAAAACATCAATTTGAAGCAGTCTTACCGGTAATAAACATACAAGTCCACACTCTTAAAAAAATTAATTATGATACACTTGTCTTGCTCAGTCAAGACACCGCACCCCTTGATACGAAATGAATTCCACTCACATATGAACCCCGAGGCTTATTATTCTTCATTAGCATGAAGCAGGGCATGTTTTCAAGTCCATTTATTTAGTCAAACGTGTTATTTACTAATGATATTACGATTATTATATTAAGACTAGTTATTAATAAGAGTGGATATTTCTAATGCCACCCAAATGGATATCTTACAATATAACTTAGGCCTAAGGTTAAGGAAAATTATGATTTATTTATGCCCTGTGACCTTCTGCTAAACCATTCTTTTAAACAAAATAACACCATATTTGAATGATTAAATTTTAAGAACAAGCAAATGATTGTTAAAGAGTCAGTTACTTCAAAGAATAGGAGAACTCAAAAATTTTATTCCAGATACTTTCTGCAAATTAAACGATATTTTCTTACTTCAAAACTTAGGGGCCTATATTAACAACTCAAATTATATTTAATATTATAGCATTCAATTTTTCAGCGTTCACTTAAGGTGGATCACCACCCGGAAGTCAGTACATATTTTAGCTCATTCCCTCAACTACTGCGCAATCAAACATTACATATTATAAATATTGTACTATAAGATAAAGTTATGTTTCATCTACAAGACAAGGCACTGATTCATTTGGTTGTGTCTTCTGATATCGAAAAAGGTAACAAATAAAAGAAAATATTTGATTCGTTTTACAATGAGCACAAGATGGCACTTGCTGTTAGATCTTATTAGAAGTGCTACGTTTTATGAAATATTTATTTGTATGTGTAAAGTATTTTAAAATAACGATCTTATTGCGAAATAGATATAATGTTTGACCGTTTTTGTGTTACGTTTCACATTTTATTTAAACATTAATTTACATTTAAGGAAATAGATTTCGAGAAGAAACTTGCGCAGAACGCCATAATGCGTTGTTGCCATATTTGTACGTTTAATTCCTGGATTCTAGTGTTGCAGTTCGAGAAGCTGAACTTAGTTGTGAATTGCAGTAAGGGTCGAAAACTAATTTCTCCAGTAAGCATCCAAGCTAGGGATGCATTCGAGTCGAGTCGAGTCGAGATTTAAGCCTGTCTCGACTCGACTCGAGAAAATGTTGTCTCGACTCGTGTCTCGACTCGAAAATATGTTGCTGTCTCGACTCGTGTCTCGACTCGACAGTCTCTGTCTCGACTCGACTCGAATTCGAGTCGAGACGTCTCGAAATTCGAGTCGAGACAAAATATATGAGTTAAAATATACACACACATCAGCCAGACCATTATGACTACCTACCTAATTGTTAGTATGTCCACCTTTTGGCACGAATAACAACGGCAACGCGTCTTGGCGTGGTCGCAATGTTCCTCGGTGGGTCGCTGGAGAGAGTTGGCACCACATATGCACACACAGGTCATCTAATTCCCGTAAATTCCGGGGAGGGGGTGATGCGCCCTCAGGCCACGTTCAATCACATCCCAGATGTAATCGATTGGGTTCAGATCCGGAGAGTTTGCACTTGGAACTCGCTCCTGTGTTCCTCGAACCACTCCATCACACTCCTGGCCTTGTGACATGGTGCATTATCTTGTCGAAAAATGCCACTACCGATGAGAAACATGGCCGTCATGAAGGAATGTAAGTAGTCTGCAAGCAGCGTGTGACGCCTCGGTCGTCATGGTGCCTTCCTCGAGCTCCAATAGACACATGGATGCTCACCTGAATGTTCCCCAGATAATAATTAAGCCGCAGCCAGTTTGTCTCCGGCCCCCAGTACAGATGTCAAGGAGCTGTTCCCTTGGAACACGACGGATTCGCACCCTCACATCGTCATGATGAAGATGATATCGGGATTCATCAGATAATGCAACGCTCTGCCATTGTGCCAAGCTCTAGTGGCGATAGTAACGTATTCATTTCAGTTGTAGTTGCCGATGTCGTGGTGTTAACATTCGCCATCGGTAGGAGTGTTCGGTGCACCGTGTGTTCAGACTAGTGTTGTAAAGGTCTGTGAAAAAAACAGAAATTTTGGGTAAAAAAACAGTTTTTTACGGTTTTCCCGAGCTGGGGAAAAAACGGAAAATTTGGGTATCAGAATCATCATTTTTGCTAATCACAGAATCATTTTAGTTAATATGTTAAATCAAACATATTTCATAGAGATATCTTCATTGTTGTATGTAAAATTCCGGAAATTTTGAAACCATTAGAAAAAAATCATTTGTTCGGAAATATTGGCAAAAACAGGAAAATATAGTTTAAAAACTATTTGTTGGCCTGATGCTAGTAATCTTACTTGCTGTAACATGTCTGCAACATATACAGTGGGAAGTCGAAAATTCGAACTAATTGGGACCACAGGTAGTTCGGATTTTCAAATTGTTCGGATTTTCGAAAATGACCAAGAAAATGCCATTTAGGCTTACATATACTGTACGGTATGTTCTATCGATACAGTGGTTATTCAGTACATACAGTAATTACAATACCGTACGTAAGGCTACTTACATTTAATGTTTCTGAAGAACCTGCTTGTACTCTAAATAACACTGTTCTTGTAAGTCACACTTAAAATTTATAGGCCTAATAAAAAAAATAAAAATACATGACAAACAATTACATATAAATGAACTTTTGTAAAAACATTGACTTCACATAACGTCGATGGACACGCTATTGTTTGTTTCTCGCGTTAAGACAAAATGTAAAAAGCTTCTAGGGACCGCGTTCGGATTTTTGACGTTAGGATTATCGACGTCCTACTATATATGCAATGTATTTCGCTAACGGAAAAGTACTTAAAGCAACAGGTTTTAGTTCTACTTTACACACATATACCGCACAAGTGAGTAAATTTGAGCAGCGAGAAATATATTAAGTGAAACTTCCGTTAGTTATTATTACAGACTAGCAGAATATCCGTTCTTCGCACGGGGAGAATGCGTTTCATTTTGGACGCAAAGTGCACCAAAACTGTCCCCAATGAAGTTGTGAAGCCCCAAAACTATGAATTTGACATTAATACCGATAATTTTCAATTATCTTTACATGTCACCATCCCCCTTAGAGTACTAATGGGGCTGAATTTGTGGATTTAAACGGCATCTTCTGTTCATCTCAGCGAGTATGGATTCGAGGCCATTTTCGATCATGTATGTATATATAGGTAGATATATATACATATATACACACAGAGGCGGATCCAAGGGGGCTATCGCCCCCCTCTCTTCACACTCAAGTATACACTGCATAAAATGGGCTTCAATCCTGCTTTACACTGGATAAAAGTGTAAACTATGGTTTAGCCCCTCCCTTGATCATATCCTGGATCCGCCACTATACTGTATATAATTCTCAAAAAAATTAGGGGTTCAGCTGAAACATCACACAAGACCTTAAGATAGTGTATGAATAAGCTTGTGTTTGACTCATATATATCTTACAAAAAGGAATGCTTTAAGATACACTAGAAAAATGGGGCACATACTGGTGTTGGGGCACGGAAAACCTTGTTCACATGGCTCATGACACAAGACGGTTATGTGTGTACCTCTCGAACTGCTCACAAACAGGCAAGGCAACAACACTGATTGTTCCTTAATATGTCATATGATCACTTCGAATAACCAACAGAGCCTCGCACCTGCGTGGCATGGATTCAATCAGATTATCGATGAGTTCTTGGGGAATGTTGTGCCACTCATCCAGAAGACCGACTTCCAGCTCTGGAATGGTTAATGGATTTACTGGCCTAGCGGCAATTCGTTGCCATGCATATTCCAGACATGCTCAATTGGAATGAGATCCGGAGAGCATGCTAGCCACTTCATCCGAGCGATACCCTCAGCATCCAGCATCTCATCCACTAACCGAGCTCTGTGAGGATGAGTATTGTCATCCATGAAAAGGAACGAATCACCAATGGCACCAGCATAGGGAAGAGCAAGAGTTTTCATAATCTCATCCCTATATCTGAGAGCCGTCAAAGAGCCATTTCGGATGATGTGGAGCTCAGTACGCTCACCAATGCTGATTCCTGCCCACACCATCAGTCCACCACCATGATACTGGGATCTTTCTCGCACAAACATGGGATTCTGTCGTGTTCCACAATCTCTCCAGATGAAAACACGTCGATTATCAGGCTCCACACTGAATCGAGATTCGTCAGAGAACAAAACATTGCCCCATTCATTGCGTCCCAACCCACGATGTTCCTTTACCTTCGCTCTTCGATCAACACGGTGTCGTGCAGTTAATGGGACACACACCATAGGCCTACGTGCGTAGAGACCACCTTCTCGAAGGCGATTGCGGACCGTTTGAGTGGATATTGTGGGTCCTGTTGTTGTTCGGAAGGCTTGCGGGAGCAGAGTTGTATTCTGACGCCGGTTTTGACGGGCTGTTAACAAGAGATAACGATCGTCTCTGGCTTTGGTTGCTAGTGGACGGCTCTGTCTTTGTCTTCTTCGAACACTTCAAGTTGTTTGTAATCGATTCCACAATCGGGAAATCACACTTTGTGCCACTCCTATGGCATGTGACACCTCCCGCTGTAACTGACCAGCTTCCAACCTGCCGACAGCTCGCCATGCCAACGATTCTGGCAAATCACGTTGTTGCGCAATTTCACTACGTAGATTTGTGACGCACTAAACACAATGAAAACAAAGGTATCCTGGAGCTGGAATGTATTGGCAGCGCCACACTACAAAATGATATCTGTTAGCGCCACGTCACTGATCACGTGCACAGATATTCCAAACGGTTCGTTTGCACGTTGGGCCTTCAGGATTTTAATCTGAACTGGACAAGATACAGTGTTGTCACATTATTCGTAAGAAGTTTTACATGTGTTTTCATCTGATTCCCTAATTTTTTTGATCAATATATATATATATATATATATATATATATATATATATATATATATATATATATATATATATATATATATATATATATATATATATACAGTGAAACCTCTACTAACGGACACCTCTGTAAAGCGGACACCTCCCATAACGGACATATTTTGTAATCCCCAAACACTGTAATAGGAAAAAAAACATATTGGCAAACCTCTCTAAAGCGGACACTCTCTAGTACGGACATGGACAGTCTTTTTTGTCTTTTATAGGTATTATTTACCTCCGTATTACGGACACTTTCTCTGGAAACAAGTTGGAAAGTGCAGTAAAAATACATTTTTCATACGCAGTAAAAATACATTTTTCATACGTATGTCACCAAGGAAGAACATGTGGGTGTGACAACATTTTGCCTCCTCAACTGTCTGTTCAGCATCCCAGAGGAAGGGTCTCTGTTTCACAACACCCTTATATCCTTTGCTTGCATTCCACTCCCACCCAACCTGCTTCAGAAAAAAAAAGTGATTGACAGTTGCCCACTGTTTGGAATGACACATCATTCTACTGTTCCGCTGGATCTCTAACCAAACAGGAAGACAAGTTTGGTATTTTTGACCACGGGTACGCATATTGTCTTTTAAAAAAAGTCATTGCTGGACTGCAATTAACTCACAAATTAAAGCAACACACCGAAACGTAGTAAGTAGAGATAAGTATAAAGTGCAGAGAACTATAACATCTTATTCACATGTTGTGCCTCGAATTGGATGGCGCAAGATAATGCAGGTACAGTAACATTTTGGTAATATTCATAAATATGTGATTCATGCAAAAAAAAAAATCTAATTGCATATTACCTTGTTTATTAATTTACGTAAGAAAATATTGAAACCTCTCTAAGGCGGACACCTCTCTATAGCGGACAATTTTTGATTCCCCACGGCTGTCCGCTTTAGAGAGGTTTCACTGTATATATATATATATATATATATATATATATATATATATATATATATATATATATATATATATATATATATATATATATAGATAGATAGATGTAGATATATATTAGATAAATATACCCATTCTTCGCATGGAAGTCAAGGCCTGTGGAAGTATTACCCTCATTTCCGCGACCGCGAAAACTATGGATCTGAGACTAAATCGATCATTTTGGATTACTTTTACATGTCTCGGTATATCCTCCCCTCCCCGCTGATTCTCGGTCCGCATACAATGGTAGCTGAATTTGCAAGTGATCACTAATGAAAGTGTCACCATTCATCTCAGCGACCGCGAAAAGTATGGATTTGACACTAATATCGGTCATTTTGTATTACTTTTACACGTTACGGTATCCCCACTCCCCGCTGACTCCCGGCCCACATACAATGGTAGCTGAATTAGCAAGTGATCACTAATGAAAGTGTCACCATACATCTCAGCGACTGCGAAAACTATGGATTTGACACTAATATCGGTCATTGTGGATTACTTTTACATGTTTCGGTATCCCCACCCCCCGCTGACTCCCGGCCCACATACAATGGTAGCTGAATTAGCAAGTGATCACTAATGAAAGTGTCACCATTCATCTCAGCGACCGCGAAAACTATGGATTTGACACTAATATCGGTCATTGTGAATTACTTTTACATGTTTCGGTATCCCCACCCCCCGCTGACTCCCGGCCCACATACAATGGTAGCTGAATTTGCAAGTGATCACTA
Source organism: Thermobia domestica (assembly GCF_964235325.1). Taxonomy (NCBI): domain Eukaryota; kingdom Metazoa; phylum Arthropoda; class Insecta; order Zygentoma; family Lepismatidae; genus Thermobia; species Thermobia domestica. The sequence continues at coordinate 87,066,536 of NC_137468.1, forward strand.
ATGAAAGTGTCACCATTCATCTCAGCAACCGCGAAAACTATGGATTTGACACTAATATCGGTCATTTTGTATTACTTTTACATGTTTCGGTATCCCCACCCCCCGCTGACTCCCGGCCCACATACAATGGTAGCTGAATTAGCAAGTGATCACTAATGAAAGTGTCACAATTCATCTCAGCGACCGCAAAAACTATGGATTTGACACTAATATCGGTCATTGTGGATTACTTTTACATCTCTCGGTATATCCTCCCCCCCCCCCCCCCGCTGATTCTCGGCCCGCATACAATGGTATCTGAATTTGCAAATATCGCTAATGGAAGTGTCACCATTGTTCTCAGCGATCACGAAAACTATGGATTTGACACTAATATTGCTCATTTTGTATTACTTTTACATGTTTCGGTATCCCCGCCCCCGCTTACTCCCGGCCCGCATACAATGGTAGCTGAATTTGCAAGTGATCACTAATGAAAGTGTCACCATTCATCTCAGCAACCGCAAAAGTATGGATTTGACACTAATATCGGTCATTTTGGATTACTTTTACTTGTCTCGGTTTTCTCCCCCTCCCCGCTGACTCCCGGCCCACATGCGATTGTAGCTGAATTTGCAAATCATCGCTAATGGAAGTGTCACTATTGATCTCAGAGACCGCGAAAACTATGGATTTGACACTAATATCGGTCATTGTGGATTACTTTTATATGTCTCGATATCTCAACTCCCCCTTCCCGTTGACCCCCGACCCGGTGCCGCATAGCATGAATTTGGAAGTTAATGCGATCGGAGTTTCACCATTGATTTCAGCCACCGCGAAAACTATGAATTCAACACTCATATCTGTTATTTTCTACTACTTTTACATGTCCCGGTAAACAACCCCTGGGACCCCCCTGGTTCGAATTTTGACAAAATCGTTTAACTCTGGTCTGGAGCCTGGACCAAGGTATTCGTGACTAAAATTTGGTAACTCTCGGTCAATTTGTCTGGTTCCCAAGTCGGTTCCGGTAAACGCCTCCCCATGAGACTCCCCTGGTTCGAAATTTGAAAACAACTTTTCGTCTTGATCTCGGGCCTAGGCCAAGGTACCCCTGACCAAAATTTGGTAACTCTCGGTCCACTCGTCTGGTCCCCAGGCCGCATACAGACAGACAAACTCACAAACAAACTGTTTATTTTATTTATATTAGACTAGATAGATTCTTGGAAATTATACCAGATTTTCATATTATCTTTCCGAACTAATTTTAAAGACCCGCTCCTACTTATCTTTATATGTATACAGTATATCTATATTTATATCTATATATGTATATAACAAACGCAGGAATTACCCCATAAATAACACTCCTGGAGGACCCCTTTCTCAAACACTTGTACAAACTTCAGTTTTCGTACCGGATGATTACCGAGACCTGGTGGAAAAAAAAACTGCTTTTGCGTTCGAATTAAAAAAAAAAAATAGTTCTCCTCAGATTAGTATTCACTGATAATATTTTTATAAAATTTAAATTTGATGGGTAAATCAGTGGACTTTGAATACATCCACATCGTATCCACTGAGTTGCGAAATTGTGTACCTCCAAACATGAACGGCCGAAGGGGAACATCTTCAATGTTTGCTATATTAGTCTGGCATTTAATGTTCATGGTTTGTTATATTACGTATACATTTTCGTGAGCCAGGGAGGTTCATTCTTATCAAACACGGAGATTATGAAGAAGCAGATCTACTGTACAAAATATAATAAAAACATCTCTTTCGGATTTCTATTATCCCGCAGTCCAACCCCGAGACGGAAACATAAGAGATAGGCTTTTTGTTTTTAAACAAGATAACGTGTCTAGCGAATGCTTTACATTGTGAAGATTATATTAGTGAAAATTAAACGAATATAATTTTACAACTTAATATACATATTACTAAATGTTTAGCTCCCCGTTGCTATGTTGTTAGCGATGCGCCTTTCTCGAACGAGGTTTGATTCATGGTAGGAGCTCATGTGTTTCAAATCCGACATTAAACTGTACGTTCACGTCTTGTAGAGCTTTGCTCCTAAAAACGACGCTAAACTATAATCTAATTTAATATTATTAATATTAAAAAATAATGACTTATCAATGTGACGTCAATTTGGCAGTCATCAAATCCATTTTATACTTTCACTTAATCCAGTGGATATTAATATAACAATTACGAGACACACGCGCATATAAATACTCAGAAACAAGCACATACACACGTATACATACACAAATATGAACACTTCAAATCTATTTACATGTGTTGAACTGCACTGCATCAAGTATCTTCTCATGTATCTGCATTTTCTGATTCATCCACAGATTTCTTATTTGTACGCATCAATCATTTTAGCATTTTCGGGAAGGTTCAGGGTTCGTTCTTCATTTAAAGAGTTGGTTCTCTGTATTGGAAACAGAATGAGGGGAGGGTGGGGGAATTTATACTTTATGAATGGATAACATTTTAAGAAATATATACAAAACATGCCGCTTCCGATGCAGCACTAAAGCATTTCTTTTAGCGGTGAACTACTAGTGGTACCCTGGTGATAATACCCCCTCCCCTCTCAAGTTGTAAAGTGAGAAGGGACAGAAACATCCCAGACACTCAGGGTTCAGTTGACAATAATAAAACTATGGGTAAGTAAACATCTTGTGCAGAGTCACGTTTTGCTTATTTTTGAACATTTCTGTGAAATCAACAATACAACAGCGGAAATACTAACTGGTTTTATTACTCCAACCATCGCTTCAACAAGGGATAATTCCCAACAGTCAGTGTTCTCTTTCTCTTTTTCTGTCCTCGTTCTTATTCTCCACATCTTTAATGAAGTAGGGGGCGCCCAACCTCTCGACATTTGGACGTCTTTTCCTCTTGGTTTCGCCACTTGTTGAAGACAATCACCACAGCACTCTTCGAACACCTGACAAGTCCTGCAGTTTCCGAAATTCTCGTGCCGAGTGTTTCTGAGCGAGTACTTTCTTCAAAATATTATTAAAAATTATAGAAAGATTTTCGAGACATTCGAGTCGAGTCGAGACAGCTGGTAAAAATCTCGACTCGACTCGAGTCTCGACTCGAAAATTCGAGTCGAGAAATACGTTTGTCTCGACTCGTCTCGAATTTTACAAAGAGTGTCTCGACTGGAATCTCGACTCGAATTCGAGTCGAGTCGAGTCGAGATTCGAGACATGTCTCGACTCGAGCGCATCCCTAATCCAAGCAGAATGCCATGATTACTTCCTTTATTAACTGGCACCAGTAAACACTCGACACTACCTGGCAACGCCGCCCTATTCAAGCAGCGTTTAGCATAGCACCGAGAACACCTAGTGATCCATCGTAACAGGCTACCTTTAGTCAATATCTACTGAATCTATCGAAGTCAGAAGTGAACAAGCAGATATTGGCTCTTATGCAGAGTCGTTCTGACTCGTGATTAGTGTCATACTAAAGAGCTCGACTAACATACGTATGTTTCCTTGCAGTAGTCAGGACTTTAGTATGATGCTAATCATACGTCAAAACGACTCTGCATAAGACCTATTGTGTTTTCTTTCCGTGGGGTGACCTTTAATGCTTATATAACGTTGGACCAGGCACGTATCCAAGGGGGTTCTAGGGGGGCCGGGTCCCCCTAAATTTGTACGGGCCCCTAAACTTTTCACGGTAGGCTTGCAAATGAACTATAATATGATGATGAAATATAATATGGTTCGAACGCCCCCTCCCCTCATTTTTAAGCTGGCTACTAGCCTGCGTTGGATTCACCTGTTCCACAGTGACAGATGACAATAGGTAGACAATCTTCTTTGTGTATCAATCTAATACTAAGATTATTAATAGTTTACATTCAAGCGGAGACTTATGAACTGTTATTTGGCGTCCAAATTTTAAGATTCGACACCATTCATGAGTATTTTGAGAACAATTTTCACCATTGACATTCCGATAATGCCTTAGAATTAAGATTACTCACATGTCAGTATCTTTTTCAGACGCACTGTTCTAGTACAGAAAGTAAATCTTCCTAGTAATTTTAAAATTGTTTTTGTATTAATCTGTTTTGGTAAATTAAAGGAAAATTAAGTATCATGTTCGTACAAGATATTAAAATAAATGAGGTGGGTAAAAGATCGATCTTTCTTCCGCCTAAGATAGTCATTTAAAAAGTAAAAATGTTCATAAAAGCCAATATATTGTATAAATATGAAGTTCTAGCATTAAAGCATATGAAAAATATTGTAGCAGGTCACATAAAGAAACCCGCAAACATAGCATAGTTGTAGATATTTTGCCAGTTTAGACGTTTTTTCGACCTTGCAACAATAAGCATAGTACAAGACCTACACTATATCTACACGAAGTTCCTATAGCAGAAGCAGTGACGTATTTACGATTTTTTTCGGGGGGGACTTTGCTAACTTTATTGCTGGAAATGTGGAAATTCTACAAAATATTTCATTTACTTCAAGATAGTAAATAAAATTTCAGGAGGCTTAAGCCCGAAAGCCGTCCTTAAATACGGCACTGAGCAGGAGATAAGTCATAAATATATGTGATCTACAAATGCAGCATTGTTCTTCGGTTATGGCTATGGAAACAATAAAATGCTAAGCTCCGTACGATCCGAAGAGAAATGAAACAGTTTCCTTATATTATACTTAGAGTAACTTTCCTTAGGGGATCAACATTTTAAGATCCTTATGACTGAAAAGAATGTATCATGTAATAGGTTTTACTGTGAGAAATAATATTCATATAATTTTCGATGTGTCGAAAGAGAGAAATAATAAGACAAATTTTGGAAACTTTATTCATAATAAGATTTCAACTGCTTCTTGAGTAAAGGATGTAACCATAGATAAACAGACAATACCATTCACAGGACCTGGCTCACAGCATATCGACTGAAAGCCAAATCTTACTGCACTGAAAAATCTACATTCACAGGTAAGAGTAGTATGACTCTGTACTCTAATATCTATCAAAACATAACGACTCATCCGGCAAAATTTATTGGACCTTTAAACCTTGTATTGGAGAAACTATTGTTCTAAGGCTTGCACAGACTTGCCTGGTAGGTACAAAAATATTTATTTTGATCGGTTCTTTATCTTGATCTAGGAAAATAGAAATCTCACAAGATACGGGAACAATTCTTGTATTTCTGTTTCCAAATATTAGCCTAGGAAGTAATGCTGAACTTAGTCATGAGAAACGGGGATCATGAGATGCAGAAGTTAACTATGATGGGTCAGTTGGTCTAATTAAGCGTATAGACAATCGCTCAGTTATTGTTGCAACTTAAACCATAGCACACTGCTCAGCGATACTCAAGGAAAGACAAACCATAGACCCCTATATATAGCGATAACCTAGCTCCAAGCCATTAAAGATTACAATAACACTATGGGACGTCTGGTCTGGTCAGAATCCTGACTTTGCATTTTCGTTTCTACCGTCGACCAAAGAAAGCACTGTTTTATTTGTTTTCTGGAACACTTGTGGGAAACTGCTGTAGTTAATGGTTGGTTGCAATATAAAAATGTGTGCAAACCGCTTGGTGTCAGAGAGCAAAATATTCTCGATTTCCACCACTCTAAACTTCGCACAGCCCAATATTGATTCATTATGTCGAAAAATCTGCCACCCCGATACACATATTAGAACAAAATGAAGCTTTATAAAAAAATTTAAAAAATCAGTAAGACGTCGTAGAAATGTGCAGTTGTTTACACCTGAATCAAGAGTAAAATTTTCACTGGGCCTCCAAAATACAGTCCATTTCGAACACGAGAAATGAAGTAGGAAACTACAGAATTACGTGTAGAGCTAGGTTCTTGCCAGGTCTACTAAAGCAGTGCTATTCAACCGGGGGTACGCAGTGCTGCTTCTAAAGGGTCTTCTGGAAATATCTGTTGACAGTTCACTGCAAATAAAATTCGACAACTTATCAATTTGTGACTTTTATATTTATGCTCGAAAAGAGTACAATGAAATTAGTGACACTGCTATTTCACAACTACTTCCATTTCCATCAACAAATTTGTGTGAACAGGGTTTCTTTGCATTAACATCATTAAAAAGTAAGCGTAGAAATTGCTTGAATCCAAAATCAGCTCTGATTCTAGCAGTCTCGAAGATTCGACCAAGAATCTAGGAGTTGGTGTCCCGGAAACAAGCTCAGTCATCTCATTAACAGGTTAGTTCTAAAATTACTTTTAGTTTTTGAATTTTTAACATTGTCCTCAGTGTACGAGTTATCAGGGAGGATGAGCGAAAAATTCTGCTCAGTAGAACTGGATGCCTCCCATATGTTTTGAAATTTCAGGTGTTAATTTTTTTCGGATGTGCACTTTATTCCCGTGTAAATAGTCTTTCGATTGGTACTCTGATTGTCCTTTTGTTGGGTGTTTATTTGTCCCCCTTTTTAATCAACAAAACACTTGTATTAGGTTTAATAAGTTCATTTCGATTTAATTTCTTTAAACAGTATCAGGGGTACACAATTCGATGGCGAACTGTGTCTAGGGGTACGCGAGAAAAAAAGATTGTATAGCACTGTTCTAAAGGGATGGAACTGTTTCCCGGAGTCTTATACATGCAGTATATATATATATATATATATATATATATATATATATATATATATATATATATATATATATATATATATATATATATATATATATATATATATAATATCTAATTGTATGTTTTAAAATAACTTGTTCATAATAAAGCATGTTTAGGTTTAAAACTTAAATTGTACAGTAAATGAAATCATAGAATAGCTAAATAGTTTATGTCATCATATTTAAACATTATTATTCAGAGGAATTATGGCTTAGTGTCTTCACATGTGAACAAATTCCGATAGCGCCACTGAAAGTAGCACTACATTTTGTCTCATAGCTTTCAAAGTTTAGATTGCAGAGAATACATTACACGTTGATACACTGGTTTCAGGATTGTGTGTATGTATCTGTATATCGACCTCAACAAGATCATACAGTAAATCGGCCAGTTATAATTTTCATTCAATTCTAATTAAGTAACACTAGTAATCAAGGACAGATTAACAGAAAAATACTGTCATTATGCTCGAAATACAGGTCAATGCTTTCGAACATTTCTCCAGCAATGATATTTTGATAATGAATGGTACAGTATATATACCTGTAAGGGTTTCTTATAAGGAAATCGGAAGTGACACAGTTGTTATATGTAGTTATGAAATGATAATAACAGAGTATTGAACTTATGAAAAATAAGAACATATGAGATTGTGAAAAGATAAGTATTTCGAGAGTTCTTTGCTTACTTTTAAAAGTGTTCCGTAATAGACAAATAAGCCTGCTTGCCTTAGGTATGCGCAGTCAAGGATTTAGTTCCAACTAGGCTCACTCTTCTCTTTGTTTTTGTGTCAGTTTAGAGAAAATAATGTGATAATTTAATTTCTGTATTTCGAGTTTAACGTCCCATGATTATGTACCGAAGCAAAAAGAGATGATGATCTGGATGACAATGCTGGAATAACGAAAGTAGAAAGAAACAAAAGAGCTCCGAGAATTATGTTTGTCCACCTCAAAATTCACTTGACGGAGTTGGGATTGAACCAAGGGTCCCCCGCACCAAAAGTGAGCACTCTACTACTGAGCTACCGTGGCCCACTCGGCTGCATCCTCGATGATGGTGTTAATAAATGGAATGTATCTCAGAAAGTGACCTATCCAAGTGTTTCTTTGTTTAGTATTTCTCACAAGTATGACTCTTACCTCTCAAGCCCTCCTCAACATCTCTTCATTAGTCATTTTGTCAACCCAGGGCAGTTTCAACATAAAATACATCGGTAACAAACAGTACTCGGATGGAACTATTCTTCTCTTCTCTTCTTTCCTAAACGCACATGTTTCACTGTCATAAAGTACAGTAATATACATTCCAGACAAAGGTCTTAATAAGATTCTTGTACACGGCAAATATGAATGAAATGATTAAGTCACACTGGGAAGGAATGACGTGCCTGAACTCCAATTTCTGATGAGAATACGATTGTCTCAGCCATATTGAATCCCCAAAATACCGAAAGCGTTGCGAAAATAACAAAACAGTTCTAGAATACATTTTAAAATTTTAGTTACAGCTATTGAAGATTTAGTACGGCTGTGATAACCACACGAATAGTGAAATGAATGAAATATTTAATTTACAGTCCCAAGATTGTAACATCTGTTAGGTAAAAGGAGATTGGTGATTAATGGAAGTGAATGGTTCCGAAAGAATTGATGCAATGAGCATTTCAAGGGAAACCGGACAACCCTGGGGAAAAACCCGAGAACAATTCGTGTGGATTAGGATAGAATCAGAAACTTCTGGCACCGAGGATAAGCTCTTAACCACGGAACCACTTTGTCTGTTACAATGTGGACGTTGATGTCATGATATTAACAATTTTGTTTTTATAGTGTAAAGTTTTCTTGTACATTAATATCCTTAAGAAAAGAAAGAAAAGGAAGAAGAGAGAGATATATTTTGTATTCGAGCTGGGCCGTAGATTTTACATTTTGGCTGGGCCAGTTCTCTAATTAAGTTCATTGCGACACTTGTTTAATCACATAAACAGTTATCTCCAATTTCCTCTTTTTAACCATGGCATTAGTCTGTTTTCGTGATTATTGCACTGTAATAAGGAATTTTCTTTTGAATTTCTTTTATTATTCTTGCTTATTTTGGTGCAGGCCCGCAATCAGAGGGGGCTAGGGGGCCTGCTCCCTAAAATTTTTGTGACCCCTCCAGACATCAACACAAAATGCTATTATTAATACAAAAAAAACACAATTTAGATATTTGTAAGAGAATTTTTAATGACTTGGCTCCCCTAACATATTCATGCCCCCCAAACCTCTGTAGCTGGTTTTGGGCCTGTTTTGGTGAACAAGTAAACCGATACTAGAGAACTCAAAACTACTGACAATGTATTTGATATTTTTTTCTACTGATTAAGAAATAATTCTAATAGTAGGGCTGGGCTGTGCAATATTCGGATTAGAACTTCGAAAATCAATAATAACAAAGTATCGAAACTTGATCAATACATCAAAATATCAATATATGTTAGTCACTAATTTTTCTCAAAACCGATATTTCGATATTTGAGAATATCGACCGATTATTATATGAAATATCGTACAGTCCTATCTGGGGTGATAAAAGAATACAGCTGTGGTGACCATCATCTCATTTCAATATCCCACCCGCTACTTTTTGATATATCTTAAATTTACATTACGATTCCTTTCCTCGATCCCTTTTTTTCCCGGGTACAACATAAATTAAAACGTATTGCTGTTGTAAAAAGTGCATGAGGGAAGTTGCATCGTTAAAAATTTAAATTTACAAGAAGCTAAAAGAACAAAACTTACACACAAGAATTAGTACATAATATACAGTGGAACCTGGATAATTCGAACTTCTGTAATTCGAAAACTTCTTTATTTCGAATTTTTCTCTTGGTCCCTAGAATTTTATATACAAACAATGCTTAAAAAATCATGGTTAATTCGAATTATAATCTGGATAATTCGAAGTTTTTGCCGTGTAAATCTAAAAGGAGGTCAAGTCGGGTCGGAGTTTCCAAGAAACGGATGAAGATGCGTACTGTAGCAGGCGAACTCGAATCAAGATGACGAGATCGCATCTGGGGATGAGTGTGACGAGACCAACCCCGAACAATCAGTTCCGAGTACGGCCGAGGCAGCGAAGCACATCACGCAACTCAGACGGTTTCTGGAAAGCAAAAATGAAGTGATGAACTATTCCGTTCCTTGAATTTGTTAGATTCATTTGTAATGACCGAGAGACTAAATTCTAGGAAACAAGCAAATATCTCAGCATTTTTTGAAAAAATGTTGATTTTTTTGAGTCTCATGACAGTTATTTGTCTATTAATACAGTAATATTCTTTTCTGTTTTTATGATTTTTTTCAATGTTCATGCATAATACAGTGCTAGTGTATGTACGTACGTATTACAGTACAGTATTTTACTTCATATTGTATTAACCTATGTTTTTTCTAGTTTTACAATGAGTGTATGGTACTTAAAACACTTATTATTAGCCCCAATAATGGTCTTTATGTTAAAACCTGAAGTTTGATTGTTTATTTCAACCATTTACAAAAACTTTCCTGATTCGAATTTTTGTATAATTCGAATTTTTGTATAATTCGAATTTTTCTACTGGTCCCTTGAGGTTCGAATTATCCAGGTTCCACTGTATTAAATATTCTTCCTTTAGTTTTTAGAAATAAAACGAATTTTTGCTGGTGAGACTTCCCTTAAGAGATGCCACTGATTGCTACTAACTTGAAATGTTTCATTAATTTTCTCATTTCCCACCTGAATTTTCAATGACGCAGTACCGGTATGAGTTGTTTAACGCCCCAACATGCAACATATGTATCTTTAAGAATAAAAGTGAGTGCTTACCTTTTGCTTGTAATTTGTTTGCACGCCGCAATTAAAATTAGTTGTGGCAATCGTCTCCTGTGTTCCCATAAATCTTGCAGCGAGAAGAACCGAAGAACTAGCCATATTCGTGAAATTCCAAGGTTTCTGCTGACCATGGTTGTATCGTTCACCAGCACCACTGACCAAAATATATCTAAAACTGGACAAAATATGTTATCACTCGTAGAATCAAGCGAGCAGAAACAGGTCTCTTTGCTTTATCTGTTTGTTGCTCGATTACTTTCTTTATTTACTACGATTGGTGACGAAATTGCTAAACAAAAGTACGGAAAACACAAGTAATGTCACTTGACTTCTGTTTGTGATTTAGATAAAGCTAAGACGATTGAGCTTCTCCACACATTGTACTTTCCTTGCATATTCCAATGTTTTTTCTCAGCACTATTCTCCAAATTATTTAATACATTTTACATATGTATACCGGTACCTTACAGAGATAAACACTGCTCTGATATATATAGAATCCTACAACGGCTCAGGAAACATAAAGGTAAGTACTACTTCCGGCGAAATTGAGTAATTAGGTGGAATGGGTTGGGATCGGACCACAGAACAGTATGTAGGTAGTTTAATTTTGGAAATGTGCCTGCAGTTGGCAAGGGAATCTTGTTTGGTTTGTGCTATTGCATTGCATTGCGTAGAAATATTAAACTTTCTTTTTCAGTTTATTCGAAAGTTAGAAAATGTTACATATTATGTTCCCCAGGGCTTCATATATATATATATATATATATATATATATATATATATATATAGATAGATAGATAGATAGATAGATAGATAGATAGATAGATAGATAGGTAGATAGATATGTGTGTGTGTGTGTGTGTGTGAGTGTCAGTGCTTAAAGTGAGCCGGTTATGCATCCGAAAGTTAGAAAATCGGCCGGTATGGCATACCGGCAAAAGTAACTGATTTAAATTGTAATTTGCGTGTAGAAAAAAAAAAAAAAAAACAGATTTTACACAGAAATAAGTACATGACGTTAGCATTGGGTCAAAACATCCTATTCAATGTCAGAATTTGTGCTCTTGATTTTTTTTCAACATTTATGCGAGCAATTCCATCCCCCTCAAACAATTCTAACTACCATATCGCCCGCCTAAAATATTTAACCAGGATCAGCTTCTGGCATTGACAGGACTACTTTTTACATTCAAAATTATTCTTTTTATATTGTCTGACTTCTGTGTTTACAATTATAAGAAAATTAGTGTTGACCACGATACGAGACGAGTCCAAATACCTGAAATTTTGAAGCTTTTGAAAATGGAAATGAGATTGGAAAGAATCATTAAATACTAGATGCTAGAGACGAGACGAAAGTGCCTACAAAGCCTTGAAAACGAGACGAAAAAGCAAATGGGCATATCCACTTAAAGACCGCGTTGGATCACTATGTTATTGTAAATGCGATGTTTAAGTAAATCTATATACATTGTTTCAAAGGTACAACACCTTCCCCTATACTATGATAATTTAATTTAAATTTATCGTAATTTGGCACATGGCAAACAGCAGTGTGGTAATTGAAGGGGAAGAAGGAGGGAAATTTCAATTCACCTCTGAACACTTGCCAGGAACCTTGTTCCCTTTCGCTTTCTAGACAGGGGAGGGAACTTGATAATGGCATCAAACCTTCATGTGTAATTACAAAAATTAAATTTATAAACAAATAAGAAATCATCAGTTTATCAGGCTTTAATTGATAATTTATTCACAAGATTCCCTATCGAAGGTGGGGCGGATGAAGTTTCTGTTCTCCATGAGTCGACATTGCCAATTGACATGGTCGATATGGAAAAGATGTTGTATGATGATAGAGAGATGATACTTCTTGCTGAGTATTTCAAAACTGACCAAGAAAAATCGTTATCAGACTTAAGTCTAACAAGCAAATTGTCGATGAGGAGTTGCGGAAATCGAGTAGAAGTATTATCAATTTCCACGACAGTGCGAACGAGGATTTCCGCTTATGAATTTACAGATGACTGATATTAGAAATAGACTAAGTGCTCAAACAATGTCTAACTTGTTCATCAATGTTAATGGCCCACCACTAGACAAGCTTAAAGTAGACGAGCTAGTTATTTCTTGGCTGAAGGATGGACATCATTCCGCTGCGGATGATTTACCACGAAAAAGTTCTGGAGGCCAAAAGGAAATAAAGCCGATTTCAGATTTGTTTTAAGGTGGAAAATTACGAGTTATGGGAAATGTATACTTGTATTACTAATGGTTTATTTCTGTTATTCAACTTTGTACCTAATATTTAGTAAGTCTCTTCTTTGCTTTAGGTAAACTACTTTGAATAAATATTCATAATCATTGCAATTATGCATATTTGTAATTTAAATTTAACGTGGTGTTTTAGTGATTACACAAATTACAATTATGAGCACACTTTATGGAGATGCTCTCACATAGGATACCCGAGCACCGTTATACACTATGAAAAACTGACTTTTCAAGTCTTTTGTGAGAAAAATACTGTGAACTGAGAAACCATAACCTTTTCCATATTGTACAGGGGTATTTTCCTGCTAATAGAAGTCTCTTGTGGAATGCGTTCAGAAATTAACACTTGCAAGAATACTCTCTTAGTACAAGTATATTTTAGGCACACACTAATTTCTCCCCACCTCGAACTGTTTCAATTTCCTCACTGACAAACACTTTACCATATTATATCGTAAAGGTCAGATCCACCGTTATTGTAACAGAGTCTTGAGCGATTGACTAAAAATCAAACTTCTATTAGTGACAATTTCACAGTCTTGTTTTATTACAAGTGTAAACTCTTTACTCAGTACAGAAGAGGCCATGGATCGTGTTCAGAGTTAATGACGATGGATTTTGGTGAGTCAGAATAGGTCACAGTGGATGAGAGTGGTTCATGGTGGGTCAGAGTGGGTCACGGTGGGTGGTGGGTCAAAGTGGGTCACGGTGGATGGTGGGTCATAGTGGGTCGTGGGTCACGGTGGGTAGTGGGTCAGTGGGTTGTGGGTCAAGTTTACATTGACCCACGCTAACTCTGGGTGTAACTGGTGAACTATTGGTAGAAGACAGTGCGGACGTAAATGCATAAGGCCTTATGCAGAGTCCTTTTGAAGTATGACTATCGTCGTACTAAAGGTCTGACTACTGCAGGAAACATATGTTAGTCGAACTCTTTAGTATGGCACAAATTACGAGTTAGAACGACTCTGCATAAGGCGCATAGGGTTTATATACATGGTATATACTAGGTATAATCTCAACTTAATTTACTCGTTAAACAAACATAAGCAGGCGTTTGTTGTTAAATAGTAACTGTACGAATACTTTTCCGAGTCACTGTACTATCTTTCCCATATTTAATTAAATAGAAAACACGACATTGGTTTCACCGACCAATATATTGTTCGATACTATCCGCTTGATACCAGAAAAAGGAAAAAAGGCTCCTTTGAAAGAAAAGAGTTTTCAAAACCTATATCTTACAAAATATATGATCACCTCGCACAAAACAGGGCATTTCACTTCCAAGAAAATTTGATTACAAACCTATTCCGCACTCTCAAGAGCAAAAATTTCATTTATGTTTACAATATACCAAGCATTGACGAGTGGAGAATATGAGTATCTATACTTCGAGAGTACAGTACATATTAAATATTAAATTATATGTACGAAAGACGCACAGAAACAGAGGAATTTCAGCGTCATTGTACCGCCTCTTCATATGTCAATGAATATTCCTCCAAAATAAATGTGATATTGTACGATTTTTTTAAAATAGTAAACCTAATACAAAACCTGGTTCCGACAGAGGTTTTAAACTAACTAAATAAACTAACCAATTGCTTTAGTTGAAACTTACCATTCGTTTGGAACTGTAGTTGTTGCACTTCAAACCAGAAAGGATTTTCGAAACACTTGGGTTGACAGGTTTTTCCCTACTACACTACACTTTCAACTTCCTGAAACAAACTAGTCGCAAAGATTATACGGTATGTGAGAAAGAAAATTGAATATTCGTTTCGCGTATGTAGGTTATGTATAATCAGTCATTCACTGGTAAACATCACCATCGGAAGAAAAAAAAAAAGTTTATTCTCGGGTAAACGTGCTGTACACAAACAATTACGAAAGAACAAGAAAAAAATGCCTCGAATTCACAAATATGCATAGCGTATCATGATACAAAAATGAAGGAGTTAGCTGACGAAACATAGAATATAAAACGCCTAACAAAAGAGAAACGTATTGCTCAAAAGTATTTTTTTTATATATATACAGGGTTATTCAAAAAGAAAGAACAGATTTCAAACATTCATTTCTTCCAAACTACAAAAGATAGAAACATGATTCGAACATTACTTAATTAAGAAAAGTTTACAATTTATTGTTAGTAATTATGGTGTGCATTCAATATGAGCACCGTGTGTTACACGACAAATGTCAAAACGGTGGCTCATTTCTTGCCACACACGAATCAGCCGGTCTCTAGTTATCGAATTCACAGTTTGTATGGCTTCATGTGCAGACGATGTTTTAGAACTCTCCATACCGTTGGTTGAGAAATGTTAAGTTCTTTGCTTGCTCGTGATGTGGATTTCTTTGGGCTCCTTTCGTAAAGTGTACGAATACGCTCGACATTCTCGTTCGATGTGCGTGGACGTCCCGTGCTTTTCCCTTTGCAGAGGCATCATCTTCTAAGATAGGGGGGCGCGGTGGCTCAGTGGTAGAGCGTTCACCTCTGGTGCTTGGGGTCCCGGGTTCGGTCCCCGTCCCCGCCAAGTGAACTTTGTGGTGGACAAACACCGTGATCGTGGGTTTTCTCGGGGTTCTCCCGTTTCCTCCCACTTTCTTCATTTCACTCATCTCTCATCATCACCGTCTCCTTTAGCCTAACCGGCATAACCGTGGGACGTAAAACCAAGATTTCATTTCATTTTCATTTCATTTCATCTTCTACGATCTCTTAGCGCATTCCCAAATAGCATAGACAAGCGAACAGGGCCTAGTTCCTTTAGGAGCCGCTGTGGCGCTAGTTACGTGCACCAATATTTTCTCTATGTAGCAGGCAAATGAAACGGCTAGCTATAACAGGAAAAGAATTCTTAAGTCCTCTCTCATATAGTATCACAAAAACTAAACTTGTTTTTTAAAATTGAATACAATTAGTATCGATTAAATAAGAATAAAAGATAATACAAACACATAAATACAAATTACAAACGAAGTACTTCCCCAGATAATGGCTTGGCATTTAGAAATTTTGCATGTTCAAAACATCCTGTTTCAACATCTGCTATGTTCTTCAGCAACACTGGAACTATTACATCGGAATTTTTTACACTTAATTTATATGAATGATTGTCCGAAAAGAGGCACTGCAAATACTAAACGTGTTGCAGAAAGGAAACAATATAGGCGGAAAGAGTTTCCGAAATTCGGGTGTTCATAAACCGATGGGCCTTTTCAACAACGTGAATCACCCATACTAGTTCTTTTGTAGGACAGCACATTACGTTTCTACTGTCTTGTTTATATATCAAGTTCATAAGCGTGGAATTGCATTTGTACTGACTGATAAGTTTGTGACATGAGGCACAATCTATACTTTGAATAATTTTCCGATCTACAAAACTTCTTAAGAAAGCAGTAGAAGCTAATTTCACTGTCCTGATAAAATGTCTGAAAAAGAAACCATAAATGGGAACATTAAAGAATTATACAAATTGTGACAATAGTAGTGAACAATAGGCTAAAATGTTATGAATTGACTAATTTCTTTAAAATGTTATGAGTTGACATTTCTTATTGTGCATATAGTGTGTACAGTCTGAATTGTTAAGGATTGGATTTCATTTGCGTTATGATTTAACTGAATTTCACTTTTAGTTTACACTTTAATGAATGTGTCTATTTTTCTCCTAGTGCAAAATGGTTACATTTTTTCCCCTGGCATTATCGTATTAGTAGGTTTCATATGGTAGATTGTCAGGAATACATAAATATCTTTCTACAACATGGGATCTTTATATATTATCTGTTTTAGTAAGATGTAAATAGGAGTCTACTAATATATTACTACGATATTTCACAAAAGTAAATAAAATCATTTTATCTAGCTAATATTACGAAAATTTGGGGTTATCACTGGCACACCAAATACTGGGATAGTATCTGAAATAAAGGCTCTGGATTCTTCTTTTATCCCATTAACAATGGCATCAATCTTGGGAAGCTTTGGAGGCCGGTTCCCCCGAAGTTGAAATTGGCTTCCCTAATGGGGGGAGGGGGGTGAAATGCTAAGTTGAAGTAGGTTCTCCAATTTCTACAGTACATGGTAATTCGTTTTCCTGTTCTACTAAAGCGTATCTGTCATAGGGCTCCCCCAAAGTTACACAGAAATCAGTACTCTTGCCCATAAGCTAAATGTTTTAGGTATATTTTCTCTTATACTCTGCAGAGACGACGAGTAAAGGTTTTAGGTATCCAACGTACGCATAATCCCATTACTACTCAGAAACATAAATAAATTAATACATAATTAAACATAATGCGTAATTAAACATAATTACACAAGCAAAAAACAACACTTACTAGGATCAGTATGAAGTCCAGTCAACAATTCTGTAACTGTATCTGGTATGGGGATATATGCTTCAGGATCAGAAAAGTGGTCGGGAATACGTATTTTCCTTTGAAATATTAGTAGAATTTGCGGTGGAAGGCAGAGATAGTAATCCAGTTTTTAAAATTCGATTTATTGCACATACAGTGGCTCTGCTAACCTACATATCATTGCTCCCAAACAAAATGGTACACAACAATATACCTTAGTTAATACAATAAAAGAATACTTTTTGTGCTGTTAATTTTATTACATTAAGATACTGCAAGTATTATGCAACTATAGTGCCTACATACGCCACGTGACTTTTTTTAGCAAGGAGAAAAATTACGTAAAACACAACACTCAGAGTACCCAAATGTCCCGCATTTTAAGGGACAGTCCCTTATTTTATGATTTTGTCCCGCGTCCAAGGAGCTTCGATACGGGGCAGCAAAAATCCCGTATTTTGTCCAAATGACAAATTTACCTCAGACAACGACTTTAAAGCCCGCAGTTTTTAATGAGTCGTCATGAGCCTGGCCAGTAAATGGCAAATGCTATTTCAGAAAAGCTCCGAGTTGCCAAATTTATTTAAAGTCGTCTCCTTTTGCATAAGAAACCCACCGTCAAATTCATTTGTGGAAAGAGTTTTCCCACATATGAATTTGAAATTGACTGACACAGAAATATGTGTTTCTGCCCAGTTTATGACAGCTGAGTTTTTCGACAGCCTAAAGAAAAATCCAAACGAAAAAAATTTATCAGTACAGTTAAGCAAAGCGTGAAGTAGGATTTTTGAAATAGTTTAGATTACGTAAATTCAATGTTTTAAAAGTAAGATTTACCTATTTTTTCTTAGATCTATATTAACTCTTTGTATTAGTTCATACTTTTGAGTTTCTTTCAGTCTAAAATGATTACTTTTTTTACGTGATACCTGGCTCATTTTCTACCACTAGATCATGTTTATTAAAACCCTTCCCATTAATACTCATTGAAACTAGTCAACCCATCCCTTACTTAGACTATTTTTATTTAGCAATCCTGACCATACTACACTTGTCTAAATCCACTCAGACTTACGTGACAGAAAACCTGTCCTGTTTAGTGCACGTTAGTGGCGCCACAACGACCGAAAGGTCAACTATCCCCTGTACGCTAAATCTCATGTTACGAGAGGGATATGGTAAGGCGCTAAGGGATCGTAGCCGGCGATGGCAGAGGCAACCATCTTCTACGAATTTTCGATGCCACTCGTAAATTTGCTTATGATGCGGCGATTGTTTATTAAATTGACGGCAAAATGCTCGCTGAACTACAATAATGGACTCAAGTTTTGCCAATTGTAGCACACAAAAAGACTTCTTCTGTGGTGACGCCGCCATTTCACTACAGACAAACAACATATACCTTGACAAACAACAACAAACAACAGCGCCAATGCGGCCGTGATTGGAACTTCTATCCGGGCTGTTTAAATTGTAAACTCTTCTTAATCAAGTAACGTTCGAATCATGTTTCTATCTTTTGTAGTTTGGAAGAAATAAATGTTTGAAATCTGTTCTTTCTTTTTGAATTCCCCTGTATATGTATAATATTTATCAAGTACTAATAAAACAGTTGTAAATAACCATCCTGTAATGATTGCAAGCTATTTGGGCCGGATCCAGGATTGTGTGAGGGTAGGGGGTACACCAATAACTACTAAAATAACCAATCACACTGAAACTCTTCAAAGTGACATGTGACAATATTCTTTATCCTTGACTACACTGATGCATGGAATGGAGGAAAGAATTTCAAAGAGGGTCGCAAGTGTTATGCAGGAAAAAAATTTTCTTCTTTCCACCTGGCTTCTGATTTCTTCCCTACTTGACTCATGTTATGTTGTTTTGCTCGGTGAATCCTTTTCCTTCAGCATTCAGAAAATCGGCATTCAACATTCAAATTTTGCAAAGCTCTGCTTTCTTTTAAGCCCCAAATGGAAACAAGATGACAGAAATTTTCGATAAGGGTTGCTATTTTCACTCCCAGCTTCTCATTTTAGATAGTGTATATTTACAACGAAGGCGAGTGCATGTGCACCTTTTCACCCCCCTAAATCCGGCCCTGTATATATATATATATATATATATATATATATATATATATATATATATATATATATATATAGTGTTTCAAAACAATACGGACAACGTTTGGGAGGTGATTCCTGACACCAAGATAAGACAAAAAGTATAGACCAGCCTGGGTGCACAAATGCTTACTTTCGGAGTTACAGGCTGCCGAAAACATGAAAAAATGAACGTTAAAGGTCTATAGCTCCAAATTTATGGGACCTACCGTAGCCGGGTCAAGACTTCACTTAGGAACTAATATGTGCGCTATCTAAAAATACATGTTTCAGAATCCTAAGGTACTCACGAAGCAATTCTTTTATAGAGGGAGTTTGGCTACGGGCATATAATTTGAAGTACTCTTCAACTACCTCTATAAAAATTGTTGCGGAACTACAGCAGGATTCTGAAACTTGCATATTTGGATAGAGCACATATAACTTCCTAAGTGAAGTCTTGACCCTACTACGGTAGTTTTGCAGCTATGAACCTTTAAAGTTCATTTTTTTTTTAATGTTTTCGGCAGTCTATAACTCCTAAAGGAAGCATTTGTGCACCCAGGTTGGTCTATACTTTGTCTTATCTTGGTGTCAGGAATCATCTCCCAAACGTTGTCGGTGTTGTTTTGAAACACCTTATATATATATAAAATAGAGAATTTTAACCCTTTCCGAACCTAAATGACCAAAGTAAAGCATACGGGGTTGTCACGTACTTACTCCTTTTCTGTGTGGACGAATTAAGGTATAAGGATGATCTTTTGTATGCCAAATATGGTTGGACCATAGTTTATCCTGATGGTAATTTTTTTCAGTGTCGAATTTCCTTCTCAAATTTGAGGCCAAAGTAAAAAAAAATCGTGAATTTTCGAATTTCCAATTTTATTACTTATTTTTGTTTTTGCAGAATATCTACCTTCGTTTAGAGTGATCTACTTAGGACTTGTCAACTATATGCCTCATATCGCCTAATTTTTTAGACCAATTTGCCCAACTCAAATCAGTGTTGCTAATTAGGGAAATTTAAAATTTTCCTATTTGCAGGTAAAAAAATTAAAATTTTCAAAATTTATGTTTATAACTCCGTACTTATACGTACGAACACAAGTCAACTTAAGCCAGTCGAACATCAGTTCTTACTGAACAAAAGCAAGCACAAACCGTTACAATCGTGTAATTAGAGGACGCACGAAAAATTTTAATTTAGGTTCTAAATCCTGACTTTTTTTTTTTTTACTTTTCTGTTAACCATAGTCATTTTTTTTTCAAAATTACAAGCTTCGTTTCTTAGATATCGACATGATACATCTGTGATATATTAGTGGTGTACTAAAGTTATTTTAAGATAGTCTGCGTCTGTCTGGTAGCAGTATTTCCAGTTACAGAAAAATTTAATTCTCTATTTTAGGGGAGGGGATTCGGAAATATATAATTTTTCCCTCTTGTTGGCTACATTGGAACAAATGTACCAGGTCTGAGAGCCTGGTCTTTGGCCTACAAAATGTACCATAGAAAGTTCCAATAGAATAATTAGGGGAAGTACAGTTGAGATTTAGTGGAAAGATAATTCTTTTTTTCTTTTTCTTTGCGTAAAATGAGATTTTTTTTTAAATGACATGCTTAGTTTATTATATATCGTCATGATACTTCTAGCATATATTAGTAGTGTGTCAAAGTTTATTTTAAAATAGTTTTCGTCTGTCTGGTAGCAGTGTTTCCAGCCATAGAAAATTTTAATTCCTGATTTTAGGAGAAAAATTCGGAAAATATACCACTTTCCCCGCTATAATTTCCCTCTTGTTGGTTACATTGAAACAAACGTAACAGTATCTGAAAGCCTTATCTTTGGCCTACACAGTGCACCATAGAAAGTTCCAATAGAATAATTAGGGAAGCTGCAGTGTGTGCATAACTGTTGATTTTTGCATCTGAGGCGAAAAAAAGTCAAAATTTCGCGGAGCAGTACGTTTGGGCGCGGCCATTTGGGCGCAGACATTTAGGCGCTTCCGTTTAGGCGCAAAGCAGTCCACGATGAATTACTTCGAAGTGGTTGTTCGTTCTTAACTGGTCACTGAGAACTGTCATACAGTCATATAGATTTCACATTCTTAATGCAAATAATGCTGTTCATCTTTTGCCGCCCAATTATATCGTTCCTTTACGTTAGATATATTATTAAGGACAAAAATTTGTTTGGAGGTGTCACATACTATCTGCAGTAAATTTTATTTGGCCTATTCTTCCTATTTCAATATATAGCTAGTGCCTATAAGTGTCTATTTTAATGAAATCTGCAATGGCATTTTATTAATACAATAGAGCATCAACTATCCGGACTAATGGGCAGATCAAATAACAAAAAAGCATTCAATAAATATTTCCTGAATCACCCATATCTTTAAAAAGACCATTTTATTCCAAAAAACAGATCGTATTTGTTTCTTCTGATCTCTTGCCCAGACCAGTACTCAATAAACTTTTCTTATGTTTTGTAGTTCAATAACTAATATAGTAACATAATTTAAGATTACATTATATTACATTATATCTCTCAGAAAATTACATTATATCTCTCAATTTAACGTTCTATGATCATGTCCGTTAGGCTAAGGGAGACCATAATAGAATTGGTGGAATGAGAATGTGGAAGAAAACGCAACTACTCCGAGAAATCTCATGGACACGATGTTGTACACCACAAATGTATATGACCTGGGATGGAATCTGAGACCTCACACACTAAAGGTAAACCCTCTAGCACTAAGTCACAGTTGTAGCTGAATATAAATTATATCAATTTTGGTAATAAATGACACAGTTTCTAACGCTATAAAAGTTTGTTTTTCTCGAAAACTGATAACGAGCAGTATTCGTAGGTTTCCTTACGAAAATTTCCCCCGACTGACACAAAATTTTCCCTTTTCTCATCAAATTTTCTCTAATTTGTTGAGTATCCAATTCCTACGACATAAATTATATGGTAAGATTAATTTAGCTATATTAAAGGAAGTGCCAACCACATTTGTTTTGCTCATTTGCATTTTGTTTCTATTTTTTTACTTTTTCATTCAGTTTTTTTTTTTAAAAAAGATACACAAAGCCAAGAATGGGTGCAAATTATGCTACTTTGAATAAACACAAACACACATAACTATTGCTATTGTATTACTTTATTTCTGAAGAACAAAGAAAAGTTTAAGCATTTGTCAGTTTAAGCAATCAGTCAGCGCGGAAAAATTTCTCAGGATTTTCACGTTTTAATTAAAAAAAATCCCTTTTTCCTTTATGATAAATTTACGAAATTTCCCTAGACTAGGGAATTTTCCCTCCAACTATGAACACTGATAACGAGAATTTATCGTCAAACACGTCTTTCTTTTCAGTTCAACGCCATCTATCGATTGATATATATCGTATCTTTGGGCAATACTATAGTTACTGTAAAATTCAAGTTTAAAATTTCAACATAAGTTTGGCCTATATCTTATTAACTGTACTATGTACTAGTGTCTTGCTAGTGTTGTGAAAAGATCCATTACTGTTTATTTGAGTGTCATTTGTATGTTAATATTATAGGCGGATGGTTATCGTACAATATAAATATTCCAGTACTCAGTGAGATTTATGAATTGATATAAGTCTCATTTTTCGACATTTATTTTGTTAAATTCATGCTATCTTCTTTTGTGTGAGCGGTACTGTGTTTGATACCGATATTACTTACGGTAGAACTATTTACTTTTCCTAAGCCAAGATGTTGCTCAAAGTTGTCATTGATCTCAGTGACAAACAAATGTCTTCCCAAATACAATATGTTGGTTTGTCTCTAGTCCGAAGATTTGCAGACATCTTATTTCAATCAATGTTCCTTTACGAAAGGATATTATTCAGATATTCTACAATGTTCAAACATCGTGAGAGATTCTACAATACACTCACAAATACTGTTGGTGGCTTGAGCGGTTCTATCTCCAGACTCGAGCTATTAGAAAGTGAATCTTATGATTCTGAGTATAATAACAACAAGTACAACACCAGTTTCACGTCAACAAACTAAAGAGAAAGCACTTATAATTCGGACTTTCCAGCCAAATCTCCACCTCATAAAACCTCCTGCACAACTGCAATTAAACTATATAAGCTTGAACGTGAGTTCAAGTTCGTGCGTGAAGAGATGAAGACAGAGTTTCGTGACTGAACTCCACAACAGCAGTTTATTCAATTCGAAAATGATCTTGGACACATTAACGTCGTGACTACTTCCCATTTGTACGAACTGATAACTGGCACATTCGCTAGACACTATGCTGACAGTTAGGTTAGCACGTCAGGGGCGGATCCAGGACGGACTTCTGGGGGGCGGTAGGTTGTAATACTGCTATTTAGAGCTACTTTTAAGAGCTCCAAACTCTGGGATGGGTTTTATCTATATATAAAATAAGAAAGTTTCCTCTTTTGGGGGGCGATCGCTCCGACGCCCTCCCGGACCCGGCCCTGTAACACGTTACAAATGACTGTCAGTCAACCTCCATGCTTCACCACTTCCCAGGGTTACTTGGCTAACGAAAACTAGGTTATTAAATGTTGACCGAATAATTAACTGTGATATCATACTCCACCACACTATGAGGGTGGGATGTAAGGTTATTGGTACTTAGTTACCTGCGACAAAAGAACGAATACAATAAGCTATATTGATTCAGGAAATAGTCAAGACCATTCTACAAGCAAAAAGATTGCGAAAGTTTCAGTAGTTTCCTGACGAATTATCGAAAGAGAATAGGGCAATGTATATCTATTTTTAATCTCGTTTTTCTATAACTGTAAAACACCACCACAAAGTTTCAATCGTGAGTAGTGTTTTTTTGATGTCGTTCTCTATCTCAAAACCCGCCTATTTTCAGAAACCTGCCTTCACCTACGATATCCCTGAAATTCGTGTTTCGTTAGCTTACAACATAATATCTGTCAACACTCGTAGCTCCCCAATATTTTAACTCAAGGGATTGATTCGCATTCAATAACGTTCTTATTGTCACGCAACTGTTCTTTAATGGAAAATAACTTTTCGTATTACTTGTTGGAAATCCTCAATATAGGCCTACATCAATATTTTCTAATTTACAATCCGCGAACCCTTGGAGACCATGGAGTATTTTATGGGGTCCGCGGGATATTCTATTTTCATCAGACTTTATCATATCATGTTGTTCACACCTGGGATATTTGTAATGTACTCTCATGTCCAAAATGATTGTCGCATATCTATAGCTGTCTTCTTGTAAGAATATAATTCGATAATGATTTTGCAGGGTACTTTTAATACTGATACTATGCGTATAATCGGGAAGTGAATATTTGTGGTAAATTTAATAAGAAAAGAATTATAAATACGAAAATTAGAATGAGTAAAACAAAATGTTGCTAAATGGACAAGAAAGTTTTATTTTCGCTTTATTGTTCTTATTTACTGCTCTTTTCAGATGAAATTTGCCACATACATGTTTTTGCCGATTATACACATACTAACATTATAAGAAACACTGGGCGAATTCGTTATTAAATTATATTCCTATAACAACATATTTATAGACATGCGACAATAATTTTGGACATGACGTACGTCGACTAGCAGTCCAAAATAATCTACCACGCCAACAAACATGGCTCTGAGATTAAGTCTGGCTTAGTCCACAGTCAGACACGCTATTTGATGTAGTGTTGGTCTGTATTACGTGCTTACTGGTTGAGTTCACAACTTCTTCCCATGCCACAGTGCTTAACATAAGACAAAATGTACGAAGTACAGTTGGTATGGTCAAAATGGAAGACGGTTCTCACATTGGATGAGGGCTACATTACATGTAATAGGTAACATTCGTGCAATTATCGCCGTAGGAAACCCGGCTTCGTTACCCGTGGTAAATTTGGTTCGAATTTTATGTCTCATACAGCCATGATACTGAAAGGGAACATTAATCATAAAACAAACAGAAAAACCGTAGAAATTTTTGAGCCCTTTTTGTAGACGCTGCGCTGTGAGGACTTTCCCTCCAACACATATAAAGAATTCACAATTAGCTATACATTCAGTAAAAATTGAAATGTTCAAAATTTGAAAATATGAAACATTCATCGTAGTAAAACAACAAATAGGTAAAGTACTTTATTATCAATAATACTAATTACAAATATGACTCATATGTACAAACGTAAGCAACAAACGGACTGAGAAACAAGACTAGTAGCTGCACATGAATTAAAATACACAGCATTATACAGACATATAACTTATATACTGTAGCCCACCTATGACGAAATCTAGCATAATAATTATAGTATGGCATAGAGTTAATTAAAAACAAGTTGGTCAAGAGTATTGGATTGTATGGATCAAAGATTTGGACATTACGGAAGTTAGAGAAGAAATATTTAGAGAGCTTCGAAATGCGGCGTTAGAGGAAGATGGAAAAGATAAACTGGAGAGAGAGAGCAACAAACGAAGATGTTTTAAAACTGATAGGAGAGAAGAGGACGCTTTTAGCCAGCACCCTTCGTAGGAAGACCAATTGGATTGGACACATCTTGCGAAGAAATTATCTTCTTCATACCGCCATAGAAGGAAAGATGGAAAGGAAGCGAGGAATAGGAAGAAGAACACAGCTGATCCAAGATTTGAAAGATAGGAGAAAATATTGGGAGTTAAAAGAGGAAACTGAAGATCGAGAAACGTGGAAGAAACATTTTCAGATCCACACCTTTAAAAAATAGTCTCAGGACCTGCCAAAAGGTAGAATACTTACTAATAATAATAATAATAATAATAATAATAATAATAATAATAATAATAATAATAATAATAATAATAATAATAATAATAATAATAATAATAATAATAATTATTATTATTATTATTATTATTATTATTATTATTATTATTATTATTATTATTATTATTATTATTATTATGCTCCATTTTTCAGCAGGTTGTACCGGCAACGAGAAGAACGGCAATTATTATCATTTATTTATTTATTTATCGAGTTAGAGTCAAAATGATCATAGTTTATCTTTATATATGGCATTAATCATTTTAAGTTTTAGGTTTTTATGGGTCAATTATGTACGAAACCATTTGTTTGGTAGTCCTGGTGCAACAATTCGCAAGAGCCAGGGATTATTAGCCGGTGTATGTGATTTACGGCTTTGAGATGATGTGTAGATCTACTTAGCACATCGGTTACCCTCGTCATTATTACTGGCTTTCTGGACCAGAGGTCGCTATTTCTTTGTTTCAAGTAGCTTCCAATTGTTCTCACAGCGCTGGATGGATGCCGAAATGTAAGCATCATGTTAGTGTATGGCTTACCAGGATGCGCTTCCAATGCGTTACCCCCCACAACGAACGCGACCTAGATGGCTAATCTGTAGTTTTACTTTCGCCAGAGTTAGAAATCATAGTGTGAGCCAGTGAGGGTTTCCAGGTCTTACTACCACATCCTTATTCTCATTCATGCGAATCACGAGAAATAACCCTATTGGCTGTGATTAGCAGTTTTCTGTGATCGGCTAATTTTTCGGAATTTCTTTGTGTTTTTTGTGAATTTTCTTTTGTTATAGGCCTACACGCACATATTTTATTTTATAATAACAGAATTCTAATACTCTGCACAAAGTATCTTCCAAGCAGGTATTTCTTGCTAAAATCCCTTTGCCTGGCAACACATCTTTCCTTTTCTTTCCCTTCCTCTTTTGACATTTTTACTGATTCCGAAACACCAGGCGGTCTATTGTTCCGAAACGCCTCAAATACGCTCGAACCGACGTATCCTGCGCGTTTTTTTGCTTTCGTCTTTGCAGCGCATTGTGATTGGCCATCCACATTTAAATTCATGATCAGCGTATTCCAAGCATACGCTTGAGCAGGGGCGGATCCAGGACCGACTTCTGGGGGGAGGGCGGGAGGTTGTCATACTGCTACTTCTAAGGGCTCCAAACTTTGGGATAGGTTTTATTTATATATATAAAATAAGAAAGTGTTTCCTCTTCTGGGGAGGGGCAATCGCCCCGATCGCCCCCCCCCTGGATCCACCCCTACGCCTAAGCCATCTAAACGCGTTGCGCTGTTTGATTTCGCATACCCCGCTAAAAGTAGTATTCCAATCTGGCTATACTGTTGGCAGTTAATAACTGTCTGTTGTTTATAGTAGAAGATCGTTTTTACTGTACTTTCACTTTGTGCTCCATCAAAGGTGAGCTACAGTATATTACAATTCTTTTAATAACTCTTTACATTAACATAGGAATTTAGTAATAATAAAGTTATCACATGCAAAACATCACAAATATTTAAGAAAAAAAACGCTTGTATGATGATTTTACATTCATTAGAATTCGTTATTACGTAATTCGTTATTATTATTATACTTTTACATGCCCATCCCATCCATCCAGAAAATCATGTTCTTCTGAAACTAAAACCATTATTTAGGAATGTTGGAACTTCCTTATACAGTGAAACTTGTATTTAACGGAATTCCACGATGCTATAAGTGATTTTCGTTGATGAAAAGTTAAAACCGGTGACATTGATGTTAGACTATTCCACACAATACTATAAATAAATAATCGGAATGCTGTGTTATTCTAGTTATCGCACACACGTCATGATATAGTTATATTACATGAAAAGAAGCAATACGTGGTGATACAGGTAGCATCATCACAAGTACAGTTGCTGCTTTCTCCCAAGTCCACTCTGTGCAAATCATGGGCGGAGGAGAAATTGTCTGCTGGGGGAAGCCATACCTTTTGGTCAGTCGGACCATACAGTCTCGCAAATTTTGACAGGGCTTGGTATGTGGCCATCTTATAGGTGGCACTTTTATTTTTTGTCAAAATGTTGGGCGGCAATACCCCCATGCTTCCCCCATAGCTCCGCCCATGATGCAAATCAATCTAAACTATCGTCACGTTTGAGGTCTTATTATTTACTCCGCCCATGGTAACAAAATATTATTAGAAACTTACTGATACAAAATAAAAACACAATGGAGCATTACACATCTTCATGATAAGAATCTCAAATTTCAGAAGTGTAGACACTTTATATTCATCTCTTCGTTCTGCAAGGGTTAATAATAATAACAATAATAATAATAATAATAATAATAATAATAATAATAATAATAATAATAATAATAATAATAATAATAATAAAAGTCGCAAGGACATTTTACAGAGTAACGTAAGGGATTCTGCTTTCGTGTCGAATAAGCATCTTACGACTTTTACTACAAAAAAATTGCAGAATCATGCTGATTTTATCTTATTTTTTTTTTCTTTTTTAACCAACTACAGTTTTCCGTTAAGAACAGCGTCCATCATGTCAGAGGTTTCACTGTATTAGTAATGTTATAAACACTGAAAATAGAAAATATTCCACGGTCTTTATTTTACCACAAAATTTGTAGGAATGGGCATATGTTTGATTTATTTATTTACTTTTTTTGAAAAAGTAAGTTCTTCATTTGCAAGGTTATACTGAACTAAATTAATATTTATTGATAGATGGTGAGAAATGAACATGGCCCCTCTTTTTGAAAATATCATTTGCTATTCAATTAGCATTTCCCTATATCGTGGCACATGGGAATTAAGAGTCGTTTTATTCTGTGCCAAATATGAAACAATGTAAGCTTCGAATTCATCAATGATGTCCAAAGTCTCCTGGCTAATTTCTGTTCTAATAGGACGGCAATCACCATTAGTTCTTACAACTGATGGCTTCCCGTTTTGACTGCTACAATTATTGTTGTGCAAGTAATCTAATGATTTAGATCTATTATGATTGGGGATCGACATGCTTTGCACTCGCGTAACACTTGGTAACAACTTCGGTCTTTCCCTAGCAGAGACCGCCACAGTACAATACTCTTCCAAGCCATCTGGTGGTGACTTGCTCAACCAATCATTAGATCTACTACGGTTATGGCGTTGGCCAAGCGATGCGAAAAAATCTGATATTTTTGTCTTTGTGGAGGACTTTTTCCTGCCTTTTCCAACAGACCACACTTCATTCTTTGATTGGCTCACACAAGTTTCCGTGATATTTGGATCTGAGGAGGATGAAGGCAGATGACGCTCTCTTCTCGGTGAAGACACTATGTGCATTTCCAAAGAAGAATGTCGTTTCTTGCCATTCATCTCACCTGAAAATAAATAAATAAAAGCAACAATGAAAAATTTTAAAAATCAATAAATTACAATAATATTTTAATTTATTATTTATTTATTTATAATCAATAAATTACAATAATATTATAATCCAGTCTTTCACAATAGGTGGTCTGCAGATTTCTAGGGGTCCATGGAACAATTTGGGTGATCTTGGCACTACATCTCGTAATTTACAAAAGATATAAATAACGCCATGATCGACCTGTATATTATCGGTGAAGGGACGAAGTAGCATAACATGATTCGTATTATTTTACTGAAGAGCAATTTAAAATGTCTCCTTCAACGTTGCATTGTGCTACACATTTCAAGATACGTCATTTTCAGAACGTTTAAATCTCTGTTACTATAAGGAATTCCGGTATGAAACTATTTATAGTTTATAGAGCAGGTTAAGTAAGGATGGATGGTGATCTCAACTCAAAATCGCGTTTACCAAGTGAGTTTTGTGGTGGACGGGATTCTCCCGTTTTCTCCCAATTTCTTCATTCCAACATTTCATTCATTTCTCATCACCGTCTCCTTTAGCCTAGCCGTCACAGCGTGGGACGTAAAACTTCAAGATTTAATTTAATTTCATTTCAAAATCACGTTTTCAAGTTACGCCTTATCCCTCTTCCACCGACGATATATGCACTGCATGTTGTATGTTTGTAAGATAAATAAAGGTTTGTAATTTAATTGTTCTTAATATTGCTACTCCTATTGCTAGGCAGATACCAAAATTTAAAGTTGTGGGGTACCTTGCCTTAAAAATAAAAAGAGGTCTGTAAATATAATCAAGAAACCACTGTTATAATCTATTTATCATTTAATTACAACCAGGGGTGCCCATAGACGGATTTTAGGGATTTTAGTTTTTTTTTAAAAAAAGAAAAAATCAACATTTCCAGTGTACCCCTAGAAATGTAATAAAGAAATAACGGCCATGTTTCTTAAATATCCAATTAGAGTTGGACAATCTAGACAAAATTTGGAATCGGCTAGTGAAAACGGCACTTTTTAATAGAACTTGTACTTTTCGAGATCTCATTGTCGAAAGGATTGGACACAAATATATAAACCTAGCATTTTAATGTATAGACTAGCTGAACATGCACTATCTACACAGCGCATCATTCACATATAAGCGTCAATCTCCTTGTCATTCCTCACAATATCTGTACATTTCCCTTTACAGACACAAGTGAAGGACATCTTGATAAAAATCGGCAAGGGGTATCATAAAAGGGAGATTTTGTCGACTACTTTTTAAATATCTCGCACCGTTTGCATGATATGAGTCTACTTCCTTTTTTTGTAATTCATGTGTTTCTAATTCAAGTATGATCAATGTTTTCTTTCTTCTTGCATGCAGTATGTAATAAGCAAACACACTGCATACACAATTATTTATGTCAGTGATATATGATGTTCAATGGGCAAAAAACTCCAAACAATAAAGATTCATCTTAAACTGGAGAAATGGTTATCCTTCGTCTTTCATTATTTGGCCATGGAAGAAACGCCAAAGAGATATGCAACCCCTGTGTACATCTATGTTGTGTTGGAATGTATAACTCATAGGATATGAGGCTTTTTAAAATTTCAACACTTCTATTGTACGACCCCAAAATATAATAAAGAAATAACACACATGATTTTTTTAAATATTCAATTAGAAGTAGACAATCTACAACACAAAATTTGGAACCGACCAGCGAAAACGGCACGTTTCTAGTACTTCTGGTTTTCGAGATTTCATTGTCGAAAGGATTGGGGACAAACATATAAACCTAGCATTTTAATACTAGCTAAACCTGCGCTCTCTACACAGCGCATCATTCACATATGAGCATAAAACTCCTTGTTATACCTCACATCTGTACATGTCCCTTTACAAACACAAGTGAAAAACGTCTTGATAAAATTTGCAAGATATACCATAAAGGGGAGATTTTTTCGATTACTTTTTCAATATCTCGCACCGTTTGCAAGATTTGAGCCTACTTCCAGTTGGATTTTTTAATTCATGTATGATCAGTGTTTTCTTTCTTCTTGTATGCAGTATGTAATAAGCAAATACATTACACATACAATTAATTATGATGTCAGTTATATATGGTGCACATTGGGCAAAACACTCCAAAAAATAAAGATTCAACTTACTGTTAGAGTGGAGAAATGGTTATCCGTCGTTTTTCATTATCATTTGGCTATGAAACAAATGCCTGAGAGGTATGCAATCAATGTATATAATTATGTGGTGTTGGAATGTATAATGTATAGGATATGTTTTAGTTTTTTTCTAGTTTCAACACTTCCAGCGTATCCATAAAATTTGCAATCGATCAGTGAAAACGTCATCTTTCTAGAGCCTGTAGTTTCAGAGATCTCATTGTCGAAAGGATTGGCCACAAACATATAAACGCCCACAAACGTATAGTTTAAAAGAACTGCAAAGATGACAGGACAATTCATTTGCTTTGATTTTGGAAAACCCTTTTTAAAATACGAAGGCTTTGAACAATAATTTAAAGATGATAAACTTTATGAAAAACGGGTCAATTTAAATAATTTATTTAAAGTACAAATACTTTAAAATATTTGTCTTTATTAAACGTGAAATCACAAATAATCGTAAATTAAAGGTTTGAAATCCAAAGATATAGGTTGAAGCTCAGGCACTTTGGTTGCTAATGTAGCATTTTAATAGATAGATTCTTCTGAATTCGTGGACTCACAAAAAAATGTGAACGTCTTGTCTGGGCATTTTACGAAAGCAAAGCACCTATGGACACCGATTCTGGACATCAGGGTCTCTCTAAGTTTTCTTGGTTACCCCAGGATCTGCATATATTTGCATGAATCGTTGATTGGATATCTAACTAAATTTCACGTCGCTAACCTTAAAGAGTTTCGAGGTATGGGCACCTTATTATAACAATTTTCATTCCCACCCCTATTTCCTTCTCACCCTTTTCCTTCTAAATAAATATTAAAGAAACCCACTGAAACAGGTTTCTAATTATTTTAAAAGAGAAATCGATTTACCAAATTTAATGTCTAAACCTTCAGAGATTCCAAAATAGGGACATTCTAATATAGTAATTGCATTCCTTATCCCTCTCAATCCAAGTAGAATTTCTAAAAGATATTTTCTTAGAGGTATCTTACGTAACAAATCCTCTGCACCGTTCAAATTTCAAGTTCGTGGCTTAAATGATTTTGAACTACGCGTTTACCAATCAGTCAGTTAGTCGCTTACTCAATCACGATTTCTTTTATATATAGAGAGATAAATTATATAGATCCAAATTAATATTTAAATTAAGAGATGGTGAAAACTATCACATTCTTAAGATACTCAGAAAACAAAATTTGAACATTGAATTGACAGAAGAAATTGATATAAGATTAGCGCAGTGTGATGTCCGCGAGACGAAAAATTTCTCGTCTCGTCTGCAAAACGATGAAAGTCGAGACGAGAAGTGAGTTTTTAAATTCATGAAAAGTCTGATCTGAACATGAAAAGTCCCAAATTGGCGCTTTACCTCTCTTCCACGGTAACAGACAAATCTCGTCTGGTCTTTTTCCATCTGTTCTGCTACATCCAATGGGTTCTCTCATTGCAGGTATGCCGGCTGAGATTACTGCTCTCATTATAATATCATTAACATTTGAGTGGCGAACATATGTACAGTATACAAAAACTTTATATTTTATGTTATATACATAATTTTCTCATTTTGTACACTAACGCCGTAAAATTACTCTAAATTTGAGCATTAAACTTCACAAAATTTCAATTTTGGCACCAGTACTTCGCTGTGAAAGGAAGAAACATCAGTTATAATAATTAATATTTTTGCTTTACTTAGTTTTAGAGAACTCATGTACGAATTTTGAAGCTTGATAATTTTTCCTTTATTTTTCCTACAAAATCAAAAGTGAAGTTTTTCCAAAATTACTACTTTTGACTTCTTATACCTCAGATAGGGAGCTTAATGAAAATTCAGAAATTTTACTATTTTAAGAGCCATAGGGGTAGAACAAGCCAGAAAAATTACAACACTGATATTCAACTGGTAAATATAATGATATTGTACAGTACTTTCAAATTTGTGAAACACAAATAAGGCAGTTGATTACTGCCTTAACATATCTAAATCTACGGCACAATTGATTATTGTAATCTCTAATACTGTAATATTATATTTTTGTGCATTATGAATTATTTTAATGATAATTCATAATGCACAAAAATATAATGTTACAGTAACGTTTGCTTTCGTAATTAAAATTTATAGTACGCTCGAAGTTCGATTTTTGAAATAATGAAAATTTTACACTGGTAAAATTTTTATCGTGTCAAGAAATGTACGAATTTTGCCAAAAAAAATCAAGGGGTTTATTATGTTGTAAGTTTAAATGAGATAAGGGAAATTTTTTTGAAACCAAACTGAAAGAAAGGTTTGAAAAAGGCAAAGAAATTTGATAACACAACAGATAGTCACAAAATGATTTCTATTAACAGAACTACCATTAGACGTTACAGAACATCAAAATCTGTAGACTATCAAGAACTTGGTAACAACTGATGGGAATGACTATCGAGCTTGTATTTACGACAAATGGTGGGTGGGTGTTTTTCTGGATATCAATAGAGTAAAATAATGATAACTGTAAAGTTATTCCATCTTGCAAGCCCAATAAAATAGTTTAAAGCTAGGTTGCCATGCTGCAAAAATCTTGTAGCTGTCATTTAAAAAATCTCGCAACCCCATCATTCTATTTACTGTTTACATGTACAACTTTCTGAAAGCAATAACGATATCTTCAAGCACGCACGCAACACTGCACTCTAGTGGACAAATAGTGAACCTCCTCATTTAAAATGTGTATTTTGGTGCGCTCCCTCTCTCCGTCCAAATGAATCCGTCGTTTCGGAAGCGGCAAAATTGTTTTTTCTTTATATCAGTGGGAGGGCGATAGCAGGTAGCAAGCAAGGTGACAAAAAAGTTGCACATGGTTTGACTCGTTGCAAGATGAAAAAGTTGTTGTATGTTTCTTTGAAGACTATGTTTACATGGAGAAATATTGTAGATTGCAAGATTTCTTTAATGACAGATACAAGATTCTTGCAGCATGACAATCTAGCTTTAGATATCAAATGGTGACGTAATGTGGATGCCTTTAGAAAACATTTTAAGAAAACTCTTCACTCGAGTTGCGAACGGCAACTGGACATTCTTATAGCGAACCAGTAATGATTTCAGATGCTTTCTCTTGGAGAGGAATTTTAATACACTGGAAATGAAAAATAGTTCTAAGGATCAACATTGAAGACAGTAGGAGATTTCGTAGATCCATGAGGGAAAAAACCCGGATCAACTCCTGAAACTATCACTAAACCGTACGTATGCGCAGTGATATTTCACAGCTAATGTTATAATAAAGTTATCTGGAGTGATCCCATCCAAAACTGCCAGTTTAAAACGAAACTTGAACAAAACCAGTGACAATTAACTTCCTTCTCCGACTGTCAGGACTTTTAAATCTCATTTTCTTTGCTCATACATTATTTCTCCTGTGTGCGTTATAATGTAGAATTCTATCCGCTGACGGGACTCCTGGGTCCCATTTCCCCCCTCAGCACTGATGAGTAACAATAGAAGCAAAATTATTTTTATATAGTCTAGTGTACCCTAAATTTGCTGTCATTTACTATCATATCAAGTTATAAGAAAAATATAATTCAGTCGGAAAAGGATTAAATAAATATAACACAGTATATACTGTAAATCATTATTTGATGTGTATATTATCACCAACATATTATTATTATTACTCAAACTTTGGAGTTTTTTTTTTTTTTTTTGGGAGGAAGGTCTTGCATATTTATTTTTTGCTTATTTATTTTTTGTCCAACGTGCGCCCCAAGAATGTTGCACACTTAGGTTTGACCTAGTTGTAAATCCAGATCTGGACATAGGAAAGAGTAATGTACTAAGATCTGAAAAAATAATGACTTTCTATACGGAATCGAAGAGAATTGAAACTTATCGATTCTTCTCAGTAGAAAATAAGTTGAAAACAGGGTCGGTTTGTAACTCAATGCAACTATTTTTCTTGGATTTCAACATTTCCCCCCCCCAAAATTTCCCTTTTCCCTATTTGTAATTAAATGAAATCTTTGTTTTACATGTCATGGTTATGCCGGCAAGACTAAAGGAGACGGTGATGATGAAAAATGAATGAATTGGTGGAAAGAAGAAAGTGGGAGGAAACGGAAGAACTCCGAGAAAACCCTTGTCCATCACAAAGCTTACTTGGCTCGGATCGAATCCAGGATCCATACACCAGAGGTGAACGCTGTACCAATGAGCCACCGCGGCTTCTTTTTTTCTGTTTGCTAAATTTTGTTATATTTCCCTAAGTGAAAATTCCCTCAATGTACACGAACACTACATTCACTCATATATTCTGTTTGCGATTTTTTTATATATAGTGCGAAAGGAAGTAGTTTATTATGATGACACAATTATGTTAACATTCAGAAAGAACAATTCACTAGAAAATGCAGAAGAGAGAGACAACTCGTGTGTCACTGGTACCACGTTTCTGTGATTAATAATGTTAAAAGATTTTGTCATGAAGGCCAATAAAATAAAACCTAGTTAGTAAGAAATATATGTGTGAGAAGTGCTGATTTGATATTCTCATAAGTTAAATGACAGTGATACCAAACAATTAAAGACGAATCTCAAACATGCAAGTTTCAAGTTCGTCTGAGAAGAAAGACAAGAAGTAAATGTTCATGTACGATAACAAATGAGGACAAAGCATAAATCCGTTTATGGATTTAATAGTCTAAAAAGATAAGATAGAATTGTTATTATTTTGATAAGAAATGCACTTTTCTTTCTTTCTTACCTTGTTTAGAAAGCTTTTGGAATTCCATAGATTTTTGAGCATTTAAGTGATCTCGGCTTTGTTGCATGGTTCTGGCAACCATGTCCAAATCCTTGTCCAAGTCACGAACAGTAGATTCTAAGCGTTGCAGTTCCTGGGACATGCAGGACCTCGATTCTTCAGATCTGTCTCTCTGTAGTCTTCGAAGGTGTTCCAGCCTGTCCAGAAACATGAAATTAAATAGAAAGTAATTGCAGCTCATTACTATATAATTAGATGTTAATTAGGTTGTACTTAATTATATTAAATTAAAAATTAATTATGTAGTAAATTCGGGTGACCAGACGTGCCACTTTTTTTCAGAAGGCCATTTGGCGTCCCGGGAAAAATGCAAATACAATCCAAATGTTCTTTGTTTGATTTTTAAAACGGAAGAATTAGGATCATTTTTGGTTCTTAGTTAGGTAGTATACTATAGTCCGCGTCACCCGAATTGGCGTGTGGCATCAGCCAGTAAGTTCGCACTGCGCTGTTACTAAACCGTCAGGGAGGAATCTAATCATTCATAATTGATTTTGTTCGTATTTGTGGACAATTATGAATGATTAGATTCCTCCCTAGTGCACTGCGAGCTTATTGGCTGATGCCACACGCCGTCCCCCGTAACTATCTTTGCCCATTGCAATTTTAGGAAATGAAGGGATACCATAGATAATTTCTGGAAGTGGGGGAACGGCGTCTACCGAATTCCCCTTACTTTTACCACTGCTTGTATGTACTTACACTGTGTTTTGGAAACAAGAACAACCCTTCTACAAGAAGCTCAGTCATTACAAAAATAAATAAATAAATAAATAAATAAATAAATAAAATAAAGGACTTAGGATTTAGATATCTGAGCTTTCGGCATCTATGGCCATTTAGCCCGCCACGTTTGAGGGATGACGTCCCTCGGCGAGCACACAATCCGGGGAAAGGGAAGGAAGAAAGCGGCCTGGGACCTATAAGTTAGGTACCACCCCGGCATTTACCTGCTGTGAATGAGGAAAATCCCATTCAGGGTGGCTGGCTTGAAAAAGCGTTTTATACTTTTTCGATCGAGTGCCCCCAGCGAAAAATAGTAAATAAATAAATAGTAAATAAAAAAAATAGTTTTTTCAGGCCAGTCACCCTGAATGAAGTTTTCCTCATTCACATCAGGCAAATGCCGAGGTGGTATCTAACTTATAGGTCCCAGGCCGCTTCCTTCCTTCCCTTTTCCCAGATAGTGTACTCGCCGAGGGAGTCATCCCTCAAACGCGACGGGCTAAATGGTCATAGATACCAAAAGCCCAGAAATCTTAATTCAAAATTCTAAAAATCTCGTCAAGAGGGGGAGGGTTCAAGTTCGAAAGTTCATATCATTTCAGGTATTTGTGTGTGTGTATGTAAATATATATCCTAATGTGCTTAATTTTGCCTAATATCTTGCTCAAGAGGAAACTGAAAACCCGGAAACTCCCACTTGCGTACATCACTGGTTACAGGAAATTAAAAAAAAAAAAAAAAAAAAAACATACAATACTATATGTAACTGTACATACCTGCAATAACACTGAATTCCTCTTGTGGCGTATTTGAGTAATAAATCTATGTTCATTTTGCGTTATTTCCGACTCTTTACGGTCGAACCTGAAAATTATAAAACATAAGTTATTAATATTATTAATAGAAACATTTTCTTAATTATTTTTTTGGATCAAAAGATCCAATATATTTCAGGCAAAAATCTTCTATGCCTTATATCTCGAGAACTACATATAGTGTAGCCAAACTAAAACTAACAACTTACTCAGTACGATGTGCTTATTACGTAAAAAATACGAAAACTCTGATTAGGAACTGTTGAAAAATTCTGTAGCCCCTGATCCACAAAATTCAATATATTTCATACAATCAAACATTTTCTTCTACTCCCCATATTTTGAGAACTACATATAGTGTAGCCAAACCAAAACTAACAATTTACTCAGTACTTGTATGATGTGCTTATTCCGCAAAAAAAAAAAAAAAAAAAAAAAAAACGAAAACTCGATTTAGGGACCGTTCAAAACTTCTGTGGCCCCTGATCCACAAAATTTAATATATTTCATACAATCGAACATTTTTTTTTTGTTGTTTATTATTAACAAGATGAAATTAAAGGAAGTCAATTTCGATGAAAATGAATTTAAAAGTCTATTAAAATTAATATTATAATTTTTCATGTCGCAAATAGCGCAGTAAAGGCTTTACACCTTGAGAGAAAGCCTCTAATTCACAAACATTTTATATTACATCCAAAGGGGGAAATTAAGGTAAAGCGAGAATAAACACTTCAATTTTTTTAAATTCTCATTTGTTTGGTTTAATACACCACACCATTTATTACCTACAATAAGCAACTGATCCTTCAAAATCTTTGGAAATAAAAGAAGCAAAGAAAATATATATTGGTTGACCAACTTCATAAGACTGTAGGGATATTTAAATGAAAGTTTTAACATATGGCTATGAAAGATTATAACGTTGTAAGAAACACTTTAATAAGTGAACATATTTTTTTATAAAAGAATTACTACTACTGATGTCAATTTGGCCTAGTTTTTGGCTAAATCCAGCATATTTGGAGAGACACTTAGCCATACAAATCTAGGAAATGCTTATAGCCTTAAATATAGCTTATTTTATGAAACTCTTTTGCAATTTTTGGCCTTTTTATTAGTCATTAAATAATATTAGTAATTCATGTTATACGTAAATAAGTTCTACCTTACTTTGCCCTCTTTTTTGTGTGAATTAGAACCCCAAAATAGGATTATTCCTTCAACTTTAAGGAAGCCATATGCATACCAAGTTTCATTAAAACCGAGTAAATTTTATGTGGTTTATATTGGAAAATGGTCTTGCAAGTAGAATGTTCAAACTTGTGATGGGGAGGAGGAGGATTTTATTTTATTTTACGCCTTCATACTTTATAAATTCCAACCCCAAAAAATAGTTATTTCTAAAAGTTGAAGTAAGGCATATACCAAGTTGAATTAAAATGGGATACGTTATACGAGAGTTACCGTGGAACAGACGGACACACAAATGCCAACTGAGTAGAATGGTAGAAGCTAAGCTACGCTCGCTTCATGAATCTAGTCAAAACAGTTACAGTATTTTAAAAGAGTATTTATATTCAACGGGACGCCGAGGAGCGTTTAAATGTGGTATACGAACCAGATTCTTCACCGTGGATCGATCTTGGATTCACACAGCTTTGTGTGCGCCTGCTAACAACTCCGCTAACGGAACTCTCAGTAGAAGATTGGTATAACACTGAAATGTACTGAACAGCCTCTTTGAGATAATTTTATCTAACAGCTCTTTGCATTTCAGTTCAACAGCGCATGATAAGAGTTATTAGCTCTATGGCTTTCTGATAAAATGATGGCGTTTTTCTTTTCTGTCTTTATCTGAGAGATATAGATATCAAAGACCTGCTTGTGCGAGATTAGGTATTTGCAGCGTTAATTTATCAAGCAGACAACTAAGGCAGTTTTATTAAAATCACGCAGTGTATTTCGGTTAGAAAAGGGAGGAAACAAACGACAATCGGCCCGTTTTTATGGTCATGGCACAAAAGCGAGAGAGAAGTGTTAATTTTACATTGCAAGAAACAGAGCTATTACTTTCTCTAGTAGAACAGTTCAGTGAAATAATTGAGACCAGAAAAACAGATTCCGTTGCGTGGAAGGATAAAGAAAAGGCATGGGACAAAGTAACTCATCTATTCAATGCATCTTCTAATGTGGTTAGCCGTACTTCCAAGACTCTTAAATGGAAATATGAAGGTCTGAAAAAGCAAGCGCGGAAAGAATTGGATGCGGAACGACAAGCTTTACTTCAAATCGATGGTGACAGTGAAAAAGTTAAATTAAGTCCATTTACAGTAAGGATTAAAAACATTCTACAAGGTCTACCATTGAACGGGCAGTCAAATGCAACTAATCCTACTGACAATTTGGAAGGTAAGTTTATTAGACCTGCATACACTTATTGTATATAATGGATGTTTACGCAAATGAAAAGTGCAAAATTACGACGCTTATTTTATATGCTTGAGAAAGTCTTTTTTAAAAATCCTCTCTGTGAAATAGTAAGGTATAGCACTTTAATTATATGTCCTTGAAGTGTTTATAATTTAGGATATCGCAATAATAATAATAATAATAATAATAATAATAATAATAATAATAATAATAATAATAATAATAATAATAATAATAATAATAATAATTTGACTGATTTGGAGTTTGGGAACCATTCAGTGCCGAAGCTATGTGAGATATAGACCTACAGATTAACGTGGGATCTGAACCACACGAGCTCCCAATGAGAACCTAAATATTCGATGAAATTATTCTGTGTGTTTTAGAGCCTATCCGCGAATAAGCAGCATTTCCTTTTTCGTCGACTCGGGAACGCCTTATCAATGTAAGTAACCCCTCTAAGTAAGATGATATTCTTGTTTTAAAAAAATTAGTTTATGTATAATTATAGTAGTTCTTGCACTCGAGCTTTTGGCCCGCTGTACACTGTGGATTAAAATCATGGAAGGGGGGGTACGGTGGCTTAGTGGTAGAGCACTTGCCGCTTAAGTATGATGTCACTGGTTTGATCCCCGCTCAAGTAAGTTTGTGATGGACAACATCGTGCTCGTGGGTTTTCTAGGGGTACTCCGTTTTCCCCCATATTATCATTCCATTAATTTTTCCATTATCATTCACTTGCCTTAATCAACCGTCTCCCTTAGCCTAAAGGGCATAAACGTAGGACGTTAAACTAAAAGATTTAATTTTCAGTTTTTAAATAGTGCTTTCTTAAAAGCTTTAACTGTTTACATTAATAATAATAATAATAATAATAATAATAATAATAATAATAATAATAATAATAATAATAATAATAATAATAATTATTATTATTATTATTATTATTATTATTATTATTATTATTATTATTATTATTATTATTATTATTATTATTATTATTATTGCGTGCTGAGAACAGCAAAAATACAGGACTTTGTCTTATTCTACATTATTTTAGCACTATACAAGTGATGAATATGGTTACCTCTTTAACATAAATTATTAATAATAAAAACACTGACAGTGTAGTATATGTCAATTACTAAAAACAATGAGATGTCAAAAATTAAAATTAAAAAGAAAAACTACTAATTTATATTAAAAATTCTAAAATGAAGTCATATTTTAGGATATGCATTCATTATAGCTTGTTAAAATTCTGGAGATTAAAATATGTTTCCTATTACGTGGTTGCAATAAAATTTTTACCCATGTACTACTATGAGCAAAATAAATGACGCGTCTCTTTATTTTGAAGTTTTTTGAAAATATCTCCGTTTTCTTTATATGTTCGAAATTTCGGAAGCTTTCCCCAGCAGGACAGGTTAATAACAAACCCGTTTTTAATATTTGTGTTAGATATTAGCTTAAAATAAAGAAATTAGAAGCAAAAAACATTAAATCGACAGAAATCTCAAGAATTACCAACTCTGCTAAAGTGGGAAATTTTCAAGAACGCGAGGGAATTCTGCATTTCAACACGAAGCAGCGACATCTATGTCATTGAGAGAAGCGTGGATTAGATCTACAAACGAAAATTTTAACGAAATATTTCTAGTATGTCTTATTATATGCAGTATCAGCGAACTCCAAATATATGAATCTATGCTAAGTATTAACGTATAGATAGTGCAAATAGTGGAAATTACCTATGGAAAAAGACGAATTGTTAGCCCAATCGTAATGAAAAATCGTCTTTACTGTAGAACAGGTTCAGCTTACGTAAGAAAGCAAATAGCTCAATTAGATAAAGCAACGAGTTTGTATACCGAAGGTAGACGGTTCGAATCCCGTGGAAGTACTGTTGTCATTTTTATCACTAAGGTTATTTTATTTATTTTTTATTTGGGAAAGAATCAAAATGTAACATATGTGTAAAACTCATGACGATACCAAAAAAAAAAAAAAAGTTTGGATATTTTGATAACAGATTTCCCTATTAAATGTTTAAGTTTCTCTATAAATATTTGTCTTAAATTGAAATTGTTTTGAATTTACTACATAAGCAAAGTTGCCCGAAGGAGGAGAGCTCAAGTAATAGATATTCTACGTAAAAGCAACCTATTGTAGAATGATGATGCTTCTTACCTTCAGCACATAATCTTAACGTTAGAGAGTCAGAGAGAGAAAAATCCTGTTTTTCCTCCCCTATGACCACTCATCTTAAAGCTCTATCTATAATGATTCGTGTCACATAATTTCGGCTCTCCAAAGACATTCATATTTATTATTATTATTATTATTATTATTATTATTATTATTATTATTATTATTATTATTATTATTATTATTATTATTATACTATTATTATTCCTGAATATGAGCCAGAGCCCACTCTGAAAAATTGCATCTGGCGTTCTGAGTGAAAGTTCTATGGGACTATTAGAAAAATATATTCCCGTTTCCACGCTGATGGTAGAATTTCTTAAACAGTTATTGAATTACGTTCGAAAGCTAGGCGTAAATAGCGCCCCCGCAACAATGTGGCGTGGGGACCGCACAAGCTGCAAGGCCAAAAAATATACAGAAAGTACGCCGGGGCGGAGCAGGCCAAATTTTCACACGGGCCAAGTGACTTTTTGGCGCCCTTCCCCTAGTAGTAGCCTATATTTTACATTTTATCATAGTGTTTTTAATAGTTTAAACCAGGAGCGTCATTTCAGATTTTGCTTTGGGGGGGGGCAAGACCTCTTGATATAAGTAAAATTTCGCGTTTTTCACTGATTTACTACTATTCTAATGATAAAATCTATATACATCTCAAACTCAGGGGGGGGGGCAAATGCCCCTCCCTGCCCTCCCTAAATGACGCCCCTGTTTTAAACCCATTTTCAAAAAGAAATCCATTACCTAGGAAAACTTCACAAAGAATATGGCCCGCTATAAACAATACCAACTCCACCCCCTCTGGTCTAGTGGCTAGCACGCCTGCCCTCTGTGGTACCGGGTCCAATTCCCGGTGGATTACTGTTGAACGATAAAAGTGGTTCGGATTCCACTATAATTAGTATCCACATCTCCCTTGCCCATTAAGGCATAACCGTGGAACGCTAAACTCAAGCAAACAAACAAACAATACTTAATTCCCGGCACTCTTTATTCTACATGCCATCTCTCAATTTTTCGATACAGCCCCCTTAGTACTATGAAACTCTCTTCTTCCATAGTGAAATGTAAAAAGATCATATAATTGCCACTACTTTACAAGAATATAAACCAAAAACGTCAGTAGAAAGCACATTATAAAATTTACTTTTTGAGGCTCGTTTTGGTGCCCCTCTTTCTCTGGCACCCCGGGCAGTCGCC
Source organism: Thermobia domestica (assembly GCF_964235325.1). Taxonomy (NCBI): domain Eukaryota; kingdom Metazoa; phylum Arthropoda; class Insecta; order Zygentoma; family Lepismatidae; genus Thermobia; species Thermobia domestica. The sequence continues at coordinate 87,110,421 of NC_137468.1, forward strand.
CGGCCCTTAGTCCGCCCTTGAAAGTACGGACGCATAACTAAGGACTGCGGAGGAGAGGTTAACCTTCATGTTATGCCACTGGTTTGACGTGTTTGAAATGTTCAGTAAGTGATCGGTTAGTGAAATAATTTCGACGGTTACTGATGTTTAAAGTTTAGGTAAGACAAAGCTACCTAATCAAATACATTTGATATCGCGATGTCACAATTTGATTTTTCCTCACATAAAAAAGATAAAAACAATAGTAATAAAAACCCTTACTCGTACTGGGCTCCTAACTAACTAACAACCTAATTCTTACAGACTAGTTGCTCTGACCAACTGAGTTTCGATTTCTTACGCGAAAGAAGTCTGTTATATTAAGAGGCATGCTTTTCATTATCAAAACTGTTCGAAGTAATACGAACATGGCTTAAGAACAGAGACGGAACTGAATTACCACTCGATTGACCTTGAGGGCAAATCACCAAAGCGTAGCTATAAACGTAAGTTCCAGCATGCATTTCTCTGGAGTTGTGTTCAGTATTCCTATCTGCCAGTCATGCTTGTTCGTAGGAGTAATATGTTACAAACCTAACCTTTCGATAGAGCACAATGACAGAGAATCAGAGGAAAGAAACTCTTGCCATTGTGAACGTGGGATACCACACTGTGCAATAAAACTGACGCGTCTCCTTGAAGTGATATTTCATCGAAAATAACTCGTTTTCCTTTATATAGTCTATCCGAAGTTTTTGAGGGTTTCAAAATGAGGAAATGTTACTGACAAACAAGAACGCATTTAGGGGTGGGTCTAGGGGGTCCGGACCCCCTCTGAAACCCCAACTTTTCTGTAAATTTAGCCTAATTTTGGGGATTATCTTTTAAAATTTTATTATAATTTATCCTAATATTGAAGTCGGACCCCTCCCGAAATAAATTACTGCATACGTGTCTCTGACAATTTTCAATATATTCGTTAAATAATAAAGTAAAATAACTAAATTAGGAGCAAAAAGCTTTAACACGGGCTAACTTTTTTCTACTGCCAATATTGCTAGAAGGGATATTAATAGCAAAAACTGCTAGTCAATGCTAAACCTTGGAACGTCATCCCGAACAAGTCTATTATTAAGAACTACATATGAAACATGTTATTAAAACTTATCCAGCTTTTATCTGGCATGAAATTATTATATACACCAAAATTCACTCTCCTAAAATGTGTATCTAAACAATGTACGAAGCAATGAAAATTTTTTATCGAAATATTTGGGCAGGAAACTCTAACAGCCAGCCATTTTATTTAAATCGTAATAAACCCTGTAACCGTACGTTAACGTGAGGACAAAGCTTGGTCCATTGGTAAATTGTTTGAAGAATAAAAACTCAATGTTCGTAGGTTCGAATCTATCCAGTCACCACAACATTTTATTCTTATGTGTAACGATGAAATAAGAAAAAATTGTATAACCGTTAAGTCAAAACTTCAACCAAGTCTGAAGAGAACAATACTAAAATAGTAACACAATGACGTCAACCAAAAATTATTTCATGTAGCGTTTGGACGAAATTACAGCTGTTAACAATTGCAGAAATAAAAACAGACTGATAGCTGTAATGCAATCTAGACTTCTGAATGCATTTACTTCCTGAAAACTTCCGTCTCGTCATTGGTATGCCGTTAATCATTGTAAAACCTTTCAATTGGAAGTGAAATGACACAAACTAAAACAGTTTTAAATCAATAAATAATGTCTATGTGTAAAAGTAGGTGTCTTTTATCTGTAGTTCTGAGTTCCTTTTACTTTGAAGTGACAAATGAGAGAAGAAAGTATGGTGTTCGAAAAAAAAATCAAATTTGAGATTTCAACGAATTTACACGTATTATAGCCCCTAACACCGAAAAAGTTATTTTTCGATACATGTCTATCTGTTCGTCCGTCCGTTCGCTACACTTTTCTGTGCACTCCCCTAGAGGCCATACCGTTCAACTTATCTGCACCAAATTTTAGTTTAAGATTTTCATAGTATTTCCTATAGTTTTTTTTATTTCCCTCCTACTCCCAAAACAAGGGTAGTTTCCTGTACGATGAAAATAGAAAAAAGATATTTTCTCATAACTGGCTCTAACGATCTTGTTTTCTTTCTTTTTATATAAATCAATATTTAATTAGCAACCCTATTTTGTGGTATAAGGCATTTATCTGAGAAAAATCTACAAGGGGTAGTTTATACTAAGGGGGTGAGTTTTTTCTCAGTGATTTTCTCAAAATGGACTCAAATGTTTTCGTTCATATTTCATAAATAAAGATTTCATTAATAACTTATCAATATGGCATAACTCGTTTGTCCTAAAAAAATGCGAGGGGTAGTTTATTCTTGGTGGAGTGTTGTCTGGGCGATTTTCTCAAAAACGACTCAAAAGAGTTTATTCATATTTCAAAAATAAATATTTCGTTAATAACGGAACAATATGGCAAAACTCATTTGTCCTGAAAAAATATGCGAGGGGTAGTTTACTCTTGAGGGTGTTTTTCCTCCACGGTTTTCTCAAAAATGAGTCAAGCAATTTTGTTCGTACTCAGAAATAAATATTTCATTAAAAACCTAGTAATATGGAATAACTCGCTTACCCTGAAAGAATCCTCAAGAGATAGTTTCTTCGGGGAGTTATTTTTCCCTCACGATTTTCTCAAAAATTACTCGGACAATTTTATTGATAACCAAAAGTATATCTTAACTCATTGTTCGAAACAATTCACAAGAGGTAGGTTACTCTTGACGTGTTCTTTTTGAACGACTTTCCCAAAGTGACTCATTTGATTTTTTTCATATTTCATAAACAATGATTGCATTAATTGGTCTATTATATGTCTAATGAAAATGTGCTCAAAGTGTGAGTTAGTTTTGTAGTGTGGATTTTTTTCAATCGAAGTTTTTTATTCGATAATCTGACATTCGATGTATTTGAATAATACGATAACTTTATTCGTATTATCCAAATACACACTTCAGTAACAACTGCGGCCTAACACAGTTAAGAAATTGAATTGAAAAAGTTTAGTGCGGTGGCCCTGTAATTGAATATTTTTTGAGAAACTCCCTAGCTTTTTGTGGTAAACTTAGGCTTTTCTTTTTCGAGCGACAAAAGAAAGAAGAAAATATAGTGATTGTGAAAATAATATCAAATTCAGATTTCAACGGATTTACATGTTTCATGGCGTCTACATACCGAAAATGTGACTTTTCGACACCCGTCCTTCCGGTCCGTCCGTTCGGCACACTTTTATATGCACTTGCCTAGAGGCCATACCGTTCAACTTATCTACACCAAATTTTAAACTTAGGGTTTACTTAGTATTCTTACAGGAGCTTTTCCATTTTTTCCTACCACCTAAAATAAGTGTGGTTTACAAACAGACGAAAATCGAAAAACGCTATTTTCTCAAAAATGGTTTTAACAATTTTGTTTATTTTTCATTAATCAATATTTAATTAACAACCCTATATTGCAGTATCAGATATTTCTCTTAGAAAAATTTACAAGGGGTAGTTTATTTTTGGAGGTGACTTTTTCTCGACGATTTTCTCAGAAAAGACCCTGGCGAATTTTGTACACACTTCATAAATAAATATTTGACCTTACAACATGGTATAAGTCAATTGACCTGAAAAATATATGAGTAGTAGTTTATTCTTGGACTTGAATTTATTCTCAGTGAGTTTCTCAAACACGACCAGTTGGCAACCCTGTATCTCGACAACGAAGCTGAATTCGAAAACTGCAAGAGGACCATTTGTCTCCTTTTGATGTCACGAATCACCTCCCGAAGTTTGTGGACATCTTTCAGGTTCACCCTTAATGACGCTTCTTTTCGAAAAGTTAACTATTAACTTTAGGCATTGTTTATCTTTTTTTAAATCACAAATGTCGTTATTAATTTTAAGGCAGAGAACTACTTCTGAGAGAATAGATCTTGAAAGATAATATTAAAACTTAGACTTTTGTTTTCGAGACATTCCAGACAAGACGAGACATTTTACAAGCTATCTCGTGTCCAAAACATTTGCCTCGTATTATCTTGGATGTCACAAAGCGCGTCTTGTCTCTTTCTCGAGACATGCCTTATCTCGTGCGCATTCGTTAACACTTGGAAAGGATTATCTTTCTACTCAAAGCATTATTTTTATAATGGTTGCATATTTATGATAATTGCTGTCCACATAAATTACAGTCCTTTCAGTTGAATTAATTTTTATTATTATTATTATTGAAATTGCAATATCTAGTTTAACGTTGGTCGATTGTGCACCTACGCTAAGGGAGAATGATGATGAATGAAATGGTGAAATGAAGAAAGTGGGAGGAAAATGGAAAATCTCAAGAAAACACATACCCATGCACACGGTATTTGTCCACCTCAAATTTCACTTGGCGCGAAGTGGAATCGAGCCACGGACCCCATGCACCAAAGGTGAATGCTCTATTATTATTATTATTATTATTATTATTATTATTATTAATAATAATAATAATAATAATAATAATTGTAGCGAGCTCAACGGGTTTCAACCGTTCGACTTAACCAACGTTTGGATGCCTATTCGTTCGTCGGCTCCATGAGAACTTCTCATAAAAGACATTTCATTTTAATGAAACTAGTAAGTGCCTTCTTTTAGCTCTGCGAAATAACTATTGCTTGGAATATGAATCTGCAAAACATAAGAGGTAAAATTAACCAAATGGTGCAAGTTTCCACTTATATATACAAAACAATTTTGCAATATCAACTACGTGAATCTTGTCCCATAAAGAAGCCGAAACCCCTACACCGAAGAGCCCTCCGAGATTTGATCATTGTCCACACGGACTGAAATTGTCATTTGAAGCCAAGGCTTTAATATGAAGCCAATAATTTCTTTAAAATAGACGGAAAATTCGGAAGTTATAAGCATTTTCATATTTTTGCCTTTTCTTATAAGGGAGCCGTAGCCCCCTATACTGAAGAGCCCCCCCCCCGGAGATTTGATCATTGTCCACTCGGACTGAATTTGTCATTTGGAACCAACACTTTAATACGAAGCAAAATATTTCTTTAAAATAGACGAAAAATTCGAAAGTTATAAACATGTTAATAATTTTGCCTTTTCTCATAAGGGGGCCGTATTAGCCTACACTGAAGAGCCCCACGAGATTTGATGATTGACCACTTGGACTGAAATTCTCATTTGAAACCACAACTTTTAATATGAAGCCAAAAATTAAACTTTTACATCAATTTAAACTGACTGGGTTCCGGTTCCCCCCACTATTGTTTAGTTTAGTTAAGTGGTAATTTGTGACAGCTTCACATCATCAAAAGAATGTTTCACTTCAACTCCCCTCCCCCAGGAGTTCGTGCTGGATCCACCACTGAAATCAATAGACACTCTTCCTATTCTTTTTGTCACCCTTGATTGTGTAGGGGCTCCCTCGTACAAATAAAGAAGCGGTAATATTACAATCAAGGGGCGCTATATATTAGGTATTTTTTTAGTTACCTACCCCTAACCGCACAGGGCCATCTTTCGTAGAATAAAAAATATTACGTGATATTCCAATCATGAAAGGGGAGAGGATGCTGTAAATATATTTCTTATTCATTTTGTCTGTCCTGCTTATCAAAAATTACTTTCTGTTGGAAGGGTACTGAAATGAGAGGGGCAAAATAAAAAGTCGTACCCCCTCCTACATGGTTGCTTAAATAAGTACTAAAGAAAGCATTTTAAACTAAGATATTTAAGATTTAAACTAGGAAACTAAGATATCCTTACATTATGTAAGGATGGCATATTCAGGATTATTATTATTATTATTATTATTATTATTATTATTATTATTATTATTATTATTATTATTATTATTATTATTATTATTATTATTATTATTATTATTTGAATGTTTTTGGAGCACCGAAATTTTGTGAGACGAACAATGATATGTAGAGGTTTAAGATGGGTGGTCATAGAGGAGGAAAAACCAGGATTTTTCTCTGTCTGACTCTCTAACGTAAAGATTATGTGCTGAAGGTAAGAAGCATCATCATTCTACAATAGGTTGCTTTTACGTAGAATATCAATTACTTGAGTTCTCCTCCTTCGGTCTACTTACCTTATGTAGTAAATTCAAAACAATTTCAATTCAATACAAATACATTGTAAAACTTTTCCGTAATTAAACATCTAGGGAAAATTAAACATTTAATAGGGACATCTGTTATCAAAATATCCAAACACGTAGATAGAAGAGTATCTAGTGAGAAATATTGTGAAACTTTATAAAATTCTCCAAATTAGAATTAACATTTACTGGGAAACATTCGTTATGCGCCAGCGAGCATATGGTGAACAGTGAGCACAGGGGAAATAATTACGAAACTGTTTGCAAACAAAATTAGGGACGCTAATGCAAGTGCGACAACGGCATTTTTTCTTTTTTTGGTATCGTCATGAGTTTTACACATACGTTACAATTTAATTCTTTCCCACAAAAAAAATAAATAAAATAACCGTAGTGTAGAGATAAAAATGACAACGGCACTTCCATGGGATCGAACCCGCTACCTTCAGCATAGAGACTCATTGCTTTAACTAACTGAGCTATTTGTTTTTTTTACGTGAACTGAGCCTGTTCCGGTAAAGACGATATTTCATTACGATCGTCCTACCAATTCGTCCTTTTCCATAGATAATTTCCACTATTTGCTCTATCTTTATGTTAATACTTAGCATATATTCATATATTTGGAGTTTGCAGATAATGCATATAATAAGACATACTAGAAATATTCGTTAAAAGTTTAGTTTGTAGATTTAATCCACATTTCTCTCAATGACATAGATGTCGCTGCTTCGTGTTGAAATGCAGAATTCCCTCGTGTTCTTGAAAATTTCCCACTTTAGCAGAGTTGGTAATTCTCGAGATTTCTGTCGATTTAATGTTTTTTGCTTCTAATTTTTTTATTTTAAGCTAATATCTAACACAAATATTAAAAACGGGTTTGTTATTAACCTGTCCTGCTGGGGAAAGCTTCCGAAATTTCGAACATATAAAGAAAACGGAGATATTTTCAAAAAACTTCAAAATAAAGAGACGCGTCATTTATTTTGCTCATGGTAGTACGTACCATATGTCGGAACTTTAAAATCTACATTTTTTTAAATTATAGCCCGAGATACATTGATTGTCAAGTATCTTTTTTACAAAAACAGAATCAATCAATGTACTGCTGTCAGCCAGTCGTTCCAATTTAAAGTATGTTATCCAATATTCATACGTGCTAGAGCAATAGTCAAGTCCTAACTTGAATCAAAGTATTCTAATAAAACACTTTTGGACCATTTCAAGTTTGTTCACAAGAGTATTTGTTAGGCTGTTCGAAGTTACGATGCATATTCTAGGTTCGTCCTTACCCGTATGTGTCAGACTGACAGAAAAGCAAGCCATTGTTTAAACAGGTAACCAATTGTTTTTCTTGCTTCATTACGTACATTTTGTATATGATCACCAAAGCGCAATGACCTGTCAAATATTACACCTAAATCCTTCATTGCGTCAACTTTCTGTATTATAGACCTAGTACTTTGTCATTTTCGTACTGACTTACATAGTATTGTGATTTGTTACTGTGGGTCATGCACTTAGTTTTCAAGCAAATAATAATAATAATAATAATAATAATAATAATAATAATAATAATAATAATAATAATAATAATAATAATAATAATAATAATAATAATAATAATAATTGACACGAGGTTACTAGGGATGCGCACGAGTCGAGGCACACTGTAAAATTCGAGTCGAGTCGAGTCTGCTCGTAAAAATCTCAACTCGACTCGAATGTCTCGAAAGTCTTTCTATAATTTTTAATATTATTTTAAAGAAAGTATCCACTCAGAAACAGCTTGAAGCCAATTCCATCATTTATTACTTTAAAAAGGTACAGAACGTATAAACTACATAGTTGATCTTTCGAGATCAAGATTTAATTTTCAGCTCCCAACGGTAGTGACATTTTTCGACAAGAAAATACACAATGTCACAAGGCCAGGAGTGTGATGAAGTTGTTCGAGGAACACAGGGGTGAGTTTCAAGTGATGTGCTGGCCCCCAACTTGTCGGATCTGAACCCAATCGAACGCATCAAGGATGTGACTTAACGTGACATCAGAGTGCATCGCCCGTCCCCTGAATTTACCGGAATTAGGTGAACTGTGTGTGCACATGTGCCAACTCTCTCCAGCGACTTACCGAGGATCATTGCGTCCATGCCAAGACGCGTCGCCGTTGTTATCCGTTCTACAGATGGACATACTGACAATTAGGTAGGTAGTCATAATGTTCTGGCTGATGCGTGCGTATATTTTAACTCATATATTTTGTCTCGACTCGAATTTCGAGATGTCCCGAGTCGAGACAGAAACTGTCGAGAAGAGACAGAAACATATTTTTGAGTCGAGACAGGAGTCGTAACAACATTTTCTCGAGACGAGTCGAGACAGGCTTAAATCTCGAATCAACTCGACTCGTGCACATCCCTAGCGTTTACACAAATAGTAATGTTCAAATCTATAAATGGGTTTGGCCCTTGTCCTAATAAATATATGTTGATATCGACATATAGCTAATGGAAAAATGTTAACATGTCCCACTACAGCTGTGGTATCGTCCCATGTGGGAAAAATAGGAAACTAACTTTGTACATGCTGCTATTACACTTGGTTCGTATTGTAGTGCAACGTAAAAAGAACACAATTATATCCATGTCCCACCTATACTGGAACATTGTCCCACACTCGAAACATAGGAGAACAACTCTAATATGTTCTAGTACACATAAGTCACATTCTGGTACAACGTAAGTAGAACACAATTGAATCTACGACCCCCTTCGTCTGAAACATTGTCCCACACTCGAAACATGGGAAATAACTTTCTAAAAGACATGGTTCAAATTTTGATACAGCTTGAAAGTAACTATATGTTAGCATGTCCCACTTCTTCTGGGACAATATTACGCACTCAAAATATAGAAAAAATAAAGGCTGAAATTTGTACAGTGCACATTTCAACGAAGAATAAATAAAACAAATCGGCACAGGTCCCACTAACGCTAGAATAGCATCAGAAAGAAAAGAAAATGAGCTGAAGAAAGGGGGGTGGGACGGAACAATTAACAATTAGAAAAAAATTAACAATAAGCTTCAGGATCTGCACTATTTGTATCTTGTACCATGCACTTTAAGAAACTATGTAGTACGAAGAAAGCCTTACAAACACTATAATATTCAGAGACGTTGTTGGAAGTGTTCGCCATTGACATCAATACAAAGATGACACCGGCGAAGCACAGCTTGTCTGGTAGGCGCAAATCCATGTGGCATATCACTAATGGTCCCAGCAGCGGCATTGATGCGAGCAACGAGGTCCTCAGCACTTTCCACGGGGGTGTCATACACAAGCCGTTTCATTTCCCCCCACAAAAAGAAATCCACCGATGTGAGGTCGGGTGACCGAGGTGGCCACGGATGAGGTCCACCCCTGCCAATCCAGTGATCGCCAAAAATGTTGTTGAGTACGACCCTGGTTTCCCGGTCAAAATGTGCGGAGGCACCGTCGTGCTGAAACCAAATACGTTGTCTATCTGCAAGCGGCACGTTTTCTAAAAGTTCTGGCAATACGTTCTGAAGAAACACACGATAATTCCCACCATTTATGGTAGTAGGCAAAATGTACGGACCTATCAAATGGTCACCTACGATTCCACACCACACATTCACTGCGAACCTGTGTTGATGATGGCGCACAAGTATTGCGTGGGGATTGTCCATATCCCAGACATGACTGTTGTGGCTATTCAAGATGCCATCTCTAGTAAACATTGACTCATCCGTCCACAACACTGTTGTTGGAAAATCTGGAATGGTATGTGTTTGTTGCAGATACCATTGACAAAAATCCATCCGCTTGGGAAAGTCCGTAGGTAGTATGTGCTGCACCTTCTGCAATTTGTATGGGTACAAACCCTCTTCCTGAAGAACGCGGAACACAGTAGTATGATGGGTTTGTCTCGGCTGAGCAATAGCACGTGTGCTAGTGTCAGGATCGTCCCATATCGCATCCAACACCTCCTCTTCAAACTGCACAGTGCGCACAGTGCGAGGTCTTCCACAATCCCACTTACGAGGTAGTAGCGAGCCAGTTTCACGCAGTCGAGCATCAAGTCGTGCAAAAAGTGTATGTGCTGGTAGCTGCCTATTTGGAAAGCGTTCCTGATACATACGGCGTGCTTGACGGCTGTTTTGGTGTGCCTCCCCGTAGATGAGGTGCATATCGGTGAGCTCGTGGGTAGAGTATTCCTCCATTATCCTGTTCCAGAGCTGATGAACACGGGAGGGGGGAAATTTACGTCCCAGTGACAAATGACAACTATTTCGATTCGCACCCACGTAATGTCACATAGGTGTTCACGCACAAACCCAAAAGGAACACCGAAATACGCACTGAAGGTAGAATACTCCTTGGCGCAATTCAACGGCACACACAAGCCAGACTAAACTCAGAACAGCAAAACGAAGGACGTACAAGACAATCAACTGTCGACTAAAAACAGTTGCTGGGTGTATTCACCAACGCTAATACGTCACAGCAGACATAGGTACACATCCCATGCCTCTAGTGGCGCTTTCTGTATTACATAGCTGAAATCGTTATCAACCTATTCTGACTACATAGCGTCATTTTCAGATGTAGTTATTCAAACATCCTATTACGATTATTATGATTATGTTTAGTTTATTAATTATTATTATTATTATTATTATTATTATTATTATTATTATTATTATTATTATTATTATTATTATTATTATTTGCCTTTGTGGTCGTGCCTTTCATGGTAGCAATTTCACACCAAGCTGTCATTGAGTCGTACGGAACCATTAGAAAGGATGGCTTTTATTCTTTCACTTGTTTGTGGAATGACTTTCCTCGGCAAATCACAACAGATGGTGCTGAAGCTGATGTGGAGTTCTGGATGGAAGTAAGTGTTCGATTCGAAGATTTTTGTGCAAGGTAAAGCTGATGGTTTGCCATTGCCTTCAATGGGATGATCATGACTTTCTACAGTTTAACATAGGATCCGAACCACTTGTGTCTCCACCCCGGACTACTTGATTACAAGCAAGAAATATCCCTGTAAATGCCTCGATGCGTTACCTGTCATCGTGCGTGTTTACTCCACTTTCTTCTTTTGCTTATGTTATGGCGTTTAGTATCTTTTTCAACGACAGGGCTAGGCACAGGTGGGACCTACAGTTTCAAGTGGGATCCGAACCACTACTCCGGTTTTGAATCTGAGACCGTGGGTTCCAAGCAGGATTTGAAACTGCGACCACGCGCGCGAGAGCGAGCTCTCAAGCCCTGAGACTACGAGGGAGCATCACTTTCTTTGTATTCATTTCTTTGAGTAGTACCCACTTTCTTTGGCAAGTACTCTTGTCAGCATCCCGATATGCATGTGTGTTTCATTTTGTTATTCTTATTGCACAGTTGTAAACAATCAGAGCTTTCAGACTTTTTTTTTGTTTTGTTTTGTTTCTCATGTCGATTTATTTTCCATTTGTATGGTGTTCAAGCAGTAGTGACACGTTCTATCAGAATTTGGACCATGAATTAAGAGATTTCTTTTCATATGTATCGAGTGTGGGACAACATCTTAGAAAAGAGGAGACATTGATACATTCGTGTTCTAGTTACGGTTTACCAGAAAGTGCACCAGATGTAATAGCAGAGTTTAGAACGTTAGTTTCCAATACACATTTGCCACATTTCAATATCGATCATGCGATCCCACTAGTCACATTCCTTTAGTTTCCCCAGTTTCTTTGTGAGTCTCCTTGGCCTCAGTTGTTGCATCCTTATTGGTATGCAACCGTACACATTATATTGCATCGGTTTGAGGGAATATTATTGGTGAATTGGCAATGACTTTCATGTTCTTGTTGTATTCCTTACATTTCCGACTCTTTGAACTCACGTTTATAGAGTATATTTCTGGTCATTTTTCGTTACGTGTTTCCACACATGTGAATCACCTTCCTTCATCTGTTACGCTCTACCGACACTCCAGATGTCTTTTTAGAGCATTTGAATACAAATTCACTACACTTAATACTCAGAACGTCACTGTTGGCCAACATTCGTACCTGGCGATTATGCAACCACACACAACGGGCATGAAGTTGTCCGCCATTTTGTATTCGTTCCAGATATCGACTTGATACAAACGAATTATTGTTACCTGGTAGAAATCCTATCAATTCATATCATTTACAGCAATTTTCATTTGGCAGATTATCCGGGAATCCCTACGTTCCTTTAGGGAATCCCTTGCGCGTGCGTGGTAGGATTGTGAAATATGCAAAATTCAATAGAGCTGGTACGACTTCTTCAGTAAATTTTTTACCCGCCCTCTTTACGTTGGATAGTTTCCGAACTATTGGCGTCCGAAAGTCATTTTCCCACGCTTTCGGCACCTTGTAGATCTGAAACTATGTCCGATAGCCGAAAGTTCAAGAGAACTTTTTTTCTTGTCTCATTGGCAGGAATCACCTCCCAAGAGTTGTAACACTTATTTTGCAACACCCGATATATATCAATATATCTATATATGTATATATCCCTATACTAAGTTGTGGGACTGAATTTGGATTTAAACAGCATCGGAAGTGTCACGGTTCACCTCAGCGATCCCGAAAACTATGGATTCGACACTAATATTGGTCATTTTCGATCATTTTTAAATATCTCTCCTCCTCCACCTTCCGTAAGTTGCACCGTCAAAGTGAAGTCACACTGAGAAAAATCCGTTCTCCGGACAGCGGTATATTGTACAAATATACGGTATCCTCTTGCTTACTATAGAAATCAATACGGAGCATACGTTATCCGTATGATACATAGGCACTGCCGTTTGATGTTACATCATGCCGTTGCAGGATGTATGACATCTAACAGTTTTCCGTATATCACATGTATATACTTATGTTACCTTCGTCAGCTATATGCTATATACGTCCATTTGTATGTGAGATCCTGACCGCCTACATTGTTTCATACAGAAAGTACGTATAGATGGAACACTTATACAGAAAGTATTATAAAACATGCGTTTTCAGTTATACGTCTGGTGTACGTTAAGTCCAAAAACTACAGGAATTACGCATGTAACCTATCTTTTTAAGTATGCCACCTACAATTTTTTTTCTCAGTGCACCCAGGCCCAAACCTCATCTATGTTGAAAATTTGATCGAGATCGGTCGGGTAATTCAAGAGTTATTAAGTCACAAACATATAATCACTTTCAATTTTATATATTAGATTAATACCTATTTGATGCTTTGGACAGTTTTATTATAATGTGGAATATTTCCAAAGTTATAATGAACTAGTTACATGTGAAACAATCCGTATATGTACAAATCAGCAGTGCATCAAGAAACTTTTTTTATATTATTAATTTTGAGTACCGTATACAGTTGGAAGAAAATGCTGCTTAGTGATCTTGTTCATTTAAGGGATTTGTCATGTTAAATATCTATGGGGTTCCAAAAGGACCTGACGGTAGCACTTATGGGTTAAGATAATAATACTGAGCATATTTTTTTGTGTAGAAATGTATAAATTTTGTTGTGCTACCGTACATAGAGTACACACTCAGTTAAATCTAGATAGTAGTACCCAACACTCAGAAATACGTCCAAGGAAGATTGAATACATCAATATCAGACAATTACTAATATATTTTGCTATGAAAGACGAATTCTTTAATTTTGATTCGGTACACGATTGATCTGGATAGGATGTAGATATAGGACTTGAAATGCGTTTATATGGAACACTTAAACCATTAGATGAAATATTTTAGTGCATAATATAGTATGCACAATGAAAAATTCAGTAAATATGTTACTTGGCACATTTATAATTATCAAACTCTGATTTTCATGTATGTTGTAAAGAATTCTCAGTGCATAATGTCTACAGATTTAACGCAAACTAACATATCTGAGTAACGCAGACCAACAAAGTATCTCGAATAATATTTGTGAAGCCATGATATTCGTAAATGCAGTTGTATCGGAAATTTCTTCCTACACAATATGAAATATGTAGTATGGAAGAAATTCTTGATGCGTCAAAAACAATGATGGCTTCTGCAGAAGAAGCAGGCGTTACTTTTTGTGGTGATATATCCAAACAAGATATGATCAAGATTGGAAAGTGTTACAGAGAGATAGCTGTAACTGTACAAAATGTTCGAGATAAATTTAATGATACTTCCAGACTTTGGCGTCATTTCAGAAGACCCTTAAAGACAAAGGAGTAAATCCAGATCTTAAGAAGCTTTCCCTAGTATTGGACATATCTCTGGAAAACATTTCTTGAGGACACGATTCTACGACAATTCGTGTACGGAATTTCTGTGTAAACTCGCTTCTGGTGATCAGAAGAAAGAAAAGCTTCCACTGTTTTTCTCCGTAGTGAAATTGAACCTACTCTCACCTCTTAGTACAGCTTCTGTGCAGAGACCATTTTCTACGATGAACCGAATTTTATGTTCCGAGAAGGCTCGACTTTCTCCTGATCATGTGAACGAACTGATGAAATTTGCGATCGAGAGTCCGAAGATGATGAGAATATTTGACAATTCAACAACTTCATATCAAAGTCATATAAGGAGTGGTTGAAGAAACCAAAAAGAAAGAAACATTTGATAACAATGAAGCCATGACTTCATGCTGGTAGTTCTTAAAGTTGGAATTGGAGAAGAGGCCATATATATATATATATATATATATATATATATATATATATATATATATATATATCCTCAATGTGCAAAGCGTGGTACTTCTGGATGGTATAGGAAATTCACGTAGAAACCGTAAAGTACTCAAGCACTGGTGAACTTAAATTTAATTGTTATTTTATCCATGGGTCTACATAAAAGCTATGGCAGAGTTTAGCAGCTTATAGTTAGCCTTTCGTGTTCCCTACTTTAGTTTTAAAATCTACTTTTCTACCCTTTCGCTTGATCATATTTTGTCGCAAAAGCTTGCCAAGTTTTTTTTATTACTGAAGTTTATATATCCTCTAAAGCAGTGCTATTCAACCCTTTTTCCTGGCATACCCCTAGACATAGTTCACCATCCAACTGTGTACCCCTGAAGCTGTTTAAAAGAAATTAAATCGAAATGAACTTATTAAATTTAATACACATATTCTGTTGATTAAAAATGGGGCAAATAGAGACCTAACAAGAGGACAATCAGTGTACGAATCGAAAGAATATTTATAGAGGGATGAGGTGCACATCCGAAAAAATTAACATTTGAAATTACAAAACATATGGGGCACTCCAGTTCTACTGAGGAGGATTTTCTCCTCATCCTCCCTGATAAAATTCGTACACTGAGGACAATGTTAAAAATTCAAAAAACTAAAAGCAACTTTAGAACTAATCTGTTAATGAGATGACTGAACTTGTTTCCGAGATGCCAATTGGAAAGAAAAAAAAATCTCCAATTATGATCATTCACTAAATATTGGAAATATTCTTATTTTAGGATACGTACCCCCAGGAGTACGCGTACCCCCGGTTGAATAGCACTGTTCTAAAATGCTTGTTATGAGGGTATTTTTTTGTTTTATTTTATCATGTATATAAAAGTTCGTTTATTATCCATGCATCAATATCCAAACATCCCAGCAAAAAATACATACACCCAAACTGAAAATCCTAGCAGAATCCCAGTTCATAACGTGAGTAGTTCTGAGCGAGATACTTCATTTCAGGTATAAATTTTAAACCCCTCCCGCTTTGAATTCACCTCCTTCCCCTTAAGATACGTACCAAAAGATACGTACCAAAGTCTGGAAGACTTTGGTGTCCTCCATACAGTTACTTGCAAGTATGCCAATCCAACGGTGTGGATTTCTTTATCAGACAAATATTTTTAAACATATTACCGTAAGGAATACAAACGTGGATATATGTAGAAAGGTTAAAAAAGGAAAGACAAGACAAGAAATATTTAAAATGTGGGTAAAAAGAATAATGAAGAAAATCAGCAAGGAAGAACGGAAGGAATGCTAGCAAAAGTAAGACAGATAAATTACACAACATAATTAAAATCATGAAAATGATCTCGCTGGAGCATTATTACAGAACAAATTTTCTTATTCTCCATCTGATATAGGGATGCGCACGAGACAAGATTTGTGGCTGTCTCGTCTCGAAAATGTGCTGTAAAAATAATGTCTCGACTCGAAAAATGTATATTTCTCTATTGGAAGAGCCGTGTCTCGACTCGAATTTTGTCAGGATAATCCTGTCTCGACTCGTCTCGTATCCCTAATCTGATATGAGGTATGATGGAGAGTAATATGTTAGAAGAAAAGATTAGAGAAATTGCATGATAATTTCTTAATTTGTAGCAAGTTACATTCAATGATGGCAGAACACGTAATAAATAAATAAACCTTGGAACTAGTCGATTCACTCAGCAACAGATCAACACTTCTGAATTCGTTATCCTCAGTATCTGTTGTGACTATCTACGGTTCTACAAAATTCATACATGAAATAAACATATATTACAATCAGTTGTAAGTCCTTCAGATACGTACGATTAATATACATGACACATTTCTACTTTCATCAAAATATGTGAAGGGAATTATTTACTTGTCTTTGACAGTAATTTACAATAAAGCCTAATTTTGTGATATTGTGGGGGATACGAACTAACCCCTTCTGCTTCAGGCTCTAAGTAAGGGATTACCATGGCCCGAAATGCGCATCATTAGAACTAATACTTTCAATGTAAATTTACCCTCTCTTGGTGTTTGTACAGTGCACATTCACAATACACGTACCTTGTTTCATGCTGAATATATGACCATCACAGCAGGTGCTAAAAGTGTCCTCCCTGGACGTCAAGACATGTTTGTACACGGCATTCCATATTGTGAAAAGTCCGTTGTAGAGTCTCCGGTGTGATCTCATGAATCGCATTCTCAATGTTGTTTCGCAACTCTTGCAGGGATCGTGGGTTGTTTCTGTAGACACAACCTTTTAGAAAACCCCATAAGAAGAAATCAGGTGGTGTCAAATCCGGGGATCTTGGCGGCCACAATCCTTTGGAGATTATCCTGTCACAAAAAAAGAACTCAATTTCTGCCATGGCCACTTTGGAAGTATAACATGTTGCTCCGTCTGTTGGAAATAACCGCGACGCAGTTCTTGATAGTCCAGCTGATTCACAAATTCACTGAAGATGTGTAGGTAAACTTGTGTATTTACTGTATCTTCAAAGAAGGTGAGTCCAATGATACGCTGTCGGGAAATTGCACACCAAACTCCCACCTTCAAGGGATGAAGTGGAATCTCATGCTACACATACGGATTTTCGGTGGCCCACACCCGAGTATTCTGCGAGTTCACATAACCGGAGAGATGGAACTAAGGTTCATCTGTGAACTAAGTATAGTCTAGGATTCCTGGATTGTCATGCAACAAAGCTTGCAACCAACGACAATACATCACGCGCTTTTCCCAATCTGTAGTCTTCAACTCCTGGACGACTGTAACGCGATATGGAAACAGCTTCGCTCTTTTGGCGGCTCTTTGCACAGTTGCTTTGACATCCCTACCTCTTGTGATAATCGACGCAGGCTCTTCTTAGGGGAGTGCAAAAGACGTTGCCGCACATTATGTACTGTCTCCTCGGACATCCGTGGACGCGCGCCTCCATGTCCCGTAAGCAACGTTCCTGTTGTTTCGAACTTGTTCACCAAATGATGTATTGATGATTTCGATGGTTCTTTACGGCATTCAAATTCACGGCAAAATTCACGTTGAACGGTCTGATACGATCCCGATATCCAATATTTTTTATCAATGAACACGCATTCCTGTACGTTGTACAGAACCATCCTTGCGATGCAGCGACCTGAGTCACACTAACGCACGCGCACCACGCCAAGCAGCACTTCCTCTGCCGCCACCTATCGTCTTTGTTTTGACGTGTGCGCTTCTGTTCAACCCTTTCTCATGTTTAGCATGAAACAAGGTACCTGTATTGTGAATTTCATTTTCTTATGTACATTTGTTCGGAAATTATAACGTTTTTTTCGGGTTCGAAAGCTAGTGGGACGCACTGTATAACAAATACTATTATGTGCATGACCAAGGACAATTCTTTCGCGTTCTTTCAAACAGTGCAATTTCGGTTGGAATGAGGGGCATAGTTCCCTCTCTATAACAAGTAATTACAGATGTACTACTTCAAGTTTGAGTATTGAATTAGCATAGTTTGGAAGTCTACAGTAGTTTCACATTGTGAAATGACTCACTAATTATTATTATTATTATTATTATTATTATTATTATTATTATTATTATTATTATTATTATTATTATTATTATTATTATTATTAATGTTACATTCAAATATTAACAAACAATATTTAATATAAAAAGATCACTGCAATGTTGTACGTATTGTCATTATACAGGAGCGACGAGTCGGAAGAGCTTTGTCCATAAGACGAAAAGAAAATTCAACATGTTGGTTGAAGCCAAACTTGAACTGGCTAAACTACAACTTCAATTGTTAAAAGAGGAGGCCAAGATGAAGGAAGAAAGAGAAAAGACAGCAGAGAAACGAGGAGAAAGGAAATGGCAACTACAAGAGGAACGAGATCAAAAAGAACATGAAGCACGGATGGAGATTTTAAGATTGGAAAAGCAAATAAAGGAAAAGCAACTGGAAAGGTGGTAAAAATATTTTTCTGTCATATGACTAAGCTGTATACTGATGGAACGTATAAATAAACGTATTATTTATTCACATTTTATAGTTGGGCCGTACAGAGCACAAAGGAATCAAGTCAAATTAACCAAT
Source organism: Thermobia domestica (assembly GCF_964235325.1). Taxonomy (NCBI): domain Eukaryota; kingdom Metazoa; phylum Arthropoda; class Insecta; order Zygentoma; family Lepismatidae; genus Thermobia; species Thermobia domestica. The sequence goes on from NC_137468.1 coordinate 87,129,419, forward strand.
GTTGTGAGGAAAAGAGTCATAAAGTTCGCGGGACAGGACGTTTGGGCGCCACCATTTGGGCGCGGACGTTTCGGCGCTGCCGTTTGGGCGCCGGACGTTTGGGCGCGAAGCCGTTTAGGCGCCAGACGTTTGGGCGCAAGGTGCATAGTAAAAATCACAATTTACGAAATATAAAGTAAGCTAGACACTGAAAACTAAGCGCGAATCAAGATCTATACATTTCCTACACTTCTGTCTTTATCTCACCTCATTTATCTATCTATTTTTTATCTCTATCTTATTTATTCATCTAAATTAAATAGTTTAATGCGTTTGTGGCATTTGTTGCCTAACCTCATCATGGATTGATTTTTCGCTTGTTCACGATTCTTGTACTTCTGATCTAATGTTGATCTAATTTTTGTATTATATAAGAAAGCTAGGAAATGAAGGAATCAGACGAACTTTTAATAATTTTCTAATGTTAATTAAAACATATTGATTTAATCTTGTATTTTTTGAAAAAGTTAATAATTACATACTTATGAATATTAAAATTTATTTTCTTTCGTATTACGTTTGCCAAACTCTTCTCTTCCTTAAGTCCAATAAAGAACTACTAATAAAAGATTTCCGCGCACTCGAGTTGAGAGAAGTGGCCTCGTGTAGCGTAGGGGCGCTCGGTCGAAAAAGTGTAACATGCTCTTTCAGGCCAGCCAACCTGAATGAGGTTTTCCTAATTCACACCAGGAAAATGCCGGGGTGGTACCTAATTTATAGGTCCAGGCCGCTTCCTTCCTTCCCCAATCCTTTCTTCCTTCCCTTTCCCCGGATAGTGTGCTCCCTCAAACGTGAGGGGCTAAATGGCCTTAGATGCCGAGAGCCCAAAAATCTAAAAATCCTAAATCCTAATCGAGTTGAGGGAAAGATGTTAATACAGGGTGTCTAAGACATTGAGTTTAGGAACTGTAGTATGCCGTATTTCTGGTATCACTTTATTATTATTATTATTATTATTATTATTATTATTATTATTATTATTATTATTATTATTATTATTATTATTATTATTATTGTTAACTTTCCAATATAAAATCAAAACTTAACACACTTTTTTTTCGTCCCATTGTAAGCATTTAATCTGCACTAAAGAAAGTGGCGAAAGGAAAAAAAGAACGATTTCAAAGTGAAAAATAATAGTTAATTGTACATATATTGGTCATTTAGCCACTAGAAATGTGTGGCATTCACACTTATTGCATAACTACAGTAGAAGTCCTGTAACTCTATCCATCACGACTCTGGAGCTCACTAAAGAAATAATAAACACTTCTGACCAGAGTATATACACTTGTTTATTAAACACTATGTTGGTGTCTGATGAAGACAACGTTACGTTGTTGAAACTGTTACACTGGAATTTAGTGTTTAATAAACAAGTGTATATACTCTGGTCAGAAGTGTTTATTATTTCTTTAGAAGTCCTGCTTTAAGTTTTTTAATGAAATAGGCTCACTATGTACGTAATGCAGTCAATCGTATCTAGTCTGGTCTACTTACCTTTGGCTTGAAAAGTTATCAAATAAAAAGCACACTTAAATTTGGTTGAAACTTAAATTTACAAAATTTAATTGTTAATTCAGTTTTTAGAACTTTCAAATTCCAGTATTTCTAGTATGTAAAACAAAATCCAGTATAATTCAAGGCCTTCCACTACAGTAGACACCTTGTGATATCTTGATTCGAACTTAGTACTCAGCGCCTAACATAATGAAATTTTTAACTTAACTCGCGCCCAAACGTCTGGCGCCCAAATGGCTTCGCGCCCAAACGTCCAGTGCCCAAACGGCGGGGCCCAAACGTCCGCGCCCAAACGGCGGCGCCCAAACGTCACGTACCGTAAAGTTCGTACGGTACGCTTAAGTACATGGAAAAGCTAACGTTTTTTTATTATAAGAGTTATTTTCAATAGATTATAAGTTATTTATAATAGATTACAAGAGTTATTTCTAATAGATTATAAGAATTATTTATAATAGATTATAAGTTATTTACAATAGATTATAAGAGTTATTTATACTAGATTATAAGAGTTATTTACAATAGATAATAAGAGTTATTTACAATTTCTGGACGTTAAGCTTTTAAGCTCTGGAAGGAGTTTCTGATAGAGATTAAATATGTCCAAAATGACCCCAAAATGGATTTGATTCCCTTGTGCACTATACGCACCAGTTATGATTTTTTGTTTATTGCAAGTAATACCTATGTCACTGTTAGAAGCATGTCAGCCACTACTAGGACTGTATGTGTCACTGCTAGGAGCTTGAATGTTAATAACATTAGAGACAATGTGTTAGTTGAAACTTTATTTTTATATATATACAACACATATATATGTAAATAAGTAGTCTGTTTCAGCAAAATGAAAGCTATCAACTATCAATAGCAACGAATGACACTTTTTAGCAACATAAAAATTAACTTTTTATAGATTTTTCGAATCCTACGCATGAGAATTTCGTTCATCTCAATGGGATTTATCAATTAATATATGATAATTTAGATTTACTGAAATTCAAAGTCTTCCTGCCCTTACGATGCTTTATAAGGCTTTTATTTTCCCGATCATTGAATATTGTTCACCTGTATGGAATATGGCTGTACCTACTAATCTATCTCGCATTGACTCGGTTTTAAACTTCTTTCTTTCTATAGTTAGATTTAGAATTCCTAAGATACGTGATCACTTGAGACAGGAACTAATGTCTTTAATGAACTTATATACCTCTGACGAACGACGTCGCGCTGCTGATTTACTTTACCTATATAAAATTATCAATGGTCAAATTGATTCTGAACTCCTACTGTCACAGATTAGCTTTCATGTTCCTCCGAGGCGAACTTGCTTTCTAAATTTACTAATTAACGAGATACCTAGGTTAATAGTTTCAGCCAAGTGGCTGTGAAACCTAGTGAATAAATAAATATGTACACCATTGATGGAAGGGGCCACGAAGTTCATGAGCCACGATTCACAAGCAATCAAACCCATGACTCAGTATGGTCCAGTGATGATGAAACATCATCATACACATGGAGGGTATAATATGATGCTCCGAATGGAATTGTAACAAACAGAATTGTCTCCCCTCTCTAAACCTTCTACTAACTCTATAATTTCCTTTTTCTCTTGTTGTTCATGTCTCCTCTGTATATATCAAAGCATTGATAATGATAACTACAGAGTAACCCACATAAAAGTAGCTCGGCATAATAACATCAGATACCAGTCTCGAAACAGTAGAAAAATGTAAACACCGGCATGTTACAAGAGACGCTGAAAGTGGTCCCCCTTAACCGTCGAGATACTTCTGCGTATGGTGCAGCATGTAGGGCGATACCGCCAATAGCTCTTCACGGTGATACTGCGGATGGTCTGGGTAATGTTTTGCTGGAGTTTAGCCAGGGTATCGGGGTTATTTGCATACAGTTTCTGAACCTTTTCACGACTAACGGCTGTTTTTAAATATCTCCAAGGATAAAAATCACAGGACAAATTTAGCACTAGTAGTGAACATCATTAATGAACTATTAAATTATCATGATCCAAGTGACCCATGCTTCACTGATATACACAGACAAAAATTACAGAAAAATTGAGTAAAATTACTAATGTCCTGGCCCCTAGACTAGCCAAGATACGAATGCTAAATGCAAGTGAATGATAAACGAACTAGAGGAATCAGAAAGAATAAGGAAAACAGGAGAACTATAAAACACGTATGTTTCGTTTCACATTCTGAGATTACGGCAGATTTCCAAACTATTCGACCAAAAGAAACACTGACCAAAGCTTCAACACACACTGTATTTTAAACTATAATGTGTAACGGTTTCGAATATCTATCATATCCTTCCTCAGACATTATAGAACATAAATAAAGATACAGACATATCTATATCTATCTATCTATCTATCTATCTATCTATCTATCTATCTATCTATCTATCTATCTATCTATCTATATATATATATATATATATATATATATATATATATATATATATATATATATATATATATATATCCTATAAAGTTTAAATTCTATTGGCTGAATCCTTCAGCCGATCCCGTAGGACCCCGTGTTCACTTTCCAACCAATCACATTCCTCCATTTTTGTCTACGCTAATAATAATAATAATAATAATAATAATAATAATAATAATAATAATAATAATAATAATAATAATAATAATAATAATAAAACATTGCTTGTTGTATGGCAACCATTTTCTCTCTGAATATAAGGTTAAGAGATTTTAATTTGATTTTATCTTCAGCTTAGCATCCCTTTCAGCAGCGAGGCTACATGAAACGTTTGCCTACAGTTTAACATGGAATATGAACCACATGAGCTCCTGCCGGGAGTTGAACATGGATGTTCCACGTCAAAGGTGCGTACGCTAACCGCTTAGCTACGAAGGATCTCTAGGTTTAAGAAAGAAAATGGGGTCTTTTCCTGGGAAACTGAATCGATTCCAGAAAATATCACTTCTCCATGTCTTTTACCGTATTTGCTCAGATATCTGTCGACATCCGGACATAATTGTTGCATAAGACTTCTGATACTTACGCATAGCGTAGTTTAGAAGTCAGAAAAACACAGACCTGATGTAACGATTCAAATCAAATCTACAGTACATTCTACTATTTGCTTTCCGCTGAGTCTCCGTATCCCTCATATTCCACCTATTTCATCATTAGAAAATCAGAGGATTGTCTTTGGGTACAAATAGGCCTAGTAATTAGAAGTGAGCTTATGGGATCTTCTGTTATATGACTCAACCACCAGTATTTGTCTCTCCTTCCTCCGATTTAAACATTATGTTCTATGATAACTTTCGTAAAAATATTAGATGTTGATGGAATACGAGGGGTAGTCAAAAAAAATCCCGAAATTTTGTTGTAGCTCTTAATCACCAAAGTCTGAACACACTGTTATTACTTAATCACCTTCAAAGTAGGCACCTTCGGAACACATACATGTACTCAACCACTCCTGCTATTACTGGAAACTCTGACGAAAGTTCTCTTTTAGTATTTTCCAAACTTCAGCCGCGTTGGTTATGATCCTACTTTTAGCCCACATTTGAGGCTCATTTTCAGCTTTGGGAAGAACCAAATATCCGATGGTGCTAAACTGTTTCTAAGGCTATCAACGTCTCTGAAGTAGATTTCCCTCCAATTTGCACATGAACTTGATTTTTGTGCGTTGCTCGATATCTGTGAAATTGCACCAACTGATTACCACATACTCCTTCGTTCAGCTATGTTACACGTACATTGCCTGTTATGACATGTTAATACTTGTCAAATTCATAATTAGGCAACCTAAGAACTGTACTGTATAAAATTCATTGTGATCGCATCACAAATGCCCAAACTACAACATTCAGGGAACTTTTTGACCTGCTACTCATATGTTGTATATTTTTCAACCTCTTTGCTTTGAGTTGGAAAATGAAAGAGTATATTTGGGTATCTATACTCTTAACAGACCTGCCAACCAGAGAGGAATTTTAGGCAAGAGACTTCCTCCAAATATGCACTATAATAGTAGCAGCCATTGGAGGACGGATAAACTATCTGTCTCTCACTCTCTCTCTCTCTCTCTCTCGCTCTCGCTCTCTCTCTCTCACACACACACATACACGCACACGCGTAAACACAGCTCGGCCCTAAATTCGACCCGTTAATTTCTACTGTGAGTGACCAACACAAAATTGTCTAATGATGGGGAACAGGTATCCACTATTATTGTAGTTCAATGTATACGGTTTTTTTTTTTTTTTTTTTTTTAACGAAAAGGTATGTTAAGAGGTTACTTTTCTCCCATTCCGACTATGCGGGAGTTTGCTACTTCATTGCGGGAGACCGGGAGTGAACGTCGAAAAGCGGAAGACTCCCGCATAATGCGGAGAGTTGGTATAATATATGTGTCTTAAAATAAATAAACTTGCCTATTCTCAAAACAAATAAATTAACACATTGAAAAACGGAAGCAAGTCTTGAATGGAAAACAAGAAAAGAGTTGTACATTTGTGCTGTATCTTAAATTAGTTGCTTATTAATTTTACGTTATGGAAATGTTGGAATATTCATTACAACAATGCGTTACGAGCTGATTTTCAATATTTATCTCTTTATTATTTTGAATAATGTGGCTTCTTACGAAATAGCTTGGGAAGATAAACGACATGTGCTACTATCTATTGGTTTTTACTAATCCCTCAGACTCGCCCCATCACGGCCCCATCACGGTGAATTTAAAATATCGCTAATTTTACAGTAATTATGTGATATCTTCAAATAGATAAAAGATAATAGATAAGTAGAACAAGAGCGCCCTAGACAATATTATTTCACATGGGATACCATTATCACGACTCACTTATCTGCTTTCGATTACCAGCCATTTAGAAAAATCGCCATTTATTTTCGCATTTCTAAATGGCTGCAAACGGAAAGCTACTAAATGACTTGTGATAATGGTACCTCATGGAAAATATTATTGTCTAAGGTTCTCTTATTCCACATTTCGATTATCTTTTATCTATTTGAAGATATTACATAATTATAGTAAAATTAGCGGTATTTTAATTTCACAGTGATTAGGCCTCTTAAAAGAAAGCTATAAATTCACATTCCATGTATGTGACTTGATTGTTGAAAAGAAATATTAAATTCCAAACAAAGTAACAAGTTCACTTCTTACCGTAAAAGAAACGACTGAATAAAGAACCCTTACTGTGATCAGTCTAAGACTGTCACTAAAAGGTATGGAAACAAGATTGGAAGAAAAATGTTATTAATTATGTTATTATAGAAGGACTTGTAACGAGCAAGGCTTTGTACTGCATGAACAGTAGTTGCAGGGGAATTGAAAATGCTGATGATTCACTGTGCAACCATGAGTGAAGTTGCATAACATTGTTTTGAATAACCCGGATAAGTCTCCACCCTTTGGAAAGCAGCCCGATTTCCGGTCACCAAATACTGTCACGAACTGTGCTTATGCATATCTTGCCGTTAATGCACTTTGATTAACACAAAACTTATATTATTAAGGCAGTATGCAGATAATTGTAATTCATTTTCTGCAGTTAATGTTATAATTGCATTTCATGTATACAGGGAAGATTTTTTCTTGTACTGTACATTTCATGTTTCTTTGTTCAAAGTCTCATGATTGATGTCCGAGGCTAAGGTAGACGGTACTGGCGATAATGAACAGAATGGTGGAATAAAGGAAGTGGGAGGAAACGGGAGAATTTCGACAAAACCCATGCACATAGCGTTTGTCTACCACAAAGCCTACTTTAGCACGAACTGGGATCGAACCAGAACCCTACGCACCAGAGATTAGTGCTCTGCCACTGAGTCACTTAGCCATCCAATGAAAGTTCTTAATTATTTTTGTTATTCAATTAATAAATGTTGAGGAAGAGTAATTTTAAGATGATTAATTTTCCCGAGTGCTGATTGTATTTTATTTACCTTTACATTACTTGACTGCCTGTAGATTCATGTCGATTCTTCTAATGAGGAGTGAAAATGCTATTTGAGGAATATCCCACAATTTTCGTATTAGATTGGTGGCAAAGGTTAGGTTTTTGAATTATTTTAAACTAAATCATCCCCTATAATTGCTGTATTACCTAACAGTATATTACAGAAGAAATTAATTTGTGCATATTCTTAAGTATGCGTGTTCATACACATTAAATCAACACACGATGTATGTAATATAAAAGGAAGGCGGAAGCTTGTAACTCCATTAAACAAAGGAGGCCAGTTGTTGAATGTACTGTTACAAATAACCCAACACTTCGTTATGGAGGCTTTGTGGTATGTATTTCGGGGCCGACATCTTGGAACGATTTTCCCAAGACTAATTGAAACTCATAAAACTTCATTTTACCAGCCAGCACGTTACGACCTTCAAAAAATTATTTCACACATTTATAAACCTTTGTCTGTCGCATTTTCCATATATTCTTCTGAATACAAAAGAGAAAAGAAAAGTAATTAATTTACTGGCGGCCAAGTTGTTATATTTTGGGGTTATTTTATCACTTACTGCTGACACTTAAACATACAGTGGCATATATATATATATATATATATATATATATATATATATATATATATATATATATATATATATATATATATATATATATATATGTATATGGGAATTCACTAATTTATTTTGTTATCAATACAACAAGTATAAGCCCAATTATAGTGTTGGTGTACCACAAAATAAATTTACAATAGTTTTCTTAAACATATAGTTCATATTACATTTGCCAATTTTCTTGTGTTCGATACATATTTTCTTATAAGAGCATATTCTTCAGATTAGTGACTTCAATAATACGTTGGTCCTTGCTTTTTTTGGAATAGAACAGGCCAGAGTTATCAGCACAAGTTTTAAGTGTCGGGACATGAAAATTTAGAGTCGATATCAGATCCGTACAATTAAACTCGTTTGGACTATTTTCCGCGAGAAAAAAATAATATCTATTACGTTTTGCCTTTGTTCAAGTGTAGGGATACAGAAGTTGACTATTAGAGTTAGATGGTCCTCATAAGATAGAGAAATTCCTCTTTTCTTGTTTGCCAAGTATCTGATAAATTTAGATTGAACTTTTTCCACTTGGTTGAGTTGAGTTTATTTAGTTTCGCGTCCCTTTCAGGAGCGAGGCTATATGAGACGTGGACCTACTGATTAACGTGGAATTCGAACCACATGAGCTCCTACCGGGAATAGAACCCGGGTCTCCCACGCCAAAGGCGCGTACGCTAACCGCTTGGCCACGAGGGAGCTCTTTTTTTTCACTTGATGTTGGCAGTGCTGTTGCGATGGGTTCCAGATCATAGCAGCATATGTATTCTAGTTTTGATCGGACATAAGAGTAAGTAATACATTTTTGTTAGTGTGGTTAAAAAAAAAAAAAAAAGTTAAATTCCTTTCCGGTTCTAATTATGAATGCTAATGTCTTAAGATATTCGTTAACTATGTTCACGATATGGTTATTAAATGCTAGTTTCGTATCAAACGTAACTCCAAGATCTTTGACTGAGTATTTTATCAAGTCTGGTTCATTGAATACCGGTAATTAAACTCTATTTGATTTTTGTTTCTAGTAAAGGATAAAATTTTACATTTGTTTATGTTCACTCTATTAAAAGAACACCAGTTAGCAATATTTTCTGTCATGTAAATTAATACAGTCATGGATGGTCTTTATCCTATCGTATATTTTGAGATCATCCGCAAAAAAGTAATTTGCTACTTGATAATATATGATCAGGGAGATCGTTAGTGAATATAAGGAACAGTGGTCAAATTGCTAGCATTCTTGTCTTTATAGCCCTATGGAAAAACCGAGTTGAGTTCCCTACCCTAGAGTTCCAGGTTCAAATCACACATTAAGCTGTAGGTTCATGCCTCATTTACAGGGTGTCTCAAAAGTCCCCTGACAGGGTAACTGTTATTATCAGAGTTACAACAAAATATAAGAGGGGAAACCGTCCCCAAATATGATGTTTTCAAGCTAAAGTGAAGGAATGTTTTAAATCGGACGAGCTGTTTGGGCTGTACACTCTTTATGCGCCCAATGTTAAACGAAAATACAACGTAGCCATTTACCTGTACCCACAACATAAGTGAATGAAGTTACTGTCTTTTACGCTAATGTATCGATGGCCAGCTCCCATTTCAAACAGTAGTCCGATTAAAAAAAAAAAATCCTTCACTTTAGCTTGAAAACATCATATTTGGAGATGGTTTCCCCTCTTACATTTTGTTGTAACTCTAATAATAACATAGAGTTACCCTATGTCAGGGGGCTTTTGAGACACCCTGTATAGACAGATTCGTTGAATAACTACAGTGAAACATCTGAACAACGAACACCTAGTTGAGTTGATTTTGAGTTTAACGTCGTTTTCATCAGCGAGGCTATATGAGACGGAACCTACTGATTAACGTGGAATCCGAACCACATGAGCACCCGCCGGGAATCTAACCCACGAACACCGATGGGACATGACTATTTGTTCGTAACAGGGAAGTTACACAAATTTAAACTACTCACAACTTACACGGCAATTGTATGAAGTATACAGCCAATACGTTAAATAGTATAAATATAGGCTAATATCGAAATGCTGTATTCGCTGTTTGAATTACTGGTGGATAGGGAGGATGTCCTCTCTATAAAGCAACAAAAGTATCTCTCGATGATCTGTTTAATTAGGGGCCGCGGTGGCTCAGTGGTAGAGCGTTCACCTCTGGTGCATGGGAACTCGGGTTCAAATCCTGCTCCCGCCAAGTGAACTTTGTGGTGGACAAACACAGTGTGCGTGGGTTTCCTCGGGGTTCTCCCGTTTCCTCCCACTTTCTTCATTCCACCATTTCACTCATTATCACCGTCTCCTTTAGCCTAGCCGGCATAACCGTGGGACGTAAAACTCAAAGATTTTTCAAAGATCTGTTTAATTAAGTTTATATTAGCAAAATATGCTGCATGTGTAGTAATTTTCTTCACAAGTATATGCTATCTACGTGTAAACAAAATCATTAATTTGTATATTGACTGAACTAAAAGTAAAAATAGTCCAATAAGATCATGCAATATTATTAATATTAATGTACTGAAAACTTATTGTGGCGAGTGAAAAGAAGAATTTTCATTTCAGCATGCAACTGCTATGTGTGATGATTCGTTTCATGATTGGATTATGACAAACATGTTTTTTGGGGGAGTGATTTTGTGTCTGTGACGGTGCATCAAAGATTTGTTTTCAAATTCCAGAAAGTATTTTCTGTGCGAAATACGACGTAAGAACTAGTGGTGGACACAAATACAGGTTTTTCGGTTTCCAGTTTTTAGGAAACCCGAAACCGGTTTTCGGACATTTTCAAAAACCGTTTTTCCACCGAAACCTGTTTCGGTTTTCTCCAAAAGCGGTTCGGCTTTCATCGAAACCGGATATCGGTTTTCTCCGGTTCCGGTATATTAATTTTACGACGTTGTAACATGCGTCGAGAACACATATGAAAGAAGTTCAAAAACATGTGTAAATTCTCATAAAAAGGAAGTGCAAACCGAAATCGATATGCTTAAAAACCGATATTTTTAAAAACAAAATTGTTTTTGTTGTAAACGGATCCGATTTTCGGAGAACTACGAAACTCTAGTCTGGTGAGAAACCAAATCAGGTTTTGGAGAAAATCGAACCGGTTTTTGAAAAAACCGCAAGTTGTTTTTGGATTTCGGTTTTTCTATAAACCAGTTTCCAGTTTTTATAAAAACCGGTTTTGCCCATCCCTAGTAAGAACTGAAAATATTTGCTGTTCGTTATCAAGAGTTTACTAAAATATTGGAGGACGGGAAAGAAAACTCTCAGTTTCCGTATCTGAAAGTCCCGGTTAGCCGTATGTACCATGCCGTAACAATACATATATTTTTGCCGTAAAAAAAAAAAAAAAAAAAAAAAAGCCAATTCGTATTATTGGATTTTTTTTTAAGTTTTACTTTCTATGATTCTGCACTGAAGCGAAAAGATACGAATGAAATGGATGATAACGGTGGAATGAGGTGAGAGGAAACGGGAGAACCCCGAGGAAACCCACGGACACAGCGTTTGTCCATCACAAAACTCACTTGGCGCGGGCTTGGACCGAATCAGGCACCCCACGGTCCAGAGGTGAACGCTTTACTACTAAGCCACAACGGCCCGTATTATTGAAGTATCCGTTAAAGGACGTTTCTGTATATTCATGCCTTTATAGAAACAAAAATCCACCAGTGAATCTTATTCTGTGATAACTGAATGCAGTTAAAAGGATTAATTCCTACACCAAACAGTGACGACGCCACTTTTAATTTCTTGGGGGCAAGCGGAGAAGCAAAGAAAGGTTTGGGGAGGGCAGCTATTTATTTATTTATTGTAAATCGAAATAGATAGCTTTGTTACTTGACCTACAATTTAATTCCTCATGTTTGGTGAGGCAAGCAAGACCACCGAGGAGATAGTTGCCCACATCTGGCATTGTTACTGGAGTCAAGACGAAGGGATTAACTGAAGTCTGTACACGTGAAGGCTTCTCAATTTATGGTACGTGACCTCCCAATGAAGAAGAATGTGTAATGATGTAAACTGAAGATAAAATGTTGTATTTCCATTTCTTTCTAGAACCTGTGTAACGTGAAATTGATATATACAGGGTGAGTCTGAAACTTGATCCAATGCCTATGAAATGGAAACTACTGGAGATTTAAAAAAATGAAGATATAGAATGCAAGGTTATTCTGTTTGATTCAAACATTTAATGAAGAATCTGTTCATGTACTTTTAATACTTTGCTTGTAATACCATAATCCTCACCTGTTGATGATATACGAGAAGATGTTAAGCTGAATGTATGAGTTTTGTCCGATATGAGAAGTGTGTGAGCATCTTCTAACGACCCCTATATGGGGAATTTCTTACCTACTTATTTTTTCTTCATTCTTTCTTATAAAACTAGTGATGTCTTATAAGTTCCATTAACATTAAAGAATTGAGTGGTGCTGTATTATACTAACATTTTTTTTATTACAGATCTACAAATTCTTCCTTAACCTTAGAATACGCTGCACTTCAAAATAGACTCATTAGAAACTATGACTCATTATTTAAAATAATCTTTGCTTGGAAAACGATATTAACCGACTTTAACAAAAGCGCTAGAAAAGCAGAAAACAATATTAATAAAGCGCTTGAAAGTAGAAAATAATTCATTACTATCATCTATAAAAAATTTTGAAGTTTGTGCTAAGCTAAACAAATTAATGCTCCATAATTGCCATCCAACCTAATTTTATATCAGGCACTAATTTTTTATAGAATCATTTTTTTTATAGATAATAGCAATGAATTATTTTCTACTTTCAAGCGCTAAATTACTATTATTTTCTGCTTTTTTTTTTAGCGCTTTTGTTGAAGTCTGTTAATATTGTTCTTTTTAAATTTTATTTTCTGCTTTTAGTACGTTTGAGTTCCCTCGTGGATAAGCAGTTAACGTACGAGCCGATGGCGTGGGGGACCCAGATTTGATTCCCGACGGGAACTCATGTGTTTCGAATCCCCCATTAAGCTGTAGGTCCACGTCTGACGTAGCGTTGCTGAAACTCAAAATTATTTTTTAAGTCGGTTATTTTTAAGTTTATTTAATTTTTGAACTTTTTCGTTGCCCTAGTAGTTCAGGGTAACTAAACTAAAGGTACAACACTAACTTTCTATGAAATTGGTCGGCCTACAAAATATACATGAACAAATAGGTTTAGAAAGATAGTCAAAATAAATATCTCGAAACTGGCAGTGAAAATTTCTGTTTTTATTTTATTTATTTATTTATTTATTTATTTATTTATTTATTTTTGCTTTGAGCGAAGTCTTACGCGATATATATTTGACATTTATACCAAGTAATTAACATGTTATATTCTTCGTAATCCTTTACGAAAATAGTATTGTGAGCGTATAAATCTTTTGACATTTACATGAGTATCAGTAGTACGATCTCTTCTTCTTATGTGCCCTAAAAAATTAGTATTAAATACTTATAAGAAAAACTGATGGCAGAACTTCTATTCATGTAAATGTCAGAAAATTCAGACGTTTGCATTATTTTCGTGAAAGACTACAGAAAATACAATACGTCGTACATTACTTGGTGTAAATTTCAAATATACCGTGTAAAGCTTAGCTCATAGCAAAAAAATAAAAACAAATATAAATTCATTCTGTCATCACATCCTGATAAAGTTCACGTGGAACCATCGAGTGAGTATACTCCTTTCAACCAGCCAGTGACCACCCACTGAATATTCACCGTCCATCCATTAGAAGAAAACGTAATACAGCACCAGCCATAAAATAAACTACTATGCTATATCAAGAAGAGTTCGTATGTAATTCTCTACCTTCTTTTATTTATCTAGATCTATACTTTCATCTTTCGCTCTGCATTCATATTATCAAAATGGAAGAATCCAAGATCATAATGTTCCTCAAACCTAATAAACTTGTCGACACTGTCTCCTAATATCATCCTATTCAACCAACACCTGAATTCAGCAAAATTCTCGAAAAAAAAAAAAAAAAACTTAGTGCAGCGTAGTATACATGTCCATTCTAATTATTATAACATTTTAACACCTTCTCAAACAGGATTTCGTCTAAATTATAGTATTAATGATCAATTACTACCAACAACCACTATAACACATTACGACCATCTTGTATAACCTTATTTGGTGTAGAGAAAGTATTTAATAATGTATGCTTTTAAACAAAATTGATGCACCTGTATCAATGTTATGTGCGATCATACACGCAATTATGGTATTGACACTGTGGTGTTCGTGAAACGAAAAAATATTTTCTCGCCTTATCTCGTAAAAATTTGTAAAAATCCCGTCTCGATTTTCGGAAAGCTTTTCTGGTCTCGTCTCGTTTGCTAAATTTATGCCCTGCTTTTTTCTTGTTAATTTCATTAGATGTTATCAGAATGTTTCAGCGTCATTAGAGATCCACGAATGGTGTGATATAACATGATTTAAACCATATTCATTATTATTCGCGTATGTTATGTAATGACTTGCGTATCTTTAAATGTTGATAAATGCTCTGCATTATATTCATACAATGGCTTTATCCATTTATAGTTTTTATATTATGAGTCATATAACACTGAAACAGCGATTGACATCTAAGACGTCAGTGACCTAGTGTCGGCCACGAGACTTGAGAAATTTCTCTTCATTTCTCGATTCTCGTATCGAAAACGAGACGAGAATTGCCATTTTTCTCTAGTGTTGCCACGAGACATGACGAGACGAGACTCCAGGCTGTCTCGTCTTGTCTCGTGCAAAGCATGTCTCGTCTCGTGTCGAAAAGATAAGCTTCTTTCGTCTCGTGTCTCGTCTCGAAGGGTTCTGTCTCGTCTCGTCTTGTTTCGTAAGATATTGTGGCATATCATACGAACGAAAGCAAAATGTAGCAGACTGTACCATTCTTATCAAGATACAACAAAGTTATTACCCAGAACCAGAGGTCTCGTCACGTGGCAACACTATTTTTCTCGTATCATCTCGAATTTGAAAAAGAATCTATACGAGTGGAGAGCACTACTTAACACAGTCATTGAGGAGTTTCATGATCTAGCTTCAAATACTATAATTACATCCTGTTGAAACTTGTGTGGGTCCACCAGGAAGCAGGCCTGGTCTGATCCACGTGGCTAGGCGGTGATCGCAGCCCAGACAGGGGCCAAACGAAAATTTTAATAAAGAGAGGAGGTCAGGAGAAAGCGAAAAAAAATTAGGAAAACGTGTGCAACAACCAGTAGCGTATTTAGGGGGTGGTTATCGTGCTCTACATCCCCCCTTCCGAAATAAATTTGTATATGCAGAACTTCATTAATATTTGTCGGCACCCAAAAAAGAAAAATATAAGTGCTTATTCACTTGTTATGCATAGCCCCCCCGGAAACAAAATCCTAAATACGCCACTGGCGACAACTAATATTCTTGTAAGTAGTCACGGTGGCAATCTGCATAAATCAAGCTCTTTGATCGTTTCATTAAAATTTTGTTGCGACGCACATCCCCTATATTTTATATTATGATGTTTATGGTATGTATGGTGTGGCTACTAAAGAATAATATGCTTTATCTAAGCAAATAATGTGCTTTTATTGTGGGAAAACAATGGGCAGTGGGGTAATGGTAGTTGGGGGAATTGAGAATTCGGGACCAACACAATATGTCAGCCGCCGGGGTCAACTAGTAGCCACTCCGACCTTCTCGGGAAGTACACCCTTTCAAACAAAAAGAAATCATCAACATCGGAACACGTATCTCGATGTTATGTATAAAACATATCCACCAGCACTGAAACGGCAGTAACGGTTACATTTCTAACTTTCACTGTTTTTGAAGTTAGTTAATAAGTGGAAAGGGTTGGAATCAGCACCATTTGGAGGATGAAATTGAAGTAGCCTCACCACTACGGACTATAATTGCATATACTCATATTGGCGGAGCCTAATTTCTTGTAAATATAAACGTTGGATGGCTCTCCAGACCTAGAGTCACGAGACTGGTGACTTTTTTGTCTAAGGTTTTCTTAAAGGTGTATTTGTTTCAGAAATTAAAATTTCTAGAAAAAAATAACGAAACAGAGAAAAGTGCAATGTACATTTTAAAATCAATGACCTTTTTCCCTATTTGTTTCACCAAACGGGCAATGGCGATCAAACGCAATTCAAGTTTAAGTTTGTTTTGACAGAAATGTTTTTAGATGGTATAGATACATCGACAGGCCGTTCGTACTTTATACTTACATGCAGTGTTGCCAGAGCTACTGATTTTGCAGGAGATCTCCTGCTTTTTCTATGTTCTACTGATCTACTGTGAAAGAAAATGAGAAGTGAACGATCTCCTGCTTTTTCCCTACTTCGAGAAGTTAAAGAAATATATTATTATTAATATTAAATTTTCATATTTTTCCTTACATAAAAAAAGAAATTTCTCTGTATGCATACACAAAGCTCCGTAGAGCATATAGTTCTAGAGGTTTGCTGTGTATAATATGAATACAAGGATACAACTATATATCATCTTGTATATGCATAATGGTTGGCGATCATTATGACTTACTGTAAGATTTACGAGCATGTGTTGTTTTAGATTGGAACTTGGGTTGGAAGAGTAGCTTAGATCACCTCTCCACAATCATCAGCCAAAAGTCGTCTTACGTCACGATCACCTGCGAGTGTATCATATAGCTATACTACCACTAGGTGCATGATAAGACATTTTCCCAGCCCACTTTGCTCTTTCACTAGGTCTTACTTCACACACATGTGCATCAAACATTATTGATATAAAGGGGGCCATGAGGGTCTTTCTACCTCTAAAAGATTACCGAAAAAAATCTTTATGAAACTTATTTTGAAGTAATCCAAATTCAAATTTGTGTTTTGTATGTATTGTTTTATTTTGAAATGAAAGTAATAATGAATTCTGGACGGCTTCTTTGACCACTGTCCCCTTAAGAATAGCAAGTTTTTTGTTCCCCCTGGATTTGCACTCAAATTCCGCCACTTTATGTGTCTACTGCTTTCTCCTGTTTTCTTATCTTCGAGTCTTCTGCTTTACTATCTGATCGGTCTGGCAACACTGCTTACATGGTGATTCATAAAATAATTCCTTAGATTTTGGGGCTCCCGAATGGAATGGACGGACACAGGGTAAATGTATAAATGAGTTTTGGTAAACCAAATCTCTTAATAATGGCAAATGTAACCTTTAACCTATTTCCAATAAACAGTGTGCAGAGTACTGTAGCTGAACGAAGGAGTGAGTGGTGATTAGTTGGTGAAATTTCACAGATCGAGCAACGCGCGAACAACAAGTCATGTGTAAATTGGAGACTATAATAACCTTAAAAAACAGTTTAGCACCATCGGATGTTTGGCTTTTCCCAAAGCTAAAAATGGGCCTTTTTTGTTTCACCAACATAGAAGAGATCAAAACCAATGTGACGGCTGAACTTAAGAAGATAACCAAAGTAGAAGAGATCAAAACCAATGTGACGGCTGAACTTAGGAAGATAACCAAAGTAGAAGAGATCAAAACCAATGTGACGGCTGAACTTAGGAAGATAACCAAAGTAGAAGAGATCAAAACCAATTTGACGGCTGAACTTAGGAAGATAACCAAAGTAGAAGAGATCAAAACCAATGTGACGGCTGAACTTAGGAAGATAACCAAAGTAGAAGAGATCAAAACCAATGTGACGGCTGAACTTAGGAAGATAACCAAAGTAGAAGAGATCAAAACCAATGTGACGGCTGAACTTAGGAAGATAACCAAAGTAGAAGAGATCAAAACCAATTTGACGGCTGAACTTAGGAAGATAACCAAAGTAGAAGAGATCAAAACTAATGTGACGGCTGAACTTAGGAAGATAACCAAAGTAGAAGAGATCAAAACCAATGTGACGGCTCAAATTCGGAAGATACCCAAAGAGGACTTTCGTCGGTGCTCCCACCGACCGCAGGAGCGATGGAACAAGTGCATATGTGCAGTGTTCGTAGGTTTCTTTAAGAAAATTTCCCACAAGTAACACAAAATTTTCCCTTTTCTAGTCAATTTTTCCCTAGTTCGTTCAGAGTCCAATTATTATCACAGAAGTTATGTGATAAAATTAATTTAACTATATAAAGGAAATGCAAACCCCATTTTTTTTTATTCATTTGCTTTTTGCTGCTATTTTTTCCTTCACTTTTTAAAACGAAATAAGCAAACAAATACACTCAGCTAACAATGGGTGCAAATTATGTTTCTTTGAAACATACACACAAACTATTGCTATTGTTTTCTTTTTAGTTTTACGTCCCACAGTTATGCCGGCTAGGCTAAAGGAGACGGTGATGATGAGAAATGAATAAAACGGTAGAATGAAGAAAGTAGGAGGAAACGGTAAGAACCCCGAGAAAACCCACGCATACGCTGTTTGTCCACCACAAAGCTCACTTGGCGCGACCTGGGATCGAACCAAGAATCCCATGCACTAGAGATGAACATTCTACCACTGAGCCACTGCGGCTCCTATTGCTATTTTTTTAAGAATAAATAAAATTTTAAGCATTTATATTGATCAGTCAGTCAGTGCAAGAATTTCCCTGGAGTATCACGTTTTATCGAAAAATTCCCTTTTTGCTAAATTTACCTAACTACGAACACTGCATATGTGTTCCGAATGTGCCATCTTTGAAAGCGATTAAGGAAATGTGTACTTATATTGGGCCTTATGCAGCGCAGAGTCGTTCTGAAGGGTGATTAGTACAATACTGAAGAGTTCGACGAACATATGTTTCCTGCAGTAGTCAGATCTGTAGTATGACGCTAATCATAGGTCAAAACAACTCTGCATAAGGCGGATTGTGTTAATAAAGAGCTACGACAGAATTCCGGGAACTTTTTCACTGCTTCTCGTGTGTTAAACTTCAGAAGACCCAAATGTATTTGTTATATGATAATCGGGCAGCATAATTTTATTAAAGTAGATTGATAACGTTAGCAAAAACACAGTAACTAATAAGAATGGAAATTGAAGTCGGGTACTCTCAAGTACACGCGACTACCTCCGCTATGAAGGACGTGAGAGATTAGGGTTTTCTTTGTTTTATGTTGAAGATGCTTACTGACTAATATTAATTTCCAACTTTACTTCATCAACAAATTACTTTCCTCTTAGCAAATTTTCTTTTTGCTAATTACATAAATGGATAAGTATTTATAAAATCGAACAAAATTATTTTAAAAAGTATTATTATTATTATTATTATTATTATTATTATTATTATTATTATTATTATTATTATTATAAATGTAATCATGTATCATCGCTCGAAATTACTAACTCAATATTACCGTAATAGAAGTCGCTTTTGCGGCCACTTACGCGCCAGAGATGAAATGAAAAATAAGATTATTTTATTTTAAGCATTGTAATTTACTTTTTCTGAAAACAAACTGTTTCGTTACTGCCATAGAACTGTAATGCTAACAAGGATTCATTCAGAATGTACTGACAAGATTTGAATTGCTACATATTACATGCCGAGCAACGTGCTAAAAAAGCCGAGAATAATGCTCTTTTGTTCATTAGAGCACACCTGCTGAGTGATGAATGGCGGAAATACAGTAATTATCTTCACTTTCTTCGAACAATTGTTTAGATTTACTACGAGTACAAGTGATTTACAGGTGTCAATGAGTAAGATATACATACTTCGTGTTTATAAACAATACCGACAACGTTTGACAGATACTGACAGATTCCTGATACTAAGAGCAGACAAAACGTACAGACCAATTTGGGTGGTAGAAATGCTTCCTTTCGACGCTATGACTACAAGAAAAATCGTCGAGAAAAAAATTCTAATAAACAGGCATAACTCGAGAACAAGTGCCGGATCAAAGTCAATTAAAACGAAATGCTCATTAGTTTTTAGTCGTAGATGAGGCTATAATAATGCACAATTTGTAGTACGTACTACAGTGGCAACGCAGGAGTAACTTCAAAAGAAATTTTAGAATTCCTGGGATGTTATATATATATATGACGAAATACAAATTCTCAACCATACTTTTCCAGAAATTCGAGGAAAACTTTTTTTTGAGGGGGGAGGGGACAAGGTTAAAACTTGATCTTGTATTGTCAGTGACAAAATTCTTTCTGTTTGATGAAATTATTTTCGTAAATAACTTCAGAAGGGAGGACAATTTGAGTACAGTTTTCAGTAAATTAAAAAGAATATAATTTTCTGCAGGTTTTCAGCCATACCACCGTTATTCCCAAAATAAATTTTAACAAACGGAAAGAACTTTTGTCGCTGACTGTACAATAAGTACGCCACCTACTGAGATGAAACTGATACTAATGTATAGAATCATAAGCATCTTATTTGACACTAGCAAGAAGATAGACAGTACACAGTATGGTTAAAGATATATAAAGCAAAATTATTATTAACCCTTTAACTCTTCGTTAACTATAATCAAGGGCGGATCCAGAGGAGGGCGATCGCCCCCTCCCGAAAGGGGAACTCTTATTTCATATATAAATAAAATCCATCCCAGAGTTTGGAGCACTTAAAAGTAGCTCTAAGTAGCAGTATTACAACCCACCGCCCCCCTTAGAAATCCGTCCTGGATCCGCCCCTGACTATAATATTATCAAAAGATGAGGCATATAGCAATCGATAGATCAGATCGAACTGAACAAAATGAGATACCCATCTGTAGTTTTCCAAAAAAAAAATCAAGAAAAGCGATTTTTTGTGCCGCTATAAATGTAAATTGTATGTTGCATGTTGCTTGTTACCAATAATAACAGTAAGTTTTTGTTCTGCCAGGGCACTTTTTTTCCTAACCCGTTGACACACACGTTTTCTGGAAATTAAAATGTATTCAGGCAGGAATTTGTTTTTTAAAAGTGATTTTTCAGAAAAAAATATGACAGATTGTACATTGTGTTTTATAATCATGTACCGGAAACATTAAGCAAGCTATATTCTTCTTCTTCTTCTTTTTTTTTGTATGAACATAATTGACAAAGACTACTATGAAACATGTTCCTGTATATAACTGACTATGAGTTCTATGCAACTTAGCGCTAACAGATCCATTTTTTTTTATTGAAAATACAATCCGATGTAGGGGAGCGTGGTGGCTCAGTGGTAGAGCGTTCACCTCCGGTGCTTGAGTTTCCTGGTTCGATCCCAGCTCGCGCCGTGTGGACTTTGTGGTGGACAAACACCGTGCTCGTGTGTTTTCCCGGGGTTCTCCCGTTTCCTCCTACTTTCTTCATTCCACCATTTCATTCATTTCTCATAATCACTGTCTCCTTTAGCCTAACCGGCATAACCGTGGGACGTAAAACTCAAAGATTTTTTTTTTTTTTTTTTACAATCTGATGCAGGAAACTTTCCCGATTATTCCTTACACTCAGAGACCTGCACACCTCCAGACGGTCAGGCTAGAGACTCAGAGACCTTGTTGGCCAGTGTCAACTCCTCTGGCATCCATGAGACCCAACTTCTTCACCTTACCAATTAATTGGAGGCGCCACCAAATGATAGCAGTATGGTGTAAGAATATTTTGGAACGGTACGAACATTTTCCTAAGGGTGCGGCGTTCGTTAGGAGCTCATCAGAAAATGATATTAGTAGCTGTCCACGGGGCTCAATTTGCAATGATGTCATGCGAGCGAAATTTAACAAACCAACGATGAATGGTGCGTCCATTCGCCATTTGTAGCCTAAATACACTTTTTTTTTTTTTTTTTTTTTTTAGACCACTTGCTGTGCAGAATGTTCCAGTTTGAAGTCGTAAAGAAAATTCAATGGTGATTATTTGTCATGGTGCACTACAACCTGTTCAGTAACGCACCATCTTCTGACTTGTGAGTATCCCTACCTGTTTGCTTAACATGTACTGAATTTCGGACGTTAAACACGTGACTTTTAGTCCATCTCTATGTTGTGCTGCTGACAAGGGACATCACCCAATTGTCCGGCTCCGATTTCAATTATTTTTTTTTCTGATAGAGGACATGTATTCATTATTTTTTGAGACAGAAATTTTTGCCATGGTGCATGTTTTCTATTTTTTTCATATAATATTTAAGAGTTGTGATGTGGTTATTAGAGATTACTGCAGAAGTCCCTTACTACCCTTTGTAAACGGAACGTTAATGAAAGAATAACCATGTAGATACATATAAGGCCTAGGGGGAAGTCATATGGTAGGTATGACCTTGACGGCAGCCATCTTGAAATTCGTTATTTTGAATTGAGGTCAAGTTTTTAAAATGGGAATATTGTAATATGATACATAATTTCGGGATAGAATTTAATCAGGAAGACAATGGTGAAGTTAGTTTTAAGATACCCCCATTTGAGGAAAAGTTACAGGCATATTAATTGTTTATGCTTACTATGTGCGTAAGTCCCTTACCTCCGCTTCTAACCCGTGTATTAATGATAATAAGTGGATAAAAGCTCGGTAATACATATTATGTCTAGAGGTAAGTGATACGGTAAGGGTATACTTGACGATAGCCATCTTGAAAACCGCCATTTTGAATTAAAGTGAAGTTTGAAAAATGAAAACCATAGTATGTGACACCTCATTTTAATAGCAAATTTTCCCGAAAAGCCAATAGTATGTTTATTTTTGTTCTATAGTTAACCAGTATGAATTTAGGACTGCCTCTAATGTGCACCAAACGTCCATTATTCGATCTTTCAAATTGGCAACACTACTAATTTTCACCGCATGTTTTAAGATTCCAACTGGCACTTTGCAATTGTTGCCATGGCTCATGTTTTCTAAATTTATTACATTTTTTTTAAGTTGCGATTTGTCAGTTCATGAATAATGTTGGGTGTATCTCAAAACTAGCTTCACCATTGTCTTCCTGATTAAATTCTAGCTCGAAATTATGTATCATATTACCCTATTCCCATTTTAAAAACTTGACCTTAATTCAAAATGGCAGATTTCAAGATGGCTGCTGTCAAGGTCACACCTATCATACAACTTCCCCCTAGATCTTATATGTATCTACATGGTTGTTCTTTCATTAACGCTCCGTTTACAAAGGTTAATAAGGGGCTTCTGCAGTAATCTCTAATAACCACACAACTGTTAAAAATTATTAAAAAAATAGAAAACATGCACCATGGCAGAAAATTCTGTCATCACAAGAATACATATATGTCCTCTATCAGCTAGAAAAAAATCATTGAAATCGAAGCCGGACAATTGGATGATGAATTGGATGATGTCTCTTGTGAGATGAATTTCCCACCAGACGTCAAAGTGGACATCTCATTCCGAATACTTGATATTTTATCGAAGTTAAGACCAAGTCAAATCGTTTTCTTATGCCTAAAAATACTGAATATTCTCCCCGTTTTACGTTTTAGAGTATATAGAGAACAATTGTATAAATTTTAAACTTCCTAGTGATAAAATGTTTACTCCCCCTCAACGGTTTCCCTTGCAGAGTTTGCATTTGGCAAAACGCTATCTCCTTGTTAGCCTAAGATTCAAAGTACACACTTCCAAATACTGCGTCTAATAGTTGATCGGAGATCCAATGGACAGGAAAAAACATTCAAGTTTTCCCTTTCCGATTGTATTTTTCTAAACTCCGTTTTAACCATAGCAGGGACGCACCTACGCGGTGGGTGCACCGGGTCCGGACCCCCCAGACTTTTGCTTAAGAGAGAAATCATTAATGTAACCTGAAGATTTTATTTTACATCTTATCTGAACTCTTTCTTTGCTTATAAAAATAACTAATTCTATTATTTTCTTCATGAAAATATATGTAGCAGTAATTAACAATTACTTATCATCTTTTCAGGTACAGAATAGATTCAACACTACATAGGCGTATTGGGCCCCCACTCCCTAAATAAAACTTTGGGCCCTTCCGAACAAAAATTTCTGGGTGTGCGCCTGATTCATATAGTCTAAGGCAGCGTTTCCCAACCTTTTTTAACTTGCGGCACACTACAGGTGTAACTTGAATTCTCGCGGCACACCCATATATATATATATATATATATATATATATATATATATATATATATATATATATATATATATATATATATATATATAACTAGGAATGCAATGGATATACTCGATTGCAATGAAATGAGCTGAGCGAGCTTAAGCAACGTAATCAGTTTATTCTGACTTTTTAAAACAATCAGTATTTTTCATAACATTCGCACAATTCTTCGTCTTGACCTTTTGTTCCGGCTAAAAAAAGTTTAAAAAATCGTTAATTTGTTTTTAAATTCTGATTAAAATTGTAAATTTTTACGCTAAAAAAATAAAAGGGCTTCGCCGGAATTTTTGAAAATCACGCGCAGATTTTAATTGTTGACAAAAAATCACGTGAAAACTTTTTCCCCATGTTAAGTCTATGGAAGCGTTTTTCGGTGATTATTCCTCGATGGTACATCGGATTTTTGATTTCGACCTATGTTCTCACTCAGCACGACATACTCTATCAGCGTGCTAAGTTTGGTTGAGATTGGCCAAACGGTCTAGGAGGAGTTCGCGGACAACCAAACGGCTAACCCGAGTATAAGAGCTTCGCTCGCTTCGCTCGCTCAGCTCAATTGCTATTATTATTTGTAAATATAAAATACAATGGTATTTTAATGTGATTACTGATCTCCTTCTTACAGAGAAGAAAGCTCGATCACTGATTTTCCCCCGTGGCAAATCATTATGCTTATTTTTCATTCTAATTTTAAAATAGAGAACAATTGCAATGAAATATAGGACTCAGGTTTTTAAAAATCCACTTCCTCTTTCGAAAATTGTATCTAACCTTTAACTAAAAGGGAACATCACTAAATAACGAACAAATAAATCTCCTATATTTTAAAACACAACTGTAGGTAATTTGTATGCATGTTTGCTTTGTTAAATTTATTGAATGATATGTTAAAATTTCAAGCTACGAAATAGTCTGCAACAATAAAGAAGCAATAATGGTCATGACAATGATAAATACGTTTTTCAACATTAAAAATGTACAGAAAACTAACACAGTATGAAACTTAAAATTGTAGATTTATAGTAGAGGTTCATAGTAATGTGAAATACAAATATATATTTTCCCCTATGTCTTGCAATTTGGTTCCTATAGTATTAATAATTTGTTTCGATTTCTTTGCGGCACACCAGCGGCCCATTCGCGGCACACCGGTTGGGAAACGCTGGTCTAAGGTTCAAGAACAACAATTTTACAAAATTTAGGATTGTGGTATTACCCATGAGACGAAACAGCAAATAATATTTTCTCGTCTCGTGTCGTATATTAAAAAAAAAAAACAAATTCTCGTCTCGTCTCGTCTCGGTTTTTCAAAATCTTTTCTTCTCTCGAACTTTTTTCTCTTTTCATTTTGTAAAATTATGTATAAAATTTATGTTCTAATTTTCTTCTTAATTTGGTCTAGACATATCAGAATCCTACCACGTCACGAGATGTCCACGATCGGTGTGATATAACAACATTTAAACTATATTTAATATTGAACTATTTTGCATAATGACTTGTGTACCTTTAAACATTAATAAATGTCTCCACTGTGTTCGTACAATCATCTTATCAATATACAGGGTACGGAAAAAATTCTGGAACAGTGAAATATACAGATTAGCAAAGCAAAGAAAAACACGTGTTAAATAGTTTTCAGAAAAGCTATCCGATGACACCAAAGCAAACCCCTATCCCTACCCCTTTCGGTGGTACGGGGAAAACTTTGAAATTTTAAACGGGAACCCCAATTTCTTACTGCACATTTGGATTCTCCAGGAAAAGGGACAGTGATTTGACCCAAAATTGAAAACAATGGCTTCAAGAGTGGCGCTTGAATAGAGACACACACAAAAAAGGGGGGTACCAAAATGTCATGAAAATGCTAATTGTTCGTCCCGTTCTCTGTGGCCATACGGTTAGCGTACTGGGCTGCGGAGTCGGAGGTCCGGTTAAAAAAAAAAAAAAAAAAAAAAAAAATACGTCGCAAGTGGATAAAATTGAAGGTCGGACACTAATCCCTGGTTTCTTCTTGTTCCACGCGACGGAAAATTAGTAAATTCATCGAGTAGCGTCAGAGTGACCTATTTCTTACTCCTCTGTTAGAAGAGCAAACGAAAATTTAAAATTATAGAATGTAAAAATGAAATGAAATGAAATTTTTGAGTTTTACGTTCCACGCTTATGCCGGCTAGGCTAAAGGAGACGATGATGATGAAGAGTGAATGAAATGGGGGAATGAAGAAAGTGGGAGGAAACGGGAGAACCCCGAGAAAACCCACGCACACGGTGTTTGTCTACCACAAAGTTCACTTAGCAGGAGCAGGGTTTGAACCCAGGATCCCATGCTCCAGAGGTGAACGCTCTAGAACGGAGCCACCGCGGTCCAAATTACAGAATGTATTTGGATTTAGAACTAGGATTAGGGATACTGCGTCTGTGCTGGAACTGAATAGTAACTATATAACTCTCCCTGAATATCTTTGCAAATATTGTTGGTTACAGAGTTCCAGAGCTACTTCGGTCACGTAATGAAACTATCATGAAAACATTCAATATAACATCATACAGTGCATGACAATAAATAAATAAATAAATAAATAAATAAATAAATAAAACTGGTATTTTGCTTCTTTGTAAAAGAGTAAATGGAAAATTAAACTGCCATTCTCTACTCCTCACACTTAATTTCAGAGCACCTAATCGTATTGAGCGTAATTTAAATCTATTCTATGTTAAAACTTACACTTGTAAATAGTCAAACAGTTGCTCATACGTATACAGGCTTCCTACTGAAATCAGACTTCCACGTACCATAGATACATTGATAAAAATACATCAGTGTTTGAACACTTTTTAGAAACTACTTTTGAGCATTGTTTAATATGTTCAAAAATGTTCTGAAGTGAACAAAGAATGTCTAAAGTGGCTCCCAACAGTGGTTAATAGGAACTACCCTGACAGTATTCAAAATTCACCTGTATTTCTGATATATCCAATAAGTATACAGGCACAGAAATGACTTTTAAACAGTGTTAAAGCACATGAAAATTTACACATTTACAAGTTGTTTCTTCCCATATATCCTTGGACACATCAAAAGTTCAAGTACGTTTTGAACATTCCTAGGACAGTTCCTATTAACCATTGTCAGGTTCCATTCTAGATATTTTTTGTTCACTAAAACACCTCAAGGCATTTTAGGACATGTTAAACAATGGCCTAAAGTTGTTTTTAAAAAAATATCGAAACACTTGATATATTTGTTACAGTGTATCTTTGCTCCTTGAAAGAATTTACTGACCCGTATTGTGTAAAACTAAGTTGTAAATATTATGTTTCTGATGATATGCTGGTATCTTTTATATAAATGTTGTTACATATTTCTTGTTGATATATATAAGTCTACAGGTTGTTTCAAAACAATACCGACAACTTTTGGGAGGTGATTCCTTACACCAAGATAAGACAAAAAGTATAGACTAACCTGGGTGTACAAATACTTGCTTTTGGAGTTATAGGCTGCCGAAAAAATGAACTTTAAAGGTTCATAGCTCCAAAACTATCAGACATACCGTAGTCGGGTCAAGACTTTATTTAGGAACTAATTTGTGCCCTATCCAAATATCCAAGTTTAGCAATCCTGTGGTACTTCCGCAACAATTTTTATAGAGGTAGTTGGTGAGTACTTGAAATTATATGCCCATATCCAAACCCCCTCTACAAAAATTGTTGTGTAAGTGACTTAGGATTCTGGATAGTGTATATATTTATTTCTGGATAGTGTATATATTAAGGGTCTTCACTACAGCGAAATGAAACTACCGCTAATTTTAGAGTTTTTCTGTAATATCTTCAAAACAAATAAAAATATTCGAAAAGCAGAAACGTAGTGAACTAGACAATACGATTTTCCATGTGATACCTTTGCCAGAATTCACCTATCTGCTTTTGGTATACCGCTATTTACAGAACCCGCAAAATACAATTGCAAATCGAAAGCAGGTAGATGAGCTGTGGTAAAGGTATCACATGCAAAATTGTATTGTCTAGTTCACTACGTTTCTGCTTTTCGAATATTTATATTTGTTTTGAAGATATTACAGAAAAACTCTAAAATTAGCGGTAGTTTAATTCCGCTGTAGTGAAGACTCTTAAAGTCTTGACTCGATTACGGTAGGGCCTAGTTTTGAAGCTATGGACCTTTAAAGTCCATTTTTTTCTTTTTTTCGGCAGCCTATAGCTCCGAAAGGAAGCATTTGTGCACCCAGGTTCGTCTTTACTTTTTGTCTTATCTTTGTGTCAGGAATCACCTCCCAAACGCTGTCGGTGTTGTTTTGAAACATCCTGTATATTCTTAAACTGTTGTTGCACGTTTCAGCAAAAAATGGCCAACATACTGTAAGTTTATCTGAAACTATACATAATAAATAAACAAATAAAAATATTACTCATATATTCACTTGTGTACATCAATTTGTAATACTTCGATGTAAAGAACTCTGGCTTCCTGTAATCTCAATTAGTTAGACTCTTGAACAGTAGCGCCAGGTTTTGAAAATCAGAGAGGGGGTGCTCTAATCCACAGTCCAGAAACCAGAGTCTGAGCTTATATAGTCAAAAAGCTTAGCGGGGTATCCTAGGTTCCTACCACGAAAAAGTGTTTGAAATTGACTGTCCTAGCATTGCGGCTATTGGTAATTTTTGAATGATTTTTTCGGCTGATATTTAGTATCTCCCCAATCTTGCACATATAAGATTTACAGTGTGTTACTTACTTTACAAAATATAGCTGAGGTAGGGACTAGTGCTGTTGAATTTTTGTGACATTTGCGGTTTTCGGTTTTTGAGAAAACCGGTTTTCTGAAAACCGAAAACCGCAAAAGCGGTTTTCAAAACCGAAACCGGAAAAGCGGTTTTCAAAACCGAAACCGCAAATGCGGTTTTCAAAAACCGAAACCGCAAATGCGGTTTTTAAAAACCGAAACCGCAAATGCGGTTTTCAAAACCGAAACCGCAAATGCGGTTTTCAAAAACCGAAACCGCAAAAGCGGTTTTCAAAACCGAAACCGCAAATGCGGTTTTCAAAACCGAAACCGCAAATGTGGTTTTCAAATACCGAAACCGCAAAAGCGGTTTTCCAAACCGAAACCGCAAATGCGGTTTTCAAAACCGAAACCGCAAAAGCGGTTTTCAAAACCGAAACCGCAAATGCGGTTTTCGAAACTGAAACCGCAAAAGCTCTTTTCGAAAGCGAAAGCCGCCCGAAACCGTGTTTGCGGTTTTATAAGGGATTGTCCTTTTCAAAGCAGAAACAATGTTTGCTGTTTTTAATTACACCTTTTAACAATTGTGAAAGCATCTATCGATCGAGACAAATGTATTGATTTATATGTGTGTTTTAACTTTTTTTTATTTGCTCCAAGGCTATTATTGTAATATGTGCAGCACAGTGCGAAAGGGATAGTTCGATGGTTGTACAAGTGACAGCTAAATTAGGGTTGCCATATTTTAAAATCAGAAAAGTGAGGGGTTCTAAACCGTAAGTATTGATGTGAACTTCTGTGTTACAAATACTGACCTGCGATCCTTAGTACTTTTTTTTTTTTTAGTTATTTCTTTGATGACACTTCCAATGTACTTTTCGGCTGCAGGGAAGCAAATTGGACCTCACCTGATTTTCATATATGTTGTAAATTAGACCACAAGGAACACAAATCTGAAGGAATTTTGACATTTCGAATGTCGGAACTCGAGATATTCGAACATAAGTTGACCATGGAAGCAAACTGGGCGCCACCTGATTTTTATATATTTTGTAAAGTAGGCCACGAGGAACGCGAATCTGAAGAAATTTTGACATTTCGACTTCCCGAACTCGAGATACTAGAACTTATACAGTAGTTTTATGTAATATGTATAAAAGTAACGAAGAAAGTTCTGTCGCTTTTTGACCTATCACTTAGAGCATCGATATGTCACCTAAGACGTACCTGAAAGATCAAAAATAGTACCCATCAGTATCAATGACCTTCTGCCAACGTCCGGGTTGGGCATGGATTCCTTCGCGGTAGAACTTGGTTTGCCGTGAAGCGAAGAAGCTATCAAGTGCATTTAGCACCTCTACTACGGAGTTGAACTGGAGTCCTTTAAAGTGAGTGTCCAAGGAAAGGAACAGGTGATAACAGGACGGTACAATGTCCGGACAGTATGGCGGATGCAATAGTGTTTCCCATCCAAAGCGTAGGATAGTGTCCCGGCTCATTCTAGCTATGTGGGGCATAGCGTTGTTCCGTAACGAGGGAACCCCTTAGCGATTGAGAAGTGCTGGCTCCAGGGTTTTGAGTTTTTCTTGAACACGGCTCAACTGCTGACAGTACGCAGTTGCATTGATGTTCTGCTCTGACCAGCCGGTAGCAGTTCCCGATGCACGATGTCGTGAGCAGTCCACCAAACACACAGGAGGACTTTCTGCTGCATTGCTGATTTCAGCTGTTTTGGAACCGGTTCGTGGGATTTTAACCAATGATGACGACGCCGTGAAGCTTCGTACAGGACCCACTTCTCAACACATGTCAACACCCTGTCCAGAAATGGCTCCTTCCTCAGACGAGACAGCAAAGAATCACAGGTGTCTGCACGCGTAGCCTTCTGGCCCGGAGACAAATCATCTGGGACACATAGACCCAACTTGTAGTGCTTCCCAAATTGATGGAGGTGCTGGAGAATGGTTTCTCCATTAACCTTGAATAGTAAGACTATTCATGGCTTTGGATTAATTGTTTTAACAAAAGAGACACTGACCAAAGCTTAAAACTTTACTTTATTTTAAATTATAATTTGTAACTGTTTCAATTACAATTTCAATTAAATTATAATTTGTTATAACAACATTTATATATATGTCTGTATTTTCATTAATTTCGATCGTGTCTGAAGAAGGATATGCTAGATATCCGAAACAGTTACAAATTATAATTTAAAATAAAGTAAAGTTTTAAGCTTTGGTCAGTGTCTCTTTTGTTATAACATTGAATGTTAGCCCCAGTTCCTCACATGTCTGTCCACTGTTCGGCACCCTCACGAAAGGCCTGAGGTATCTTCCGCCCCGCTGCAGTGGCGTTTGATCCAACTTTGAACTCGTACAGCATACACGCTCTTATGATGCTCTGTGGAGGTTCCATATTCACTCCATCCTTACACAAGTTCACGTTGTAACTGAACTGCCACAACCAGGTAGAATGTTGGATATACCCACACCAACAACTGACCTTCGCCTTTTCTCCATTCGCACTCAACTCTTGGTATGAGGGTCAATTGAACATAGACCTCCACAAAAAGCGACAGAACTTTCTTGGTTATCTTTATATATCTCACAGGACATAATATGTTTCGTATAGAGAATATTGTGTTTTTTCATATAGATAGATAGCGTCTATATTAAACTTTAAGTTTTAATATCTCGAGTTCCGGAGGTCGGAATGTCAAAACTACTTCAGCTTCGTGTTCCTCGTGATCTAGTTTACAAAATATATAAAAATCAGGTGGAGTCCGGTTTACTTCCGTGGTCACTTTATGTTCGAATATCTCGAGTTCCGAAACTCGGAATGTCAAATTTCCTTCATATTCTTGTTCCTCGTGGTCTAATTTACAAAATATATAAAAATCAGGGGAGGTCCAATTTGCTTCCCTGCATCCTACGTTTCAAACGAAACCGTTTTCCAGAGTGTACATTTTGCTTCAAACTGAGTTCTGCCCTGGCTAAGAAACGTAAATTCGCTTCTATAAGAGTCTTGGAATTGTCGTTCGGCATTCTTTGTACCTTGTGAAGGCATGAATAATTCAAGTATGTTTGTTACAACATCTACAAACGAATATTCATTCGTATAGAACCTCCAATACATTACATTAAAAACACATGAACTACACAAAGAAAACCATTGTGCATTAGAGCAGATCTCTTATTAGCAAATGATTCTGCACACGTGCACTGCTCAGATAGCCCAGAGCCTGAGCCTGAGCGCGAGTCCAAATTTAACTCAATCGCGATTGAAATTGTCAGAGATGTAGCGGTTTACGTTGAATATACCATACCAACACTTTATCAACTAAGTCCTCTTAGATTTTTCTCCAATCCCAAAAAGCGGGTGGTTTTTCGTGATTAAGATATGTTTAAGAGGGAGACGAATATAGAACCTGAAAATCGGGTGGTACCCGCTAAAATAGGGTAATAAGCCAACACTAAGCGCAATAGAAATAAGGTATATCCCTATTTAAGATCACTACACATGCAACTCATGAAATTCAATTTGAAATATCATCCACTTAGACTGACATCTTTTATATTATTATTGCTCTTTCCCCTTGTTTTTAAATATAGTACTGCCACTCTTTCTTTTGTTAACAAAAAGGCACCACCTCCCTTTCTTAATAAAAAAAGAAAGAAAAAATCTCTATCTCAATACACAATTTTATTGTTGATATGTTGCCACTCCGATAAATGTGAATGTTGTGGTTTTGCATGTGTTGACTGGTTTCTTATCGAAAGTCCCAGACACCTGCAGTAGTTTATACGTGAAGGAAACACCGATCATATTTTATTCTGTATCTTTTTACTTCCCAATAACGATAGCCGTGCCTTTTTGAGAAATTGCAACTTATTTTTTTATTCTGCCAATTGTAAAAGTATATTCACCAAGAATTTTCCTTCACTTTAAGACATTTTAAGAAAACATAACTTCTTTTCCTTCTGCAAATTTTGATAATTTTTTCCCTACGCCGAGGGAAATTTCCCTCCATCTGGCAACTGTGAGCCGGAGTGGGGAAAGATTCTTAGCTGTTTTCTCGTCGTTACTTGATATTAGTGTGACATTTGCGGTTTTCGGTTTTTCAGAAAACCGATTTTCTGAAAACCGAAAACCGCAAAAGCGGTTTTAAAAACCGAAACCGCAAATGCGGTTTTGAAAACCGAAACCGCAAAAGCGGTTTTCAAAACCGAAACCGCAAAAGCTGTTTTCAAAACCGAAACCGCAAAAGCGGTTTTCAAAACCGAAACCGCAAAAGCGGTTTTCAAAACCGAAACCTCAAAAGCGGTTTTCAAAACCGACATTTCGGTTTTATGAAATTTCACTTTTTTCAAAAACCGGTTTTCGGTTTTTTCAAAAACCGATTTCGACAGCACTAGTAGGGACTGCTAGCCAAGGGAGTTAAAAGCCTCCAGGGCCCTTGTACTTCTACCTTTATCACAATTTAGACAAAAACGAGGTACTCGGTTCTGGAAGCATGAAACGACTTGGGGGAGATACTAAATGCCGTCCATTTTTTTTCCCCCTTTCATAGTGGAAAATATTATTGAGTGAGATAGCGGCGTAACCAGATAGATACTAGACTTCTAACACCTATCTTAGTTTTCTAACCTAACGCAAACTTTTTGATTTACAAATTCTAAAATGAAAGAAAGCAAATGAAGTTAGTTAAATAGAATGTATATATATATATATATATATATATCGAGGAGACAGTCCTTCAATTTTGATGTAAAAAAGGGATCGTCGATAAAAAATACAATGAAAAGGATTTTGCCATTTTTGATCCTCAGCAACATAATTCTGGAATTTCGCGTGTTTTCATCTCGGGTTAAGTCTATGGTTAAAATTTATGAAATGAAATGAAATCTTTATGTTTTATGGGCCACATTTGTGCCGGCTAGCCTAAAGGAGACGGCGATGATGAGAAATGAATGAAATACTGGAATGAAGGAAGCGGGAGGAAACGGGAGAACCATAAAAAAAAATCACACACACGGTGCTTCTCCACCACAAAGCTCACTTAGCGCGAGCTGGAATCTAACCAAGGACGTCATGTATCAGAGGTGAACGCTCTACGTGCTTAAAATTTACGTCTCTCCTTCTCCGTCCTATTGAAATTCGGTAATTATTTAACAAATATACGGTGACATTATAATTTCCTACGTTTTTTGTTTTTACATCTCTTTTTTCCTTTGTATGTGTGTGTGTGTGTGTGTTGACATCTGAGCACCCCCTGAAAAATTCTGTTGGTGTTCGAGCACCAAAGCATCCCCGGAATCGGCGCCCCTGCCATTGAGCATTTTTGAACTAAACCAAACAAAGTGCGCCTCTCACCTGCTAAGGAGACTGACCACTTCTTCGTGGGCGGATGAGGCACATTGTGAATTGAAATCCAATTGGGATGAGGAGCGGGACATTCCACAACGTCTTCCTTCTTCCTGCAATGCAGTAGCACGCAATAGTTACACCACACAAATATTAAACAAGGGGACCCAGGACAGGATGGCCACAACAGAAAAACACAGCATATCACCACTTGCTTTCACATTTCACATTTTTTTTTTAATTCTAGGAACACATTAAAAGATCTGATCTTTCAGGAAAGAAAACAAAATAACACGCATCACGCACACTGACTAATTCACAGATAATTCAAAATGAATCACCACTTCGCTTTATGTTATCATTTTGTCATTCTTTCTAAAATCAATTATCAACAATAATACTGTGTAATCAGCCAAGTATCCATTTAATCAATTAATGTAGAACTGATAAGCCGCACACACTTTTCCACACATCCATAAAAAAAAAGCAACGTATGTATACGTTGATGAAAAACAGTCCTTCTGCGTTTGTTGAAACGCGCATCGTATACCAGTGCATTAGTTTGCCTGTCAGTAGTAATCCGAGTTTGGCAACATCGAAGGGGCGTATTCTGCTGCCCAACTGAATGGTATGGCACCACAAAGCAATGAGTGTTGTTGGTAATGGTTGACCTTAGTATGACTACACACCGCACATCCATACTCCCCTTTTGCCCCTTTCCATACAGCGGTTCTCTTCTCTATACGCTATCTCTCCATTCAATCGCCGAGCGCAAGCATTCATGTGAGGATATGTGAGAGTATGTGTGTACGTTTATAATGTCCCATGTGAAATGCATGAGTATCGGGTCTCAAGTAGCTTCTTCACTCGTTAACTATGTCAGTTCTTTGAAACTTCTTTCTTTCTTTTTTTCACTGAAAATAAAAGGCAAATATATTCTACAATATACCATTCCCCCTTCCCTCTCCATCATCATTTGCCTTTTACAAATTGCGTGCGTACTCTTCATTTCACACCTTTGTTTTAAACCCAATTTTTTCCCCTCCTGTTATCGCTTTACAAACGATTCGAAAAACCTTTTAAAAGCCTATTTCTTTTCTTTTCAATAAGTTAATTAAAATGCATCATAATCATTTACTCAAGAAGATGTCACAGTAATGGCTCTTGATACTTAGAAACATACTTTTCCACGATTTCTTTCTGAAAGTGCCAAAAAAAATATTACATTCTACATTCTACGAAATGTATGTCAAAATTACATATCCTTTCCCCATAACACACAGTTTTTTTTTTTTTTTAATTTTCACGTAATATATTTCTGTCACTTTTCAATGCAATTTCTGCCCACTTGTATAGGCCTATAGCTACCATTACAACCGTCCAAAAGCGTCTGAGAAGTCTTTTTGTTTTTCGGTACGTTTTAGTGAACAGAAAATGTCCAAAGAAAATTCTGAATTCGAAACATCTGTCTCGAAATGAACCTTTCAGTTTTGTAAACAGCCAGCGTCACTTTCAGTTTTTGGAAGTACAATGAATGTAGAACGTCTTAGATGTTCTTAAACTTGTAGGAAAAAAAAATCTTATCTGGAAGATTATCTTATCTTCGTCCACCTGTCGAGAGGACCTTACGTGAATCGAACTCGGACAACTACAAGTGCTCTGTCAAAATTGTTTCCATGATGCAATGAGTGAATCCTGTAAGTCAACAGATATACTCAACAGTTGACCTTCCGTCTTCCATTATCAAAACCTCAACCGTAGCAATGTTTTCTATGGTGGTTACGAAAGATAAGCTTCTGGGTCTTGGCAGATCTTCAGTTAACTCCCTCACTCTGTAAATTCACGCACTCATTTCTGCACACTACATTCGGTAAGGACAATGTCTTCACAAACATTCTGAAACTGACGATGAATGTCGACACCTTTTTCACAACAGGTAGACAAGAAATTTATTAGTAGTAAGTGGAAAATTAACTTACCACTCCACTCTGTACCCCATGCACTTAATTTCAGAGTACTCACTCGTATTGCGCGTAATTTGGATGTATTCTATGTTCCAAAATATATACTTGCAAATAGTCCAATAGTTGCTCCTACGAACAAAGGCTTTCTACTGACATAATATTAGGTTTTAACATACCATAGACACACTGTTAAAAACAAGTCAGTGTTTGAACATTTTTTAGAAACTACTTTGGAGCATTGTTTAATATGTCCAAAAATGTCCTGAAGTGAACAAAGAATGTTTAGAATGGCTCCCAACAGTGGTTAATAGAAACTACCTTGAGAGAGTTCAAAATTTACCTGTACTTCCGATGTATACAATGAATATACAGGCATAGAAACGACTTTTAAATAGTGTTAGGAGACACATGACCATTTACAAGTTGATTCTTCCTATATATTGGTGGTACGCAAGCTGTTGTTTGTGATACGACTTATGGCGATATTCATAATTAATATTGTAATCAAAGGTATTTCGATATAATAATGAGATCGTGAAACTTGGGTTTTCGTGTAGTCTATATTGAACTTCTGCGCTGCATAAATAGATATGACAGAGGTTTTGTTTTCGTGAGACTTCAACCAGGCAAAATTTCATTCCACGAGGTTTTAGGCTGCAAATGTTTATCTAGGTGAGAATTCGTCCAGCGCTATTTTGATGCATGAGGGTTTGCCCCCATGAGTTTTGGTACAGGAAGGTCTTGTCCGTATACCGTTCGGGTTACGTTCACGTTTTCCTTTTTAACGCCCATTTTCATTCCATATCCAGAGCTCCCTCGTGACTATGTGGACGATATACATGGGTGAGAAATCCGGGTTCGATTCCCTGAAGGGTTAATGTTAAGAGCCTGCCTTACTAAAAATAATAAAAAATACCATTTTTCTTTTGCTTGTTTTACATAAGTGAAATGAGGTAATGAAATGAAAGTTACCACAATCATAGATATTGTTATTCTACAACAGAAAATATGAACCTGAAGAATGTTAAGTGTTGCCATTCATACAAATTACAGTGTTGCCAGAAAAACAACGCTCCTAAAATCTAAGTTAAGGCAGCGCGTAAAGAAACGAACTCAACTACATTTGGTTACGTACCATCATGGGCGGCGATTAACTGGGGCAAGAGGGGGCAGTTGAAGTGACGCCCTAATTTATATAGTTTTATTTGAAAATGTAAACAGGGTGTCCACACAATTTGGAGAAAAAAATCTCTGACATTTCCCTGACTTTCGATGACGAAAGTTCTAGATTTCCCTGACCCCTGAATAACAAAAATATAGAAAAAACAAAGAAACCCCAGCCTCTACACTCCCAATATTTGGCCTTGTTTTCTTCCGCTTCTGTTTCTTTCGAAACGAAAGTAAATTTAGAAACATGTGCATTAGGCTTATATTGATTAGGCCTAAATATTACACAAATTGTAAAGTTGCATACGAAAGTGTGCAGTATACAGAGTGCTTAAGATATGGAAAAAATACACATTATAATACCAATTTGAATATTATAATATTGTCTATAGTAATAAACAGTTCATACATGCTTTTACTGATTATATATATATATATATATATATATATATATATATATATATATATATATATATATATATATATAACACACACACACACATTATGTAACATACTTTTGCTGGTGCAGTTGTTAAATGCAACCCATTTAGAAATTTGTTTTCATCCTTTCTCGCATAGTTTTCTTCTCATTGATCTGAATATCCTTCTTGTTGTCTCCGCAGTTTAATTTTCTTCTCTTCTTTCTCCAGCTCCTTTAGTTGTTGCTGAATCTTCCGTTTCACTCTCCTCTTCTCGTCTCCAGCATTTATTTGTCTTTTCTTTTGCAAATACACCTGATATTGTCTCATTGAACTTCTCACGAATTTGTCATACCTCCTGTAATTATTAATTCTGATGGTCTACCTATTCTCATCACAGAATCACATATGATCCGCTGAGCCACCAGAGATTCTTCTTGTAAGTTGTCATCAATGAGAATTTTATTTATTGTGAAACCATTTTTAAAAAATGCGTTTCCGTGAAAGAAGATAAAACACAATTTCATAACTGACCATAAGTCAACGAAGTTGTTCCCATTTCCTAAGACTAAGTAAAAAACTCACCAAGTCCAATGCAATCTCTATCATTGGCTATGAATTCACTCGAGTGTTCCTTAAATTCTTAAGTCTGAGCTTTCACTGTGAGTTGTAGATACTATTTCTTCGCGTTCTCAGCCACTTGTCCACATATCCTCTTGGCACCATGCAATTCTTCTAGAACAGGGTCTTCCCTTTTGAGCAAATATGCCAGGATGCAGTTCGATGTGTTTCTCGCAGAAAATTAGTCTCAACTACTATATCAGAGAACACTGACTCCCTCAATATCATCATTGAGAACACCAGATTTTGCATCCATTAACAGTAAAGAAATCAATCCTATTTCATAAATTCAGTAATTGAACAATGGACCTAAATCGATTTTTTTCTGACTTTCCCTGACCAGTCTGCCATTTCCCTGACTTCACCTGATACATTTTTACTTCCTGACCTTTCCCTGACTTTCACTTATTTTCCAGAATGTGGACCCTGGTAAAGGTTTTGTATTGTATTACTGTTTCATAGAAAAAATGGTGCCATATATTTGCCATTGCGTGAGTACGTATTGGTTACTTGTCTTCGCGTGGAGTTAAGAAAACTACAGGAATTGCGTTTTAATTGCAATTCAAAGCAATTAATATTGCAATTGCATATTTCCTTAAATGTCAGCATATGCTTGAAGTACTTACTGTATTTTATTTTCTTAGAGTAAAAACATTCATTTAATGGCATGCGCGGAATTAAATGTATAAGTTGTTCATTAATTCCCAGTTTCAATATAACTTCTGCAAAACAAGCATCGTTATTCATTACTATGATTAAGATTATCCCTTCTATTTATTTGTTTAGCAAATTTATTAAATAATCTGATCACACAATTTTCCAGACAGAATTTTAAAATGTTCATGAGCAAGAACTCAAATCTCTTCTTACACTTTCGTTGTTTAAGAATATAAAGGGCTAGTACCTATCTGTATTGCTCTTATGAATTTACTTAATAAAATAGAAATACGATATGCGGTATTTTAAGTGAAAAAAGATAGTATCCTATTAGTTATACAACCTTTCATCAAACAGTGTTCGAAACAATCAGGAAATCTAACATTGATATACAATTGTTCAGATCATGTCTTGCCCCCGCACTTTTAACGTCCAACCGCCGCCACTGCGTACCATGTTCTTTTGGTTTCCTGTGAACTACTTTTTAAATAATAGTTGTATTTAGTTTGTAATAAATAAAATAGTTTTAACTTACAGTTATTAAAACTAAATAATAATGTAGGGGTGTTGTTCTTTCTGGCAACACTGAAAATCCTTCAGGTTCATATTTTCTGAAAGAATAACATTATCCATGATTGTGGTAAATTGCATTTCATTATCTTCTTTCACTTACGAATAAACAAGCAAAAGAAAAATAGTCAATTGTGTATTATTTTTAGTAAGTCAGACTCTTAAGCTATGTCTCATATAACCTCGCTACTGAACGGGACTTTAAACTCATATCCAATTCAACCAATCATTCCATATCCACACTTTTCACAACTCTCTCTCGCATTTTCCAACATCCTGTTAATTGTTCAATATCCGTAAGAAGAGTTATGCCATCTGCAAACTGCACGCGTCTAATCCTTCTACAGCCTCTTTCTCATATATGTAACTATTGTGAGGCCATAGATAAGGACGTTTAAACTCCAAGAAATAAGTAGCTAAGTTCCCCTTCTCTAGTAAAAAAAAAAAAAAAAAAAAAAATAGTTAAAGCATTGCACCAAGTGGAAGATTACCTTCTCTATGTAGACCTTCTAATGAAAGGGAATTAATAGATTTGGCGTAACGTTGAAAATTATGAGTTTACTAAAAGAGAGAACAAATATCTAACTCCTACTAGGGCCTAAATATTGTATTCTATGGTGTAGAAATATGACAAATACGCAAAAGCGATAGAAAGTAAATAGAAGCTTTCGAAAAATAGGTATGGAGAAGAGTATGGAAATCATCTAAGTATAAACTAAACGGAGGAAGAAGG
Source organism: Thermobia domestica (assembly GCF_964235325.1). Lineage (NCBI taxonomy): Eukaryota > Metazoa > Arthropoda > Insecta > Zygentoma > Lepismatidae > Thermobia > Thermobia domestica. The sequence continues at coordinate 87,169,932 of NC_137468.1, forward strand.
ACTGGCTAAGGAGTTATTTGAGATGAAACTGTTTTCCTAGGAACGTGGAAATGCAGTCATTTCTAGGTGAATGCTCTGTAACGTCACAGTTTGCTGTTTGTCTTCTCAGTGAGAGGGGAAGGAGCCGATAGGTACTTGACATTGATAAAAGACATTGGTGTCATGACAGGAAAACAATAACATCAACAGTATGGTAAATGGGTTTTGCAAGAATAGTACCTGAATGCTCTACAATGTCACAGTTTGCTGTCTGTCTTGTCAGTGAGAGGAGGAGCCGACAAGTAACTTGACATTGATAAAATACGTTGATGTCGTGAGAGGAAAACAATAATATCAACAGCATGACAGATAGTTTTGGAAGAATAGTATTCGTGGATCCACAACTACACTTACTCTCCCGACACTGATTTTATCCCATTCTTCTACGTCATTTACTCCCCTCTTTTCGTCATTGTGTTTCTCTCTGCTTTTCTCATGTTATAAAACCACGGCTGTACGTCATATATTGGTCAGTAGGAAATGACTGACGTAACGGGAGGAAAATTAATAGGGGAGGGAAGAATTGTAAATGATATACTGAGAAAGTACATTGAAAAATATTTGATTGAGAAATTTTCATGACCCCTATATTTAAGCCCGACACTTTCATGAGTTTAAAAACTGACATTTGTATGTTTTCCATTCTAGGCACGAGATTTCTGTAATAATCAAATAAGTCTGAATTTAAGATGCAATTTTATTGATGTATTCTTTAAGTGCAACTAAACGTACATCATTTGTCAAAATGAATTTGTGTTATAACTACATAAGTTTAAAACTGTGTAAAATAAAATTTAATTTTCATCTAAGAGACATTTAAATAAATTTGAAGAAGAAATCAGTAAAATCACGTGATTAAAATCCAGTTCATTTTAAAGAAAGAAAAACCCTATATAAATCAATGGCCTAAAAACAAAGATGGCGCGAGTATTCAATCTTGTTAATTTATTATGGTTGAAGTTAAGTTGGGATCCGAACCACTATACCGGGTAGTAACCAAAGTAATACCCTGAACGGAAATCAAACCCTGGACCACACGCTTTCGCCACTCTTCATTTTTTGACGTTGCAAAACTTTCTGAATATTGTAAAACTTCGTCTCATATAGGATTTTGGGTAGAGCATTTAATAAAAAGAGCGTCCGGAATCGACTCCCACTACCAGTTTTATTATAAAACTTTTTCTTTATAAAAGTATTTTCACGAAATACTATACAAATTGATCTCTCTAGAATCAAGATGAGTTATAGGTGATCTTTGACCGTAAGGTCGCAGACAGGATCTCCAACAGAGCCCCGAAGCAGGCTAAGAGGAGTGGAATTAGGTATCCAGAGCTCCGAAGCAAGCAGTGGGTAGGTTAGATGACCAACAGAGCCCCGAAGCAGGCAAAGCGGCTGAGGTTGGGATTCCCAGTCAGAGCCCCGAAGCAGGCAAAGCCAGGATAAAGGATAGGCGTAGTCCCGAAGCAGATTAGAGGCCCTGGGGTTAAGTTACTCCTAAAGTCCCGAAGCAGACAGTAGGAGGGTCACCAGAAAACTGGTCGAGTTGCCTTCGTTCATCCAATTTATAGAGTCCTTTTGGGTGGCGGTGGCGCTGCTGCTCCGATGTCTTCTTCTGCTCCGTGGGAGGGGCCAGAAGCCGTCGTCTGCATGTGATTATAGGTCCCTCTGGTGGGTGACCCTCTTGCTGAACCATGTGGTGGTGTTTGTAAACATTGATGCGTGGAATTGCTTGTTTACGACATCACATAGGATATTACAATATACAGTGGGCCTAGAAGGCTTGATCTCCGCACAGATTATCTTCTAATCGTACCCAGCTCCTGAGTTATCTGATTCGAAACTCAACATCGTGTGTAGTGTTACTCACGAGACGAGAACTACGGTTTTGAATTCGAGACAAGACGAAATAGTTCACAAATCTCGTGAGCACCACTATTTCACCCAACTATTATGTTTCAAATACTGTTTTTGTGTAACATGATTTATAACATAAAGGTAACCAAGAAAGTTCTGGCCACCACCTTCGAACATCGATATGTCACCTAAGACGTACCTGGAAGATCAAAAATAGTCCCCATCAGCATCGATGACCTTCTGCCAACGTTCTGGAAGGCCATGGATTCCATTGCGGTAAAACTTGGTGGGCCGTGAAGCGAAGAAGGTATCAAGTGCATTTTGCACCTCTACTACGGATTTGAACTGGCGTCCTCTAAGGTGATTGTTCATGGAATGGAACAGGTGATAATCGAACGGTGCACTGTCCAGAGAGTATGGCGGATGCAATAGTGTTTCAAATCCAAGGCCTAGAATGGTGTTCCCGGTCATCCTAGCCAGGTGGGGCTTAGCGTTATCCTGTAACAGCGCTTCTGCGATTCTGAAGTGCTATCTCCAGAGTTTTGAATTTTTGTTGAACACGGCTCAACTGCTGACAGTACACAGTTGCATTGATGCTGTGACCAGCTGGTAGCGGTTTCCGATGCACAATGCCGCGAGCAGTCTACCAAACACACAGGAGAACTTCCTTCTGGTGCAGTGCTGCTTTTGTCTGTGTTGGAGCCGATTCATGGGATGCTAACCAATGATGACGGCGCCATGGAGCCGTGTGGCACTTCTCATCACATATCAACATCCTGTTCAGAAATGGCTCGTTCCTGAGACGAGAAAGCAAGGAAACACAGGTGTCTACTCGCGTTGCCTTCTGGCCCGAAGTCAAATCATGTGGGACCCATCGATCCGACTTGTATGCTTCCCAAGTTGATGTAGGTGCTGCCAAATGGTTCCTCCACTCACACTGAATTTTAGTCCCAGTTCCTCACATGTTTGGCCACAGTTCGCCTCAATTGCTGCTTGAAAATCTTCATTTTGTACATGTGTTTGTCTTCCGGCATGTGGTGTGTGCTTCGAATGTTTCGCCACCGTCTTAAACTTGTTAAACCACCGCTGCACTGTCCGCGTAGTCACAACACTCTCACCAAAGACCTGGAATATCTTCCGCCCCACTGCAGCGGCGTTTAACCCCAATTTGAACCTGTACAGCATACACGCCCTTACGACGCTCTATGGAGGTCCCATGTTCACTCTGTCCTTACGCAAGTTCACGGTATAGCTGAAAAGCCATAACCAGGTAGTATGTTGGATGTACCCACACCAATAACTGACCTTCGCCTTATCTGCATTCGCATTCAACTCACGGTATGAGAGCCAATGGAATACAGGTCTCCAGAAAGAGCGACGGAACTTTCTTGGTTACCTTTATACTAAAATTATAAATCGATAAAGTAATTGTAAGAACGCAATTAAGGGTATGTATCAATTTTTAAAGATACGCAAGTCATTACATAATATATTGTAATAATAAATTAGGTTTGAATTTTAACATGAAACCCTCATGGACCTGTCATGACGAGGGAGAATCCTGATAATTTATAGACGAAATTAAGAAAACAAATCAGAACTTAAATTTTGAACACAAAATTTTACAAAATGAGACGAGATTTCTACAAAATTTACGAGACAAAACAAATACCTTATTTCTAGTCTCCTTTCGTATCGCAGACAACACTATTTGCGTGAGGTTTCGTCGACAACACGACTGACCTTTTCCAAGAGAAATAAACACAGAGACACTTTTAGAGACGAGGAAACCTCAACGTAGGCAACCCTAGTCGCGTGACTTTTAGAACACTGTATATTATATTTTATATCAGAGATTTCAGGGCAGGGGCGGATCCAGGACGGACTTTTAGGGGGGGGGGTCCGTAGGTTCTAAAACTGCTACTTAGAGCTACTTTTAAGAGGTCCAAACTCTGTTATGGATTTTATTTGTATATAAAATAAGAAAGTTTCCTCTTCTTCGGGGGGAGGGAGGAGATCGCCCCTTCTTCAGGTAAACAGTAAAGAGGGCTGCACCATTCTTGTTTACGATTGTATTTCGGTAGTTTTCTTTTTTTATTAAATATGACAATTTATTGCGTTTTCAGGTAACTGTACGCCTTCTTATTGTTGAAGTCATGAATAGCGGCAAGTTCTTAGAAATGTTTAAAAGTGTGAGAACCACATGCAAATATCAGAAGCACCAATCATCTTTGTTGTCATATTATGATGCAACTACACACACCTAAACAAAACAATGGAACTAACAAACGAGGGCGTTTTCCATCAGTTAAACCATAAACAGAAATGAATTTCCGGCAACTGGTTTGTTAGCGAAAGCAGAGAACAGAGTGCGGGGAATTGTACAAAAAAGAAAATTGATGCTGCGTATTGTTTATTGAAATATCAACGAACTCGAACAAGGTTGTATGAAGAATTAAAGTGGAAACATAGTGAAAGTTTTGCCGTGTGTCGTTTACTTTTCGATTCAATATAACTACGGTAGTTTCAGCATACGGAAACACATCATATTCTTGCATGAATAAATCAAACGTTTTCACATACATACACACACACACACACACACACATACATACAAAATCAAGGGTATAGTTTATACATGCGAATGGTAAGAAATATCCAGCAACATAACAGCACTTACTTATGGTACTAGAGGCACACCTATTCGGAGGGTACACAGGATATGAACCCCCTAATTCAATATATATTTATACACTTTCTTAAGGTGGATTACTAGGTGTTCTCGGTGGTGTGCTAAACGCTGCTTGAATAGTGCGGCATTGTTAGATAATATCGAGTGTTTACTGATGCCAGATAATAAAGGGAATAATCATGGAATTCTGCTTAGATACTTACTGGAGAACTTAGTTTTTGACCCTTACCGTGATTTTGCTTCTCGAACTGCAACGCTAGAATCCAGGAACTTTCTTATTGAGACTACTACAGTAAACGTACAAATTTGGCAACAACGCATTATGGCGTTCTGCGCAAGTTTCGTCTCAAAATCTATTTCCTTAAATGTAAATTAATATTTAAATAAAATATAAAGCATAACACGAAAAACGGTCAAACAATATATCTATTTCGTAATGAGATCGTTACTTTAAAATACTTTACACGCACAAATAAATATTTCATGAAACAGAGCACTTCTAGTAAGATCTGACAGCAAGTGCCATCTTGTGTGCTCATTGTAAAATGAATCAAATATTTTCTTTTATTTGTTATATTTTTCGATATCAGGAGACACAACCAAATGAATGAGTGTCTTGTGCTGTAGCTGAAACATTACTCTATCTTATAGTACAATATTTATAATATGTAATGTTTCATTGCGCATTAGTTAAGAAAATGAGCTAAAATATATACTGACTTCCGGGTGGTGATCCACCTTAAAAGCTATAAAAGTTTAGCAGAGAAATGACAGATGTAGATGGATTTGCTCTTATATTTCATCTGCACTCTTTCTGTATGTAGGAGGCGAAGAAGGCTACAATGGACATTTCCTTTCTGACTAAAAGTTGTAATTGAAAGACATCATCGTGCATAACTAGCCTTCAATATACCACATACCAAAATCTCTGCAAAATACTTCTTCGTTACGGAGATACAACCCTTCAAACAATGCAAAAATGAGCTGCTTCAGAAACAGGCGTTTTGGCGTGATGTCATAATTCGGTATCCCTCTCTGAGCCGTATTGAAAGCTTCAAGGAATTTTTCATATTCGCAGTTCCTTACTGTAAACTACAAATAAATTTAGTGGAATAGTGAAAGGTAAAGTGAATATAGAAGTAAAACAATTACTGTGTATAAATGTAACGTGTTAATAAGACCTATTCTCCTAGTTTAAAATACATTAAAGATTATTTGTAATGTTCTATCATTACAAATATTTTATATACCGGTACATATAAATGCATGATTACTTTATTATTGTACAAATATTTTATACACCGGTACATATAAATGCAGGATTACTTTATTATTGTATTACACCAAAAACATTAAGAGTCTAAATAGTATATAAGTTCAAATTAAGTCACGCGTAGATTGAGAATGTCTAAGCTACCATATAATAGTTTTTCTTTATTTTGAAGATTTGTCGTGAATCTCCACGTTATTATACTACGGTTATAAATAAGCATTTCATGCACCAAAAAGTTCTTAATGCCTTTTAAAAAATCCGTATTCTGTTACATCCTTACATTTTTTCACTATTTACTGTACATGTTAGCAAAATGGTCACCCCACACCATTGCTACAATTATTCTTATCTTAATGCTATAACAATCATATTATATAGCTCTTTACTTTTTTACTATATTTCTACAAGGGAAATCATTTAGTGATCATCACAGTGATTTGGACCTGAACAAAGTTGTACGAATAGAGGCAGACAAATGGTTAGGCTGCGAAAAAAGCATCATAAACAAGATAAGCACTCGAAACTTTTGCTTGTGACCTAGGTGCCGGTTTTCAAAACTAGGCATCATAATATTACAATTTCATATATAGGCCTACGTAATTTCATTTTGGATTTAAATTACTTAGGCGCCAGGTTCGTATTTCCAATTCCCTTTATTACCTGGTGCCTGGGATTTTTCGAGCCTGAACAAGAGGAATATTGACAGAAATTCATTATGTATTACACGTGTGGTTGCTTTTAAAATTCAACCGTTTCTTTTCAATAACCTCACACGAAATAGTGTTCTAAGCATACGAACATAAGTGTATTTACATTCTTTTCTCGTCAGCTCTAAAGTGATTAATGTTTGGTATATGGTGGCACATTTGAAAAAGATTATATCGTGAAAGTATTGCCTTTTGTGTTTTCCGAGGCCCGCACGGAAAAAATCATAAAAGCAAAGGAAATGTTTGAAGAGTTCAGCCTTTTGTTAAGTTTCGTCTGTGTAGATTGATTTCTCTTAAATTGCTTCACACACTGGAACAGAATATTGTGTTTATTACTCGTCCTGACATATCATAAACATTCATTATCAGAGAACACGGTGGCCATTAATAGAGCGCTCACCTCTAGTGTAAGGGGTCCCTGGTTCGAACCCAGAACATAAAAGTTTGTGGTGCACAGCATCGTGCCCCTGGGTTTTCTCGCGATTCTGACGTTTCCTCCCACATGACTTTCCTCCGATTCTTTTATTATCATTCATTCTCATTAATCCTTCGTCTTCCTTTGCCTAGTGGGCATATTCGTGGAACATAAAAGTAAAAATTTCTTTTTTTTTATTCAGTAATCAGCCAATTGTAACTAGTTTTGTTATCATCACTGTGTTACCATATCTGTTTATTTGTTGCTTTAAATGTTAATTCATGTGTTCAAAACACTTCAGTCAATGTATATATGTTCACATGGCCTAATATAAACAATTTACGAGTATGTTCGATGGGCAAAAGAAAACGACGGTAAGAGCAAAGATATTATGGTAAAGTATGGTGAATTCTCAGAAAGCTCACAGACATGATTATCATCTTAAATTTGTGCGTCCTTGTGTTGAACTATCTTCTTTGCACCATCATTTCCAATATTTCTGCTGTTATCCAGGGTTTATATTGGGTTTTCGTTTCTCTTCCTATGTGCTAGTCGGCAACTTTTGTAACCCTGCTTTCATGGCTTCCCACTTCGAGTCGATGTCATCACCTGCTAAAGCTACCTTAGACGTCTCTTTGTCTGTCGCATTTCCAAATTCTCCTTTCATGTTTTCATCTCTTCTTAGTTTGATTGTGTTCGATCTTTTGTTTGGTACTATCACTCGTTTCCTCTTTAGTCGAAGATCGCTCTTCATCAAAACTAAATTATGGTCTGAATCAACGTCTGCTCCTGGGTAACTCTTACTGTTCTTCACTTGATTTCTAAATACTTGCCGAACCAGTATATAGTCTATTTGATATCTTCCTTTGTCTACTGGTCTTGTCCATGTGTATCTTCTTCATAGTGGTTGTTCTAGGAGACTGTTCGTTACAGTCAGATTATGGCTTTTACAGAACTCAACTAATCGTGCACCTCTCGCATTCCTTTCTCCTAGGATGAAATTCCCAGTTACAAAATCTTCTTTGCCTTCGCCGACTACTCCGTTCCAGTCACCCATGATGATTAACTTTCATCAATACTTTTTCTATTTGCTTATAGGTTTTCTCTACTTCCTCATCTGTGTAGCTTGATGTAGGCATATATACTTGGATTATCGTCATATTCCTCGGTTCGGTTGCTATCTTCAACATTACTATCCCTTCATTGTATCTCCAGCTGCCTATAACTTTCTGTCCTATTTTCTTCTTCGAGACAAAACCGACGACCGAGGAGGCCCTGCTGTGTTTCCCTCCACTGCTGGGGACGACCCTCTGTGAAACAGTAGTGCCATATTCCCTAATATTACATTCTCTTATTTCTCTTTTCATGTTGTTTTCTAGGAACTGAGTAAAGTGGTGGTGTCCCAGGTCCTCCCACCTCGCAGTGAAACAGCCATAGAGGACATCCTGTCCCTGCCTGTTTTTGTCCACATCTGAGCCTTGCCGATGTCAATCATCTTCAGCCTCAGTGTGGTAATGGTAGAGCTACTGCTCATTACCATATCATCTCTCTTTGTCTGACTCCTACCGCTAAAGACCTGTCAGGAAGCCCTCTGATAGCGAAGCTATCTCCGGTATAGTTCTTGGGATCATTAGAGCACGCAATCCCCCCCCCCCGCCAGGGCAAGGTGGAGATATGAGGGAGGGATCTAAAACATAAAATTTCAGTTCACATTGAATAAATTGCACTACAAATTTTTAAAAAAATGAGTTTATATTTCCGTTAATTAAGTACAAGATAAAGAAACAAAACAAAATTGTGACGAGGATGCTTATACAGTATTAGGAAACTAAGGCTTCTCGACGAACTGGAAAAACATCAAAAATGAGTTGGCTTCAATGAAACTGGAACAAAGAAAATAAATGAAAAACGATTAATTTTATAATGAAGGAAAATATAGTAGTACAGATACATGTAAGTAGAACTAGCACGGGACCATACTGTCCTCCAGAAAATAATGTAATAAGTTTACCACAATTTACGCAAAAACATTTTAAAGGCGTTTACGTTCGACACATTTAATAATAACTCTAATTCGTCCACCCATTTTTTAAAAGAAATTTCGTGTGTATTACAATTGTCTGACTATCATTACTTTTGCGTCATTCGTCGTATTTTTACATCTCAAAAATTTATCCCAGTTTTTATCTTGAGAATCTTCGTCAAACTTGATATGATAATAGAGATCATCAAGAGGAACGTTCTTCAACTTTTTTTCTTAACGATCTTCATTGATGAAAGAAAACTAAGACCTTTTATATGCTAAACATTGAAAAGAAGTCTTTCGTAACTTTTGTTGTTACACCTATCGAATCAGTTCAACATTTTGCTATAATAGAACATTCAGAGTAAATGGAAGTTGTAGGAGTAAGGACAACCCATTCTACAGTCGACAATAGAATAAACAACGAAGAACACTGAAGCAGACGATTAGCCAATCAAGATGTCCAGAACAATTCTTAGACAGCTCCCAAAATGGCTTCTAGATCATTACTCATATAATTTCCATTTACTCTGGCGGCAATTCGTTTATACTGCCGCCTTGCGAAAAAAAAAATAGGAACTTAATTTCCACAATTTGCTTTTATTACAAAATTTAAAAATATTCGCAACAAATGCATGTAGTTTGGGTGGCTGAATGTCTTTCCTGACCAATGAAGATATGTGAGTATTCGGTAGATGAAGAGGGTAACATAGTGATTCGCGCAAGGCATGATTAGTTGCAGAACTCCAGGCTTAGTCCCACATTTTTCACTCTTTGAATTTCGCAAATTAACATGTTTAAGAAAATAAAAAGAAAAGAATGGAAGACAATATACCTACAAATTTAGAAATTGTCAGACACACATTCCTTACAGGCATATAGGTATTGGCGCTAATTCATAGAATAATAGAGTAAAATTTCACATTTTTCTGAGCGAATGTGTGAATTAATCATGCAACTGAATATGCAGTTAATAGCTTAGATAGTGAGAATATTTATTAAAAGTATTGTGCACTCACGACGCATCGAAAAATCAGGGTCTATTTTATTATATTCATTGTAGGTTATTTTTATATGACGAGATATCAACAATCAACAAAAACTACGTAATATCTTGAGACTTCTGGTACATGTTGATGTAGTGTTTCTAGTTTTGAATTGAACTTCATCCTCTCTGAATCAAAGAGAAGAAAGCTCATTACAATAGGCGATGAGGAATATCCTACAAGAACACGATTTGGGCAGGGCACGGTTAGTTGCAGATCTACTTTCAACTTCCGGCTCAGTCTCTATTTTGGGACTCAGTAATATAGCGTTCACCTCTGGTGCATGGGGTCCTTGGTTTGATTCCAGCTCGCACCAAATGAGTTTTGTGGTGGACAAACACCGTGTGAGTAGGTTTTCTCAGGGTTCTCCCGTTTCCCCTACTTTTTTCATTCCATTATGTCATTCATTTCTCATCATCACCATCTCCTTTAGCCTAGCCGGCATAACTGTGCTACGTAAAACTTAAAGTTTTCATTTCATTTCCCATTTTCACTCTGAATTTCGTAAATGTACATGTTTATGAAGAAAGAAGAAGAAAAAAACAAAGACAATATAGAAGACAATTTAGAAATTGTTAGCACCTTCCTTATAGGTGTAGAGTTATTGGCGCTAGTTCATAGAATACGATACAGTAAAATCTCACAATTTTGAGATTTAGCTTTGCAAAGTCTCGATCGAAGGGTTAAGAGCCAGACTATACTATTATAAAGGCAATTTTATGACAATCGATAAACCTAAGATAGAGTAAGTTTAGCCAAGGAGGCTTAATTGGTACCTCGATATCCAAAATGAAAATTTAGGAAAAACTGTTTTCATTTTATGCACAGATTCTACAGAGAATTATTCTTTATTTAAATAATTTAAACTCTTTTTTACTTACAATGGTGAGACACATCTATAGAGACGGAATCAAGGGACATGATATCTTTAATTTTCCTTTGGTTTTGCAAATTATGCATAGTCAGGGAGTAAAAGTGAGGGGGAGCGCGCGGAAACGTTCTCCTCCCTCTTCCATAAAATATCTATGGTCCCCTACTTCCTAAAAAAATACAATGGGCAAGGATAGGTAAGGGGGACAGCGTGACGTCATCCGTCCCCCTACCTTCTCAGATTTTACCTCTGTGCATAGTAAAGTATAAAACATACGGGTTTCCCCACTTCTAAAGTTTGCTGATGCTACGGACCTGGAACGAATGGTATTTAGATCCCACCGATCACGAAAGTCAGAATTATTTTTTTAAATACAGTATAATGGGATACGCGATGTTCTGACATCTCCAATTTTTAAAGTATCAGTTGGGAGTTTATTTAGTACGTAGTTTTGTACCAGGGAACTTTAATTTTTAATGTCTATTCTTAACATATCCACAACCACTAACGACAGTTCCATAGGAAACATTTCTAGAGATGAGTATGAAACACTTTCACGAAAATAGACATGCTCGAACACAGTGATAAATAAGGTAATACTGTGCTCTCTCGGTGCCTCTTTCGGTCATGGTTTAAAAGATTTCACAGAAACTCTGAATCCTGCAATTTCTTAATTGAAGTTTACATTATTTTTTGAGCATTACGCACAATGACACAGACAATTACACTAATGATAATGGTAGTCAGCGGTAATGTTTAGGAATGTTTCTTCGCAGAATAAACAATGCTTACGTCAGTTATTTTGAACCAATAATTATGTATAACAAAAAGTGCCACATAACACAAAATGATTCATTTGCACAGTGTTATTGTCTTTTTCTTCTGTTTATGGGAACTTTCTTGAATGGAAGTGCTGAAACAGTTTAAAGAAAAGAAAAGAAAGAAAACTGTCAAACGTGACAGGAAGAAGATAAAAGATCTAATTGGAGCACTTTGAAATATTTACCATTACAGTTTGTTATTATGTGATGGGAAAGTTGGATGGCACAGAGATTGCATAAGCAACTACAACTGTAGCTGTCTATTTAATATGTGTACAGCTAGAATATAATGTGCAGCTGACAGCTAAGTTCACATTATGAATATGTTTATGTGTGAACATGGCCGTGAAAATGTGCTTCCTTTTTGTTGTAAAAAGGTGGAAGTACAAACGTGACGACACTCATATAGGTATAGAATTATCATATGAAACAAGTAAGGAAAATTGAAATACAGAGTGAGGATTCATATGTATGTGTTGGTATAAAATGTTTACACTTGCGTAATTTAAATGAATAATAATATTACTAAGCGTGCGAATTATCTAGGGCAGTGATGGACAAACTTCTTTAGGAGAGGGGCAAAGTAAAAAGAACCAGTTGATAATGCTCACAAAGAACTTAAAAAGAATTAATTTTTCTTATTAACTTCTACAGGCTTTATACCAATTGTTCTATGTACTTTATTTATTATACTCATTAAACAATTCTTATAATTTATTTTCAGTGTTACAAACTAAAGATGCTACATCACAAACATTTAAAGTTCGAAAATCTTTACAGTAATAGCACGCGGAAGTTGCCTTGGAAATTTAAATATCGAATAACAATATAGAATTTAATTTAACCTATTCTTCGGTACTTTGTTCCCATGATGTTCGGCAGGTACTACTAAATCTTCTGCTTTCAAAGGCTCCAACCTGTCATGTTATGTCGCTGTCTTGACGTACGGTACAGCATTCATGCTGTTTTATATATATATATATATATATATATATATATATATATATATATATATATATATATATATATATATATATATATATATATATATATAAACTTATGGACTGTGAGCTGTCTCTTCATACTCCTTGCTCGGTTGCTACATAAATTGATGCACCAATGATGTTTGTTTTTTCTCCTAACCTCCCTTCTCCGCAATTACAGAAGAAAGACTTCTTCTAGCTCTTTACTAGTGGGTAACGTTCCCATTATAGCCGACACGTTCCCACGTTGAATGGCTATGCTTATGCGTTGAATCAGGAAACTTTTTGCTCGATTATCTCCTGATTTAATTGATAGACGGTAGTCGATTTCTTTTATAAATTTGAGGCCTCCTTCTTCCCAAGAACCGCTAGACTCAATTGCTATTGCGACAAAGCAATAGTTATCGAGTAGATTGCTATATTTATTCCTTTTTTCTTTCGCTCTTCGAGCAGCTACGAGTCCAGCTTGTACTGAGGCATATTGTAGGTTGGAGGGGGCATAGGTGTCTGAACATGTGAAGTCCCAAATCAATGCCTTTCCTTTCTTCCAAGGTAGTAATGTCATACCATCGGGTCTTTTTCCGTCAGATCGGCTGCATCCAATCGGTTCCCTCACTGCTGGGATCCCTGCTGATATTAATGCTCTTAATATTATATCATTTACACTTGAATGACGTGGGTGTCTGCCTGCGCTGCTTTTGCACGACAAACCGTGTAATCCTTTTTTATCTACAAAGGTGTTACAAATGGGGCAGTGGTGTGGTTCACATATATCTGCTCCCAACCGTAGTGCAACTGATACTCGGAAGCTCTCATTGGATAGGTGTAGGCCCAGAGATGATGATGGTAGAGCTTGAAGCCATGCTCCGTTTTCTGGGGACATGACCGCTAAAAGTCTGGCTTTATCTTCGATGTTATTTGTAGTCTGCAATAAAGAAGCTGCGTGGCAATTAACGATGGGCTCGTCCCAAGCCGACTGATTGTTACGTTTTTCGAGAGCCGGAGGGTCTAACCCAACTAAATTTGTCCATTTAGCTATGCAGTCCATCACATCTGGATTGGTGATTTCGTCGTTATCCCATTGAATTCTTATAATTATATATCCATTTATAATTTCCTTGAGTACTAAATTTTTTCCACACGTTTTGTTTGAGAGTTCTGTTAAAATGTTCTACGATATGTTGTTTTACGGAGACACATATTCAACTTGGAGGGCTCAAAATTGCAAAATACCATCACTCTATGACTTATGCTTCCCGAGATATGGCTCCTTAAATTTCTCGAAATTCGAACTTTTTTGGCCAATATATCGAGAACGGGAAGAGTAACTCGAAAAATTTCATATTTTTTTTTTTTTTTGAGATAGTTTCTGATGCTCTATCGAATGGAAGGCTCAACATTTTTTTAAAAAAATCACAAATAGCACACACACACACCCCACACACAGAGGGACATAGAGAATTGAGTAACGAAACTTTTAAGTTCGTCGAAAATCTTTATGAGAGCCAATATAATTTATTAGAACGACAATGATACGGTACATGTTCTAAACTCTGTTATTGATTAAAAGCTTATGAAGGGGAATATGATTTGAATGAAATCGTAAATATATTCCTAAAAAAAAAATCTCATAATCTGATTCAAACTGGGATGCACTGATTCTCAGAAATGAAGTTACAATTTGTCAAAGTAGGAATCATTTTGTAGACCAGATAGAGCGTATGGCGCCCGGGCCGTTGTTTGCTCATTAGGGTCTAGTGATCTATAGGATTAGAGGGTAACTCTGTTCTGCATTACAGCATACACAATGAAATAAAGTTTGTCTTCTCACGATTATGTTCTGTAGGGGAAAGAAAATGGACGATTAATAAAAGCGAATGATTATAAAAGAATTATTGGAATGAAAATGTGCGAGGATGGAGCAGAATCTCGAAAGAAACCCCACGGACTTGATTGTGCACCACAAAGTCACATAATTTAATATTGAACGTGGGACCCCTCACACCAGAGGTGAGCATTCTACTGGCAACGGAGTATATACGAAATTAGAGAAAAGATGGCTCACCCGTTTCATTAAGGGGGTCAAGGGAGATCAGTTACCACTCGCGAATTTGATAAACACATACATTTTAATCAATATAGATATATTAATATACCGATTTAAAAAAAAAAACTTGTCGATAGAGAGTCTTGCCCCCTTCCTATTCAAAGTGAAACACTGGAAATGAAACTATTGAGATGTCCCCTTACCAACAAAACTCTCTACCTTTAGTGATGCACCAACTTATATCTACGAGCACCTTCTACGGCAATTAGTACTGTACACTATCATGTCTCGTGTTGTGTACGCATACCGGGTTTTATCCCATGGTCTTTAACAGACTGCAATGAAATTGTACACACGTTTCCGGTTTTATCAGTTTTATCTGATAAGTCGTTGACAAGCTGTCATAATGTACAGGATTGCGTGCACATACACACACACACTCACACACAAAAAGCAATGTTGTCAGATGGAAAATACGATATTTTCTCTTCTGCTTTGTTTGTATGGTTTCTTCCTGTTCTGCCTAATGACCCTCCAGCACTTTGCAACACTTTTTAATCTAATCTTATCTTTAGGCAGAACAGGAATTTCTGTTGTGCCTAATTCACGCAAAAGGGATATTTAAATTTGAGGGAAATTTATTTGTACCTATTTCCCCTTGATTTTCAAATATCATTCCAGAACTCTAAGTAAAATTTTAAGGTACGAGTGAGGGTTAGTTAGATTGAACACGCGAGTGGAACGAATTGTTTCATGTGACCAAATACACCTAAAAATCATTTTTAGTATAACAAATGTAGTGAAAGTGTCCGGTATAATGTAAAAAGCAAAACACTACAATTACGTTAAGTAAAATGACCTACACAATTTATTAGATATAAATACTTCCAAATATCTACAAAGGAAACTTTAGAAGAACAAAGTTTGCTCTACAATAACAAATTAAAATATCGAAAAGGAAATACGGTTTTAACTTCTAAAGTCACATAATCTTGTCAATTCGAAAGAAAACTTCGAAACTTTAAAAATCATACTTATAAGCACATATACTAAACTCACAAACAATCTTCATTGTTATAAATCTAAACAATAAGCTACAGCGTCTACATAGGAAATCTATTAATACGGTATAAAAGCCCTTCATAACGTAACATTTTCCCATCATACTTTGAATTCACAAATACTGCCATTCTGACTTTATACTGTCGACACTAATATTCAAATAGTACACCCTCAGAACTTTGCGTTTTAAACTTTCACCCTGACTTCACACTTAAAACATAATTTCATTTTAAACTGTGAGTCATAGAAATTCCAGCTTTTTCCATTGGTAAGATCACTTTCCGAAATAGTGAACAAATGGTGGTCTGTGATTGGCTGGAAGCGCTGCCCCTCCTGCAATCAGAGTTTTTTAAAGTACGTTAGACAGAAATACAAATAGATGGATATGTCATTATTGAACCGCGAGTTCATGATTGAGGATGGAAACTTCACATAGACAAGAAATACAGACGAGAGCTCCAAAATTCGTGTTAGCTGTGGCAGTTAGAAAATTTCAGTGGCAGAAAAGATATTACCGGCCGAATGAAGTTTCAGCAGCAGCAGTGGTAGAACGAAGAGAATGTGTCACACTAGTAAACCTTGCGGTGTAAAATGAGGTGCTGTCAAAATCATACACACACAAAGGAATCCGTCTTTTGAGATAGGTTTCCTTAATAATAAAGAGAACGTCAAAAACCACGGTATCTTACACACACATGAATAACCGGGAGAAATAGTATTACATTGCGTCGGTCTGTCCCTCTATTGTGGACCAAGAATCGCACTGGTAATATAGGTTGTACCGGTTTTGCCGACAGCCGACTGACGTGGATGCAATGCATTTCTCTTGGAGTGCTGTAGAGGCGGAAACACGGAAAATTAGAGGAATCGATGTCCTTTTTAAGACCAAAATTCTATTTTAGTACTTCGGCCCTTTCTAGAGCCAAACCCTCAACAGAAGACAGAAATCCGTTCAAGATGTCGAAACAGAAGAAACCAACCAAGAAAAGGGGGAGAAGAAGAACCCTATCATGGAGAAGCAACTCACAAGCCAAGATCAGCAGCATCCAGAAGCAGATAAATGCCTCGCAACTGACCCAGAAACCGAGCAGAGGGAACTGCAACCGCTAGTAATGTATGGTATCGGCTCTAGATTTAGAACGGGTAAGGAGATGGAAGTTATACATCTCAGAAAACGTCTATACATGTTAGCTTTCCCGACTTAAGCAGCTCCTGAAATATTTCTACATATCTTCGAGGAGGAAGAGATTGGTCTATGCACGACGTTCGGCAACCAAGAAGATGTCGAAAGCTCCGAAGGAGAAGAAGAAACTGGCCCTGTTCAGAGCCAGCAAGCTAGACTCACACAGGAAGAAATCTCACAGGTGAGAAATCACAATGCACACACACAGAGAAACCAAGCACAGGTGAAAAACCAAAACCCGAAATAAAACGACAACCGGCAGAAGAAAAAACTGACCCAGATCATCATACGTACTATATCCCACTAACCCAACTTTCCCACGAAACTACAGACATATAACAAATTAAACTCATACCCAGCTTCGTGTTCTATCTTCTTTCTTACTCTTCTTTCCTTCTCTAACACACACTGTCCGGTAAATGTGTAAGGATAAAAAATGTGGTGTCATAAGAATCCACATTTTCGCAGAGGAGTTATAACTCCTGATTCCAGTGAATAACCGGCTAAGTCGGGAAAAGTAAATTTTACAGGAGAGCAGTTTAAAGGTAAATTTTACAACAGTTACCTGGCTGATAACTGAGTTTTTGACACAACCAAATACTGTAACTTCCTCAATTTTACGAATTCGCCTTAGCCGCTTCTACACAATGTAGAATACACCAAAAGAAGCTTATACCTGTAAAATCTCAATTTTTCAAAAAAAAAAAAAAAAGTCTACTTAGCAGGTTATTCACTGGAACCAGCCATATGTCTTTATGTTACTGTTCAGTTAGCTGCACGTTCGCTTACCAGGTCCAAATTTCCTTGCTGAAGTTATAGATGGCCAACAGATATAGATATATTCGTAGTAAAATAATGATGGTCTATGATTGCTAGTTTAATTTCAGAGAAGCTGAAACGATATAAGAAAATCAAGAGATCCTGAAAGCAACTGGAATTGTCGGGAAAATAATTAGTATTAAATTTCCCTTAAATCTAAATATCCCTTTTTGCGTGAATTAGACAGAACAGGAATGCCTGTACTGCCTAAAGATAAGATTATATTAAAAATGTGTTACAAAGTGCTGGAGGGTCATTAGGCACAACATGAATTAGGCAGAACAGGAAGATACCGTTTGTATATGTGTATGACAATGAACAATTCTATTCTATTTACCGAGTCCAAATATTTATCAGGTGATTTCATTTTGTTGACGATACAATCAGAAACAAAATTAAAATCAAGAGCAATTGGGAAAGGAGATATCAATACACAAAGAAAGGAAGATTTGAAGAGACATAACTTCATATTGAAGCAGTATGAGATGCTTGAAGATGATACATATTCAGCACATGAGACAAGGAGGAATAAATTTCTAATAATTGTAGGCTTAAAATAGAAACCAAGAAAATTTTAGCATGGGGATTGTGGACAAAAACTTGGTTTTGAAGGTATCTTGACTTGTTGTATTTACTGATCAAATTATATTTAGTTAATCTTCAATTTAGCTAATTGTATAATACAAATGTAAATTCTGAGATTTAATTTTGAAGTAGTACCGTAGTGTTAATTGTCGAACTTTACAAAGATTATTTATGTCAAGAAGGTTAACATTGCTAATTATGTCAAATTTGTATTTTATTTCTAATTTTTGTTTCTATCTTAGTTTCAAGGAACACCTTGTTTTCGCACATATTTTAAAGCTACCATTGTGGCAACACTGGACAAAATTCTGTATTCAAAAATGCCAACAGAGATTTGTGCGCAATTTGGGATCTAGAGTGTGCGCAATCCAGTTTCTCCCCTTTAACCAGAGCAAAAAGAAGGGTGAAAGAGAAAATAGGAATGCATGAGATTTTTTCATCAATGTTTTGGGAGAGAGAAGGAAACCCTGGAAAAATTCCATAAATTCCCTTTATTAGTCATGCGCATGGTAAAATATTTACCACATTAACAAGGCAGAGGCAAACATCCAGGGGAAAGGAATGATGGGTTAAGCCACCAGAGAGGGACCTCGTGAGGTGATGAAACGGAGATAAGCCAAATAGTAGAAGAAACAAACGAGAAAAAATGGCCTAACCCGGAAATAATTGCAACACAAATGGTTTCTTTGTCTATCACTTCCAAATAGCGTTGCTAATAATATATTCAAAATCCGCTTTCGTAATACTGGGGGAAAGTCCGCCATCTTGGATTCAATATGGCGGCCACACCGAGACAAGGACTCAGACTTAAATGACAATATCTACTCACAGATTTAAGCTGAAAACTTCGTTCCTGCGCCATTTTCAAGATAATAGCATACCTTAAGAGATGCAAGTTTGCATGCCTCTATGTACCACCGCCATATTGAAAAATGGCGGCGATTATTAAAAATATAGTTTCTTTTTCAATTGGCAATAATGTTTTATTGGAAGATAACTCAGAAACTAACAGAGATATGCAGAAATTTCTTGAAATAAACGTAAAAGCTCATGATCTTAGCTTTCCAACGAGGGTACTTATGTTCGTTTATCTTACAAAGTAACGGAGCTAGTCGAATTTATGTGGCACTGGGTGTGCGATTTTCGATAATATGACTTTTTCCTCAGGTTCCTGCTAGAAGCTAAGTAGACGCAGTATACGGATTGACCAGTAAATAATTGCAACACAAATAATTTTTGAACCAGGATGTGTAACAAGGTTTATTTAGCTACATATTAAAAATCTTCTACTCACCTCCTTGGGGAAAGTCCTCCGAAATTTCGAAAAATATGACTTCTGAGATTTCGTTCAGATGTCGCTACAGATCGCGATAATCCATCATTGAAATGAAAGAAGATGTGAAAAATTGCTCAAAATTACGATATTTCTTCAGTCCTTGTTATGGTTAACGCTACATGTCTATTTGAAAGGCAAGAATTAAAACAGTGTAGCAACCTCTTCACTGAAAAAAAATGTCCTCGTCTTTACAAAGTTTACACCGTTTTCCACATTATCACAAGTTTCTTCCAGGCAATTGTCACTAATTTATATTAGTAATAGATCATGTTTCTGGCATTAAAACAGTGTAGCAACCTCTTCACTGAAAAAAATGTCCTCGTCTTTACAAAGTTTACACCGTTTTCCACATTGTCACAAGTTTCTTCCAGGCAATTGTCACTAATTTATATTAGTAATAGATCATGTTTCTGGCATGAATACCTCATGTCTCTATTGTTTTCATGTATGTGTATATATAATGGATAACAATTAAAACAGTGTAGCTATCTAATCATTAAAATGAATGATCATCTTCATAAAATTCTAGAATTTCTTTACACATTGCACAAGTTTCTCTCACATAATGCCCACATTCAATGTACAAACTATATCTACTTTGCACCGCATACGTGTATGTTCATACCTTATATGCATATTCAATACATAAAAACTACATTAATAACTAAAACTAATAATTTTCATTTTCAAAAACTTCAGTTTTGTCTCACATTATCAAAATATTTAACCAGAAACTGGTCACAAATTGATGTACAAAACTGTCCATACTCCTTGCATCAACACACCATACTGACATAGTTTTCTGCGGATATGTATATTTAGTAAATAAGCAGCACACCAACCTAATTACTAAAACAAGTCGTCTTCATTGTCAGAATGTTCTGATTCCCTTTCTACATTATCACAAGTTTGTCCCAGACACTGTCCACAAAATGATGTACAAAACAGACCATACTTCTTGCAAGAACACTTCATGCTTATACAATTTCCATGACAATTACAATGAATGATTTCCAATATATTATCAGGAGCAGTTTTCCTGTCCATCATCGCTGGAAAATACATTCCCTTATGTAGTCGCCATCCCCAATCTTCTGGTCGCATTTGAGAGGATAGACTCTTCCATTCCATGATTTGGTAGTAAACACGCAGATAATGATATTTAAGTGCATCAGGAGTAGGGGGAAGGTTTTCTGGTCGTACAAAATCTGTTGCTGTACTGATTTTGCTAGAAAACATTCTTATTCTTAAAGCAACAAGATATTCATCTTCCTTGCATTTATACAGCCTTGCTGTTGCCTGTTCTCCAGCACGAATAATTTCTTCTTTAAAGGCATTTTTAGAATTAAAAATAGAGATGGATTTCTGAAAGGCCTCATCGGAATTAGCTAGTTGTAATGCCACTTGTTTTCTTTTTCCAAAAAATCGTGATGTTGTATCACAACCAAGAAATACATGGATACATAGAAGACTGTTACAGAGTTCGCCAAGGTCTGTTTTCGTAGATTTAATGTCCCAAAGCCTAGTTTCTGTGTTATAAAACAAAGCATTCGTGTTTGACGGTGACAGACTTAGGAGAAGAATGAGCAGATCAGTATAATTTCCAACAACACAAGTATCTTGGTTTCGTGACTCTTGAATAGCTGTGTTGACTATCAGTGTGTCAGCATCCCTGTCTGAATACAAAACTTGAAATCCAACAGCAGAAAGCTCCAAACCCAATTTTCGAATTAGTCTCTCCCTTTTCATAGAAAGTTTCATTTCTGGAGAAAGGAGCACTTCAGGAGCGCTCAAACCTCTAGTTCTCCTTAGGTGTGTGCAATCTTTTATCGATGGACCACTAATGTAACCATCGAAAATAACTGAAGCGTCACTGAAGTGTGTCTTCATGTAAGAAACGTAGGACTCAAATACTGTTTTGAATGTATGATTCACTGGCCAATTGACCTGGTGGAGCAACCACCCACCGTCAATCACATATTTACAAGATGTTGGTGTATTTGAAGGTGAACTTGTCATTTTCCATAAAGCATTAGCCAGTGCTGATTTATTTGCTGGTCGTAGATTCTCATAATCTTCAAATAAAGTTCTTGGAACAGAACAAAGCTCATAGGAGAAAACGTCTTCTATATTCATGTTTCCTCTCATAGCAACAATTGCTAATATTTGGAAAAGCTTGTTATGTTCCATACTGATTGATCCGGTAATCGTATGTATGGATTTCTTGTCTGTCATTGTAATGGCTTTATCCTTCTTCGAAAATATGAATGAGTCTGACGAATTTTCCTTCATTTTCAGTAAAATATTTTGTCCAACACATATTGCTTTATCAACATTGACACGATCTTGGGCAGTTAAACCGTTCATAATATTAATAAGTTCCTCTTCAGTTCGGAACGGCTGACATAATGTTAAGAAATCAAGTATTTCTTTTAGTATCAGCTGCATCCCTACTCATCCTCTTTAATGAAATATCTCTATGCTGGTTGGTGTGCTGCTTATTTGCCATTTACTAAATATACATATCCGCTGAAAACTATGTCAGTATGGTGTGTTGATGCAAGGAGTATGGACAGTTTTGTACATCAATTTGTGACCAGTTTCTGGTTAAATATTTTGATAATGTGAGACAAAACTGAAGTTTTTGAAAATGAAAATTATTAGTTTTAGTTATTAATGTAGTTTTTATGTATTGAATATGCATATAAGGTATGAACATACACGTATGCGGTGCAAAGTAGATATAGTTTGTACATTGAATGTGGGCATTATGTGAGAGAAACTTGTGCAATGTGTAAAGAAATTCTAGAATTTTATGAAGATGATCATTCATTTTAATGATTAGATAGCTACACTGTTTTAATTGTTATCCATTATATATACACATACATGAAAACAATAGAGACATGAAGTATTCATGCCAGAAACATGATCTATTACTAATATAAATTAGTGACAATTGCCTGGAAGAAACTTGTGACAATGTGGAAAACGGTGTAAACTTTGTAAAGACGAGGACATTTTTTTCAGTGAAGAGGTTGCTACACTGTTTTAATGCCAGAAACATGATCTATTACTAATATAAATTAGTGACAATTGCCTGGAAGAAACTTGTGATAATGTGGAAAACGGTGTAAACTTTGTAAAGACGAGGACATTTTTTTTCAGTGAAGAGGTTGCTACACTGTTTTAATTCTTGCCTTTCAAATAGACATGTAGCGTTAACCATAACAAGGACTGAAGAAATATCGTAATTTTGAGCAATTTTTCACATCTTCTTTCATTTCAATGATGGATTATCGCGATCTGTAGCGACATCTGAACGAAATCTCAGAAGTCATATTTTTCGAAATTTCGGAGGACTTTCCCCAAGGAGGTGAGTAGAAGATTTTTAATATGTAGCTAAATAAACCTTGTTACACATCCTGGTTCAAAAATTATTTGTGTTGCAATTATTTACTGGTCAATCCGTATACTGCGTCTACTTAGCTTCTAGCAGGAACCTGAGGAAAAAGTCATATTATCGAAAATCGCACACCCAGTGCCACATAAATTCGACTAGCTCCGTTACTTTGTAAGATAAACGAACATAAGTACCCTCGTTGGAAAGCTAAGATCATGAGCTTTTACGTTTATTTCAAGAAATTTCTGCATATCTCTGTTAGTTTCTGAGTTATCTTCCAATAAAACATTATTGCCAATTGAAAAAGAAACTATATTTTTAATAATCGCCGCCATTTTTCAATATGGCGGTGGTACATAGAGGCATGCAAACTTGCATCCCTTAAGGTATGCTATTATCTTGAAAATGGCGCAGGAACGAAGTTTTCAGCTTAAATCTGTGAGTAGATATTGTCATTTAAGTCTGAGTCGATGTCTCGGTGTGGCCGCCATGTTGAATCCAAGATGGCGGACTTTCCCCAAGTATTACGAAAGCGGATTTTGAATATATTATTAGCAACGCTATTTGGAAGTGATAGACGAAAAAAACATTTGTGTTGCAATTATTTCCGGGTCAAACCGTATATTGCCTCTACTAAAAGTTCTTCATTGGATGTCGCCCTTCCTCTACACTAATAGACAGACTCTGCCGTGCAATCATTGTGGAACAGCAAGTGTGAAAACACATTGAGTTTAATTGAAAAGCTCCCCAATGTGAACACCGGTACATGATGCAAGTATAATCGATTTCTCCAAGCGGCTGCTGAGTTATCCGAAATTGGATAGTTCAGAAGTCATCACGTGATTCACGCATTCAACGCCACCTCAAATTTCCACTCTTGGCTGTTATCGTAGACATCGGTAAGTCTTTCTTTTTTAAACTCTGTGTATCACTTATGTACACAGTAAGCATCTTTAAAGATCCTTCCGAAATCTATAGTCGTTCGATGATAAATGAACATTCCATTTTTGTTCATAATTCGATTGTTTAGAAATAATCTGCATTGTAGCACGTACCTAAAAATTTCAATAAAGATATTTCTTAGTTTTGGAGATACAAAGCACCAAATAATGCAAAAAAAAAAAAAAAAAAAAAAAGTGTTGCTTATGCCACGGAAACAGAAACAACTTGTTTTAGTGTGACGTCATAGATCAGGTTCTCTCTCTGACTCAGGGAAGCTTCAGGGAGTGTATTTATATTAAAGTTTCTTACTGTAAGTTATCAATAAATTTAGTGGAATAGCAAAAAGAAATGACAAAATAAATAAAATACTTACTGTATATGATGATAAAATGTTAAAGACCTATTGTCCTAGTTTAACATACATAGAAAATAATCTGAAATGTTTTATCATTACAGATACTTTAAATATTTATCAGCATGATTATTGTTTATTATTTTAGTCCAGAAATATTAGGACCCTAATTACTACATAAATTTAAATTCAAAATAAATCATGCAGACTAAGAATGTCCAGGCCACCATATTACAGCTACAAATAGGCCTATAGGTTTTCTTTATTTTCAAAACTTGGCTCCCAGTGCTTTGAAAGTTCATGTTCTATGGCGTCTGTACACTTCTCCTACTCTTAAGTGTACACATTGAAAATTTTTAGGCATACATATTATAGAAGTAGTGGATCTACAACGTACATGCTATTATACCACGGTTACCAATATATTATTTTCTACACTAAAAAGCTTTTAATACTATTTAAAAATTCGTCTCCCACTACATCCTTTACATTTTCTTTATCATTTACTCTACATCTTAGCAACTGGTAACAACACACCAACGCTACAACTATGGTTTTGTTCTGGAAATATTTGTATCTTAATCCTTAATGCTATAAGAACTGGTATTATGTTAGCGTCTATACTGTTTCACTATTTTTCCACAATGAAAATGCTAGGCCCTACCGTTACTACTGTGATGGTTTGAAGCTGAAGAAATCGAACAGCGGCAGACTAATGGTACAGATGTTTAGGCTGCCGAAAGAACGTGAACAAGAGTAGTGTTCGAAAATTTATTCTGACCTAGACAGTATAATAATACAAATCTAATTTGATACATGGGCCTACATATTTTGGATTTAAATTATCCTACGCGCCAGACTCGTACTTCTGGTCGCCATGCTCACTTAGAGCGTGCGATTTTTAGAACCGTGAATAAAAGGAATATCAGCAACATTCATTATGTACTAAATGTGTTATTATTTTGAAATTTCAATGTTTTCTTCTCAACAACCTCACAAGAAATATTCTGAGCATATGATCATATTTATATATCTATAAATATGATCTCGTCAACTCAAGGTGAGTAAAGTTTGGTATATGGTGGTAAACTTGCAAAAGATTACACCATGAAAGTGTTGTGTTTCGTACGTTTCCTGAGATCCACAAATAATAATAATAATAATAACAAAAGCAATTTTTAAGAGTTGTCAAGTTAATTTCTAAAATTGACATTTGTAACTTACCAGTTTCGTTTGACACTAGCCATCACAAAGAAGTGAAACGACCACGTCGCCGCCTAGGTCGTTCAGGAGAACCTTCTATCATGCCTCTGCACCTCTCAACCCTGGAAACTGCCTGCTCTAAAGCTGTCAGATCGGTATTGGACAGGGACTTCGACTCGAACAACTAGAATTAATATTTATTTCGTGTTCAGTAGAACAAACGATATATTGTATGTACAATTCTGTTTAATAAAAATTCGTATTTATTTCTGTTCAGAATCTCTGTACTCTTATCCACAGCTAGGATAGAAGGAAGACATATATTATTCGTATTTTTTTATCCCTTTGTTGCAGTTATGACTACTAAACCATGCTTAAAATCATTTACTTAGTCAACTGTAGTCTCAAAGTTATCCCCTGTTGTACTTATCTATCTCTATCACGGTTACATTTTATTAATCATATTGTGTTTTGTTTCGAACACAATATGATTGCTAACTGTAATACTGTGAACAGGATTACTAACTGTAATAAAGTTTTCATATTTTACATTACTCGCAATTAAAATCATTATCATTAGCATTTTGCCAATTACGTTGAAGGATAATTATATAAGTCAGAACCATTATAAACTTGACACAGAAAGTAAAAATTATTGCCAGAAATAAACGATACTGGCCAGAACAATATTATAGCACTGTACACATTTCTCAAAGTCAGGAATGTTTAAATAAATTATATAGTTCAAATCCCTTTTTTGTTATTCAATACGCATTCAATTTTGCAGTACAGTACCAAAAGATTGTAAACGACATTATGATCTCTGTGCCTAATAAAAATCATCTACGTGATTAGAGGCTTTTTTAAATAAAGCATTTTTTAAAAGTAAAATTTTCAGTCCCTTACAATTTTGGTTTTATGTATTTCAAATTCATTATAGCATGATCGTTATATTCGACACTAAGATATTTTGGATGCCTTACCCCGTTCGTCTCACTTGCGCTATTGCTAAAGCAGATGCTTCCATAATTTGGATGTTTGTGGTACTGCAGCGTCTTTAGTTTGTAACACAATATTAATGCAGAATAGCAAATTTTCTTTTAGCATGTAAATTTGAAATATGACATAATAGCATTTCAAAAACAAAACTTGGGTTGATAACGTTGTTACTTTGGTAGTACTGTAGAGCAGTGCTATTCAACCTTTTTTTACTCGCGTACTCCTAGACACAGTTTGCTATCCTATTGTGTATCCCTGAAGCTGTTTAAAAGAAATTAAATCGAAATTAACTTTTAACCCTTAGATACACTTCCAGGGTCAAATTGACCCCGCGAGTATTTCAATTCATTTTTTCTGTGCCTTATACACCTTTTCTACAGTTGTCCTTTTATGAGTTCTCATATCATTATTTGTGCTTATAATTGCTGGTATGAAATAATATTTTTGTGTAGAAATGTTTCTCTGTTACGTGATATTTAACAAACACCTCTTTTTTACACTTTGTGGGTCAGATTGACCCTTACACTTTTTGAAATATTTCTCCTTACTATGGGAAACAAAAAGGTCATTGATAAATGAAAATTGTTTATCATTGTTGCAGTGAAGTGAAAATGAACAATTAAATGTTTATAAAAGAAAAAGAAACGAAGAAAGAAGAAGAAGAAAATAATATCCTTTGTTACACTGAGCTTCCATATTTGTTTCAGATTTACAGTTTCTTGTGGTTCACTGGTCGAATTTCATACATAAATCCATAATGAGTGCTTTGGTAGAAAAATAAATATTGGATGAGCTGCTTGTAGAAGAAAGTGAAGATGACGAATCTGAACTTGAAACTATGACAATGTCTCTTTCGTAATCTTTCACGCCAGACTCGAGTGATGAATATCATAATGGAAGTGATAGCGAAGACGACATTCCCCTTGTAAACCGTATGTCATTTCAACCGGATAAACATTATATTTCTAAGGACGGTACTGTTTGGAGCAAGTGTCCCCCTAAATGTTCAAAGACTCGTCCCTATAATGTTGATAGAAACAATCGCGGTCCTGATAACCATGTTACTGTGACTACACCAAAAAGTGCACTTGACTGTTTCTTAGCCCTAACCTTCTGGAAGAAATTCGATTTCTGCTAATTTGGAAGGTAAACGGGTTGCACAAGGAAAGCGCATTACCTGGAAAGAAGTAGATACCATCGAACTGACTGTTTTCTTAGGTCTACTGTTACTTGCTGGTGTTCAAAAGAGTACCTGTGAGAGAACTATTTTTTAGATTCTCGATCAAATCCCAGTTTTACAGCCACTATGGGTATAAACCATTACCTGAACATTCTTCGTATGATTCGATTTGCTGACAAACGTACAAGGGCTGTGAGAAGTATGATTGATCGCCTTGCACCTAATAGTTATGTACGGAATATATAACTGTACAAGAGTTATGGTGACGAGCTTATTTCTTACTATAGATGAATAGTTAGTGCCTTACAAAGGTAGGTGCGGTTTTATTCAATATATGCCGCAAAAAACCAAAGAAATATGGTATAAAAGTACTTTGGATTTGTGAATCGAAATCTGGTTATGCGTACAAGGGCATAGTGTATACTGGTAAGATACCTAAGGGGGAGCTACAAACACTAATCTGTCTGGAAGTGAGCTTTGTTCCAAAGAAGAATAAAAGTGTTATTCTTTTTTCAATGTATCATGACGCTAGAATTGACCAGAAAAGCAATAAGAGTAAACCTGAAATAATTACATTTTATAATGATACAGAAGGTGGTGTTGACTTACTGGACGAGCTAGTTAGAACGTACACAGCCAAAAGACAAACAAAACGTAAGCCATTGGCATTATTTTTCAACATATTGGATGTAGCCACTGTAAATGCTTACATTTTCTACACATCTACATGTCCAGATTTGAAACCGAATCTCACGGATCGTCGCACTGTTTCTGAAGGAACTTGCAGAGGAAATGATGAAACCTCTTATGGAAAGGCGAGCTTGTATTCCGAATTTGAGAAGAACTGTACCAGATGCTTCGATAAGGTGTGGAATCAACATGTGTCAAAAACAACAAGGAACGACTGTTGGAGAGCCAAAGAGAAAAATATGTTCCGTTTGCCCATATTCTAAGGACAGAAAAACTTCAACATGTTGCTATCGTTGTCACAAGTATATTTGTTCATTACATACCATTTCCTTATGCGAAGACTATGTGTAATGTTGTATCAAAGAAAGTAAAAGGAACATTTTGAAGTAAGTATAAGGAACATAGTACAGCCAGCGACAGTAGAAAATGGAGGTTGGATACATAAGAAATGATAGCTTTTTCCAGTAGCAGAATAGTTTCACTCGATGTCTGATAGTTGGACAACCAACATGACAGCAAATACGTGCCCGAAAACATAACATGCCAGGATATTCCTCCATTTGGAGGAAAAAGTATTACTATCTCAGAGCATCACTTAGAGAAACAACCACGAGATAAATCTGCAGAAAATCCATTCACTTTAAGATCAATGAAATAGGAATTAATGCAAAGGAAACGAAAACAATAATACGCATCATGCAGAGAACGAAAAAGTATGGAAAGCTAAACAAAATGAGAAAAGAAGGAAAGAGGAAAGGAAAGAACAAAAGACATGGGAATAAATTAAATTTTAACACTTAAGGATAAACAGTGTCCGTCTTTCCCCCTGACCCCATCGTGGGTTTTCTCCCTTCATAGGATAAATCTCTTTCAGTATCAAACGCGAACATCATTTATAGTGTTGAAAAAAAATTAACTCAGTCTAGGCCGAGACTCGAACCCCACACCCTTAGAATGACAGTCTCACGCGGTATCCACTTACCTACACAGGCTCTATCTATAAACCAGCGTTTACCCGCGCTGTTATCGAAAGTGTTAAATCAGGCATTGTCGGTGAGCCACCCCAGTTCCATTTGAAGTTTAAATTTTATTTACCTCACTTAGCCATCTATGGGTAGCAGTCCCCTTGCTTTCATAAAAAACATTTGTTCTGTAGATTAAAATCAAGAATGAATTAATCTGTACTCTTGGGAGCTTACTGGTGCACCAACATATCTATCTATCTATATCTATATGTCTATCTATCTATCTATCTATCTATCTATCTATCTATCTATATATATATATATATATATATATATATATATATATATATATATATATATATATATATGTGTGTGTGTGTGTGTGTATGTGTGTGTGTGTCGAATTTATTTTGGATTAAAAGAGCGACTTCGTAAATTTACGGAACGCGTGTTAACACGACAGTAAGGACATCTCGTAACGTTGTTAGGTAACACACGCAGTGTAAATAAAGTTTCAAAACCAGAAGTCGGAAGATATGCCGTGGGTAAGTCGGTAAGTCGTCTGCTTGCTGAGTGGAGAAATTCGGGTTCAAATCTTGGCTGTTACTTTTTTTTTTTTTTGTTCCGTTGAAAATACATTTCTATATTTTTGCGTTTGAAATTGCTTTCTTTCATTTTTGTAGATTATCTTAAATTAGTGAAGGCCAAGTAAGGTCAGATTACATATATGTCTGCTTTATTTGTGTGTACAGTCCAGAGATGGAGTGAGTCAATTGGGTCAAGATTTGTGAGTAGGTCAGTGGATCGTGGGTCAACAGGACGTGACTCACTGTGACACACCACCCACCGTGACCTCTCTGACTCACACTGACCCTACGTTTTAAATTTTAAGGTCTCCCTCTTTATTCGGCCTCCCTCCTTATTATTAAATTCAATGTATAGATAATTATTGAGTTGAGTTGATTTTGAGTTTAGCGCCCTTTTCAGCAGCGAGGCTATATGAGACGGGACCTACTGATTAACATAGAAACCGAAAAACGTGAGCTCCCGTTGGGAATCAAACCAGGGTCTTCCACGCCACAGGTATATAATAGTGTCTTATATAGCAGTTAATATTCTTGCTATAAAGTATCAAATAACTAAACATTTGATGTAAATAAATGAAAAACCTAAAATATTGCAGATTACTGCAATTGCGATTTAATTCAATTTTAAGCATTATACATCCATATGATTGTTAAAGTTGGTTTATAAAGATGCAGATTATGAATTATAGTAATTTTTTCAATGAAATGAAATTAAATTAAGTTTGACGTCCCATGCTTATGTCAGCTAGGTAAAAGAGACGGTGATGATGAGAAGTGAACGAAAATTGTGCAACGATGTAGGTAGGAGGAAACAGGAGAATCCTGAAGAAACGAACGCACACGGTGTTTCTTCACCACAAATCTGACTTTGTGCAAGCTGAGATCGAACCAAGGACCCCATGCACCAGAGGTGAACGCTCTACCACTAAGCCACTTTGGCCCTATGGAAAATACAACCATATTTATTCTCTCTCTCTCTCTCTCTCCATTTTTATATAGGTATCAGAAGCATGAATAATTTTCATTTTGGGGGGTGCGGTGGCTCAGTATTAGAGCGTTCACCTCCGGTGCTTCGGGTCCCTAATTCGATCCCAGCTCGCGCCGTTTGGACTTTGTGGTGGACAAACGCCGTGCTGGTGGGTTTTCTCGGGGTTCTCCCGTTTCCTCCCACTTTCTTCATTCCACCATTTCACTCCTTTCTCATTATCACCGTCTCCTTTAGCCTAACCGGCATAACCATGGGACGTTAAACATAAAGATTTCATTTTATTTCAATTTTTGTTTTGAACGTATGGTTTCAAGTTGGTATTAAACTCAGAACTCTGATTTTAATGAGTTGAGTTGATTTGGAGTTTAACGTCTCTTTTAACAGCAAGACCATATATGACGTGGACATATTGATTAACGTAAAACCCGAACCATGTAAACTCCCGCCGTGTGGTGGTGATTGTGATTTTGAGTTTAACTGCCCGGTCAGCAGCGTGGCTATAGGAGACGTGGATCTACTGATTAACATGGAATACGAAACACATGAGCTCCCACCGGGAATCGAACCCGGGTCTCCCACGATAAAGTCGTGCGTACGCTAACTCCCACCGGGAATTGAAATCTGTTCTCATTGTAAGAATGTTAACGTTCCTTATTTTACCGGTTTTTGTATAACTTCATGGACTAAATTTCACAGAAGTAAATTCCCACGGTAAGCAGGTTTGCATATCCAGACTCCTAAGTATGAAAACATTTACGCTCACTTCAACCTCAAACAATTCATGAATTGAAGAATAAAGGATAATATTCCCGATAAAGTATATTGTTTGAAAAATACCATATAGGAGAGGGACATATCAGTCCTTTCTGCTCATGGAGTTATTAAAACAGGATCATCGGGCAGTGGTCTTTACCATTGAAAGATATTGCTTCTAAAATATTTCCAAGTAACTTCCAATTTTCCATCTATGGGTAGCAGTCCCCTTGCTTTCATAAAAAACATTTGTTCTGTAGATTAAAATCAAGAATGAATTAATCTGTACTCTTGGGAGCTTACTGGTGCACCAACATATCTATCTATCTATATCTATATGTCTATCTATCTATCCATCTATCTATCTATCTATCTATCTATCTATCTATCTATCTATATATATATATATATATATATATATATATATATATATATATATATATATATATATATATATATATATGTGTGTGTGTGTGTGTGTGTGTGTCGAATTTATTTTGGATTAAAAAAGCGACTTCGTAAATTTACGGAACGCGTGTTAACACGACAGTAAGGACATCTCGTAACGTTGTTAGGTAACACACGCAGTGTAAATAAAGTTTCAAAACCAGAAGTCGGAAGATATGTCGTGGGTAAGTCGGTAAGTCGTCTGCTTGCTGAGTGGAGAAATTCGGGTTCAAATCTTCGCTGTTACGTTTTTTTTTTTTTGTTCCGTTGAAACTACATTTCTATATTTTTGCGTTTGAAATTGCTTTCTTTCATTTTTTGTAGATTATCTTAAATTAGTGAAGGCCATGTAAGGTCAGATTACATATATGTCTGCTTTATCTGTGTGTACAGTCCAGAGATGGAGTGAGTCAATTGGGTCAAGATTTGTGAGTAGGTCAGTGGATCGTGGGTCAACAGGACGTGACTCACTGTGACACACCACGCCCCGTCACCTCTCTGACTCACGCTGACCCTACGTTTTAAATTTTAAGGTCTCCCTCTTTATTCGGCCTCCCTCCTTCAAGGTCTCCCTCCTTATTATTAAATTCAATGTATAGATAATTATTAAGTTGAGTTGATTTTGAGTTTAGCGCCCTTTTCAGCAGCGAGGCTATATGAGACGGAACCTACTGATTAACATGTAATCCGAAATACATGAGCTCCCGTTGGAATCAAACCAGGGTCTCCCACGCCACAGGTATATAATTGTGTTTTATATAGCAGTTAATATTCTTGCTATAAAGTATAAAGTTAAAGAAAACTTGTAGCTTCACGAAAGGCATTTGTTGGTCCTTCAAGGTCAACACAAGAACAAAAATGAAAAACTAATACTAGGTGTGCCTTTACAAGTGACTACTATGATAACAACAGAATGCTGCCTACGTTTAACATATTATGCCTCCGGGAGTTAGTAAAACGCTTAACTGTGTGAAAATCGCTGCACACAACAGGTCTTAGGAACACTCACAAATACGTAAAATTGAAAGAACAGAAAATAGTGCATTTTTGAAATGAGCATACAATTCACACTTCACGCAAAGTTCCAATATGGGAAATCAGTCAATATCTTCAGTTGGAATTACTGAAAAAGACAGAAACTGGCTATTTAAAATTCCAAGTGTAAACCTGCGCTTGGAGCGATTTTATTAGCTATATCACAACGCATTTTCGTGAGTTGCCTCTGTGGTCAAGCGTGCTTAATAGCGCTGTTAAAGTTCTAGAACCGGAGGGCGGCAATTCGAGCCTGAGTACAGTAATTTTTTTTTTCAAAATAGGGATGGCTTTTTAAAAGTATATATAAAGTTGTATTTTGAAGTGATTGTAAAACAAATTCAGATGAACTTTCACATTTCAAAGCTCACTCGTGTTTATTCGCCATGTCCCAAATTTCACAGAAATAAATCCCTACGTTAAGCGGGTTTACATATCCAGACTCCTAACAAGGAAGGGTCACGCAGTGGCTCCGCTGAGATCCGAACGAGACAAATGTGTTTTCATTTGATATATTATAACTAGGTAGATCCCAAAGTTATACGTGCCACCGAGCGGAATATCGTGAGTTACAATATATTTTGTAATGTAAGAACTACAAAGCTGGCAGAATATTTTGACCGAATCATTTGTTCGGAAACGGTTGGGTAAATGGAAAACTCGGATAATATGTATCCCGTCATTTTCAAGAACACACTTTTTCGGATAAAAAAGTTTGCCCAGGATCCTCGCAGGGTCCCACATGGGGTCCAACTCAAAATTTTCAAATGACAAGAGGGATTAAGTAGCACATCGTTTGAAAGCTGTTGCAAAATGAAAGAAGATGCAGCAAGTCTCGACTCTCTACGACAACCCTGTGCAAAATGGCGGAGGGTCAAAATGTAAACAGAAACTTAATTGAAAAGTCAATGGTCACCCCCTATAAATCGGAAACGGTGAAAAATGTGAAAATAGGAAAGGAAGTGTGGCATTATTTTCAAAGTACAACAATTTAAGGTAAAACGTCTTGTCCCAGGGTCCCCACATGGTCCCAGGTGGGGTCCAACTAAAAAGTTTCAAATGGCAAGAGGGGTTAAGTAGCTCATCGTTTGCAAGATCTTCTTAAATGAAAGTAGATGGAGCAAGTCTCTACTCTCTACGACAACTCTGTCCAAAATTGCGGCGGGTCAAAAAGTAATCAAAAGCTTATTTGATAAACTATGGCCACCTCGAATCCAAGATGGCCGGTTAAAACTTATGTCGTTCATAACAGTACAAATTTAAATCTCTATTTTTCTCTATTATATATTTAGAAACAATAGGAAGATTAAAGAACAATTGAATTTCGATTCACCTCAACTATAATTTCATTCGGTAATAACACATATATGTTTTGTTTGGTTCCCTCGCCATCATTTACTTTAATGTAACGAATATGCGATGAACACACAACTCTGACTTCCTCTAATTTTGTCATACGTAATTCATGCATAAAGGACTTGCTGCACCAGTAGGTGGGTGGCTCTATTGTAATTCGAAACTGCGCATTCGTGGCGGTTACATTTGTATGTCATTGGTTGGTTTGATCACAATACTCCAAGCAATACCAAATTTACAAAAAAAAAAAAAAAAAATCATTTGCAAGATTGGCGAATAGTACCAAACCATGTGTAAGTCATTTCAGTATTTCGAGTTGCGCCAAACTTTGTTGGTTTAATTACAGTATTCCAAGAAATAACATATTTATATACAAACTCATTTTTCACGCTGGCAGCCATATTGGATTACCTCCAACACCAGTGGTTTGAGCTGGACATGCGTTCGATACATACTATGGCATTTTGAACTCAAGATGTTTCGTTTTTTGAACATTTCGCATCTTTTCGTCATCCACTGATCAACATTCATGCCAAATTTGGTTTTCCTAGCTTCAGCAGTTTGGTAAGCCTATCCTTTCGATATAGGTTTTAAGCTGTCTCTTGGATTCAAGGTGGCCATAGATTTTCAATTAAGCTTTTGCTTATATTTTGACCCGCCGCAATTTTGGACAGGATTGTCGAAGAAAGTCGAGACGTGCTCCATCTTCTTTCACTTAACAAGAGCTTTCAAACGATGTCCTACCTCTCTTGCCATTTGAAACTTTTTAGTTGGACTCCACCTGGGACCATGTGGGGACCCTGGAACAAGACATTTTCACGTTGTGCTTTGAAAATAATGCCACGCTTTCTTTCCTGTTTCCACATTTGTTTTACCGTTTCCGATTTATAGGGGTAGTCATGGACTTTCCAATTAAGATTTTGTTTACACTTTGACCCGTCGCCCTTTTGCACACGGTTGTTGTAGAGAGTCCAGACTTGCTGCATTTTCTTTCATTTTACAACAGATTTCAAATTATATGCCACTTAACCCCCCTTGCCATTTGAAAATTTTGAGTTGGACCCCATCTGGGACCCCGCGGGGGACCCTGGGGCATTTTTTTCTTACCACAAAAAGTTTCTCGTTGAAAATGGTGGGATAAGTGTTGGCAGAGTTTTTCACTTACTCAACCATTTCCGAACAAATGACGGTTCAAACTATTCTGCATGGTAATTTTTTGTAGTTCTTACATTACAAAATATGTTGTAACTCACGATATTCCGCCAGGTGGCACGTATAACTTTGGGATCCATCTAGTTATAACATATAAAATGCAAACACAATGGTCTCGTTCCGATCTCAGCGGAGCCACTGCGTGACCCTTCCTTGTAAGTATGAAAACATTTACGCTCACTCTAACCTCAATCATTTCATGAATTCAACCTGATTTACATATGTTATTAGGACGTAAAATTGAATGTGATTTATTCTACAAACACTTTTATACATTGCAAGAGCTGTGACGTCTAAATATTCACTGAGAACTCATAGTCGTATCGCAATAAACAAAAGCGAGTATGGAACAGTAAACTGCTTTCACAAAGGTTAAAAGAAAACCTGCAAAAGCCTGCAAAATGGTCGAGTGGTTTAGGTCGATACTCTATCAATCATATGTTTGTGTGTTAAAACCCGATAATAAGTTTTTCTAAGTGTCTTCCTATTTTCATTTGGAGGCGGAAAACATTTCTTTGAATAACTCATTGGAAACTTCTTTTGTTTCAAATTCGGCTAAGACGGAACAATATATCAATTGCAAATCTTAAATCCATAGCTGAAAACAAAATATAAAGTATGTTTTCCCATTATTATCCTCCGATTTGTAACGAGATCCGGGTTCGATTCCCGGAGGGAGTTCATGTGGTTCGGATTCCACCTTAATCAGTAGGTCCACGTCTCATATAGCCTCGCTGCTGAACGGGACGTAAAACTCAAAATCAATCAATCAATCTCCAAGAGAGAGAAATAAAAAAAGTTTTTTTTTTTTGGTAAATTCTAGTTCAAAGTTCGAAGCACTTGCTTTTGCACGTGATTTTGTGTTTCTTTTTTCAGGGAACAGAAAAGTTCTGGCGCCTAAGAAATTATACCATATAATATTGCAAATTTGCAAGTGGATGTATTTACATTGCAATTTGTGGTAATAAAGATATTATGATTAGAAAACAATATTGTAATAAGTAAGTTTAATTTCTTCATCCATCGCCAGTCTTAGGGGCCCCTTATACCTCGCCGCCCCCCGAATATCGATATCGAAAATTTCGAATGATATATTCATGTCCATATATTCACGATATCGAATGTTGATATATGATAATATATATATATATATATATATATATATATATATATATATATATCGACGATAGCGATTTATCGACATATCACAGGCCCAGGTCCGAGAAGTGATGCTTGAAATATACTGGAATCAACAATCAAATTCTAAATAAGTTCTCGATTTCCGGATTCAATGTTGAGGGGGAAGAGTGTGGACTCGAATAGAAATTTTAAGAAAAACAAATGTTAAGATAAAAGTAGGTTTTCCGTCTCCCCTTGAATATAAAAATTAACAGAAAACTATTACTGCAATTTACCTTTTACTTCTGTTTCTGATTGTTATCACAAATCAGCGACAGTACACATACTTTACATAGTATACCAATACACACTATAACTTTTCACAACCAAGCAAGCCGGAAGATGAATTTCCTGTGATATTAAAATGGAATATTCTACAAAATAGTCATAATTCATTGGCCATATTTCTATCAGTACTTTGGTACGGACTAAGAGCTACAAGACTAACAGAACTAGAAATTAAAGATTTCATTCCTTTTTTCTCTCAGACTAAAAGACTTCTGCATTTTCCTAAGATTTTCATTTTCTTAATATAAGTCCCCTATCCTGGGCTAATTCTGGCTACCGCGGTTTCGAGGTAATCGGTAAACGAAAGAGCAAAGTTTGTCGACTCTCAACTCTCGACAGTTTGTAAGAAGATATTTCACAGTTCATGTTGTTATTTCTTCGTTACAAAAACACTTCTAGTTGACTCTATTCATGGTGAATTACTGAACTTATAAACATTGACAATTATTGAAAAATAAATAATTATTTTTAAACATAAAAGGCATTACAGTTCACTAGAATGCAGTAGTAGAATGCAGAAGTGAAAGAAAATATTGTTTATTTGTTGAGATGCGCAAACTGAATGTGAATAATAAGTGTTTCCCATTCCCTTGTCAAGAGGTGGATCTACGATGGACTTCTGGGGGCTCGGTGGTTGGTAATACTCCTATTTAGAGCTACTTTTAAGAGCTCCAAACTCTGGAATGGGTTTTATTTCTATATAAAAACACAAATATTCCCTTTCTGGGAGGCTATCGCCATGATCGCCCACTGGATCCGCCCCCGCTCTTGTGTAGCAGACTTTGAAGATATTTAGCTCCTGCGATGGTGATTAAGGATTGTAACATCTGGATAATTTTTATACTGATATCGGATAGAAACTTATCCGGATTTGCAATATCCGGTTGACGGACAACAAAACGGATGACGGATAACGGATAATATCAGGATAATGGATGACTGATAATATCCGGATAGCGAATGACGGATAATATAGAGGTAACGGATACTATCCGCATGATGGATAACGGATGACGGATAAGATCCAGATAACAGATGTTATCCGGATGTCGGATAATATCCGGATAATGGATTTATCCGGATAATTTATAAAATTAAGATAACGGATAATATCTGGATAATAGAACATTCGGATAACTGATTACATCCGGATGACGAATAAAGGATAATATCCGGATAAGGTATGCGGTTTGAAAAAGACAATATAGGAGAGAGACTTATCAATGCTTTCTCCTCATGGAGTTATTAAAAGACGATCATCGGGCAGTGGTCTTTACCATTGAAAGATATTGCTTCTTAAAATGTTTCCTAGTAACTTCCAATTTTCTTGTTCTTGTTGGGCGCGGTGGCTAATGGTAGACCGCTTACTTTGGCGCGTGGGGTCCTTATTGTTTCGATCCCCGGCCAAATAAGTTTGCAGTGGATAAGATCGTATCCGTAGCTTCTGTCAGGGTACTCCCGCTTCTTGCCACTTTTCACTCCATCAATTCTACTATTATCATTGACTTGCTTTAATCATTCGGCACGGCAGCTCAGTGGTAGAGCGCTTCCTCTTTTGCGTGGGGTCCTATTGTTTTGATCACCACCCAAGGAAATTTGTAGTGGACAATATCATATCCGTGGTTTTTCTCAGGGTACTCCCGCTTCTTCACACTTTCCATTCCACCAACTTCTCTATTAGCATTGACGCTTTAATCGTTGGGCGCGATAGCGCAGTGGTAGAGCTCTATCTCTGGTGCATGGGGTCCTTATTGTTTCGATTCCCGGCCTAGTAAGTTTGTGGTGGACAAGGTCGTATTCGTGGGTCTTCCCAGGTACTCTCGCTTCCTCCCACATTTCATTCAACCAATTCTTCTATCATCATTGACTTGCTTTAATCATTGGAGATGCCTTGGTCCCTTGAGGATTGCGGTGATGTAAGAAATCAGATTCGATCCCAAGCATTTGGGTTGTGATGTAAACCTTTGCTGTGGTTCAGTCTCAGTATTTTATTACGCGAGATAAAGCCATCCATACAGCTATAAATGTTGTTCTATCTTGCGCAAGCAGGTGTTGATTTTGAGCCAATTCAAAACCACATTTTTGGCGCTTTGAGGCCAGAAACCGATTTCGAACATTACGCTGTCCTCAAACTACTAGGATCTTTTCAATGTTACCATCCGCGTCCAACAACCCCATGTTTAAAAGGGAAATAGAAAGGACTCGTGTCTAAAACTTCCGGACCCAGTTTCTTGAGGTTCAAGAGTAGGGATCGATTTCTGATATCACCATTGTGCTCAACGGATCAAAACCTTTGAAATGTCGCCAACGCCGTCCAATAACTTCATCTTTAACAGGTGAATAGAAGGGACCTGAGCCCATAACGTAAGGACCCCATTCCTTGAGCTTCGTGGTCTGAGCCTGATTTCTGACATTACTACTGCACTCAGGGGCAGTGGTTAGGGATGGGCACGAGCGAGTTCGAGTGTTTTTTTTAAAACTTGATTCGACTCGAAACAGACATCTTTTAGCTCGACTCGGGAACTCGACTCGAAACATTTCTTCTGACTCGACTCGAAACTCGACTCGAATTTGGATCCGGGCCTTAAAGCCCCGAGTCGAGCCAAATCGAGCCAAATATTGTGTGTAGTTTCAAGTTCCTTTTTCACTTATTCTGCATAAATAATATAATTATTATCAATGTTGCTACTTCCACTACAGCTTATTATTATTATTATTATTATTATTATTATTATTATTATTATTATTATTATTATTATTATTATTATTATTATTATTATTATTATTATTATTAAATTCTGTAATTAAGCTTGAAAGATAGGCGGTTTCCATCTGAATACTAAAAACTAGTTAACTGCCGATTTCGGTAGTCGTGAAATCTAGGACACAAAGACATCGTTCACGAGGTTCTGGGTTTGAGTTCCGGAGGATCAAGTGTTCGTGCTTGGGCCAAAATTTGTTAAAAGTTATAGCGTGCCAGGAAAACATGTTTAAAACTGTTCTACCTGGGTCTACGGTTGTCAACGACTTGTGCGGCTTGGCTCACAGCTTATTCAATATCGAACCGAACCGAGAACCGAACCGGATGTGCACGAGTCGAGACACAATTTGTAAAATTCGAGTCGAATCGAGACTGCTCGTAAAAATCTTGATTCGACTCGAATGTCTCAAAACTCTTCACATATTTTTTAGAAATAGTTTTGAAGAAACTAATCACTCAGAAACAGTTATATATATAGAAATAGGCTTCAATCCTGCTTTACAGTGGATAAAGCGGCAAACAGTGATTTAGTCGCTCCCTTGATCATATCCTGGATCCGGGGCTTTAAGGGTTCATAGGTGTAAAACTATGGGACCTATCGTTAGGGATGCGCACGAGACGAGTCGAGACAGAATTTTCCTGACAAATTTCGAGTCGAGACACAGCTCTTGCAATAAAAAAGAATACATTTTTCGAGTCGAGACATCACTTTTACAGCACATTTTCGAGACGAGAAAGCCTCAAATCTTGTCTCGTGCGCATCCCTACCTATCGTAGTCGGGTTAAGACTTCACTTAGAAACTAATATGTGCGCTATCCAAAAATACAATGTTTTAGAATCTAGAGTACACATGCGACAATTTTTAGAGAGGAACTTTGGTTATGTGCATATAATTTGAAGTACTCACCAAATACCTGTATAAAAATTGTTGCAGAAGTATGTTAGAATTCTGAAACATGGATATTTGGACAGCGCACGTACTAGTTCCTAAATAAGGTCTTGACCGTACTACGGTAGGTCGCCTATTTTTGGAGCTATGGACCTTTAAAGTTCATTTCTTCATGTTTTTGGCAGCCTATAACTCCGAAATTAAGCATTTGCGCGCCCAGGTTTGTTATTACCTTTTGTCTTATCTTGGTGTCAGGAACAGTATTTCTTCCAGATATGTTTTTGGTGCACTGCCCCCCTCCCGGAGCTCTGAGAGTGCCCCCCGGAGGAGACCAAAATATTACGTCTATAATACAATAATAAATAGAATAGTACCAGCAGTTAATACAGACCCTGTCCATAAGACCCGTAGGAATTTTGAGGTGGACTAAGTTTCTCTTCAGATCCAAGTAAGACACGTCTCAATGATGGAAAAAATCTTGGGTGATCATCTGGCAACCCGGGCATAAGTTGGCAAATTGGAAATTCAATATGGCGGCCATGCGAAAATGCCATATTTACCTAAAACACGAATATCTCATCATTAAATGAAGCTAGAAACTTCATTCTTGTACCGAATTCAAGATAATGAACACTGTAATCAAGAAACATTCGTAACGTTGAAACATAGTGCCGCCATTTTTAAATATGGCGGCAGTTTTTTCGAAATTTCGATTTTTTCGTACAATATTATCATTTATTCGAAGATAACTACGAAACTATAAGAGATACCATAAACATACCTGAAATAAACGGGATAGAGCATAATGAGAGCTTTCCAACGGTACCAATATCTTTTCTATATCTTTAAATTTGACGGAGTTATTGAAATTTTAGTAGCTCAAGGTGTTTGGCTTCAGATTAAGTTAAGAAAGGTTAAGCGCTAAAGCAAAACTATCCATGATTTTTCTGCACAAGTTTTAATGCTGATAAATTACTCTAAGATCTTACAGTGAGATTTCTAGGTAAAAGTGCAAATGGTTAATAATAATAATAATAATAATAATAATAATAATAATAATAATAATAATAATAATAATAATAATAATAATAATAATAATAATAATAATAATAATAATAATAAATCGTGGTTGCTAAAATAATAATTCAACCATTTCAGTAGAAAAAAGCAATATAATTAAAAGTGATGTAAAGTTAGTACACTAATACAAATAATAATAAAAGCACCATATTTATAATATAACAAAGCTTTATGAAATTACTTGGTTTTGGTTTTCTTACAATCCTGTGATGAAATATTTTGATCAGTCTTGTTGAGGGCAACTAATTAAATGTTATTAATAAGTTCGTTGCATATTTTGTCTACATGGATTGAGTTACAGTTCGTAACGTTACCGGATTATTTCAAATCATTTTGCACTTACAGAAGGTCGTACAACTAACAATTTTTTTTAGGCATTTACATCGTCTTGTAGAACAGCTCTTGCAAGTACATGTTCGAATAACATCTTCTGGTAGCTCATTAATGCTAGTATCCGGTGTGAGCGATGAATCATCTGCATTGTATGTCCATCCAAAATCCGTTGGATCTAATGGTTCTTCTGCGCCTAACACTGTAGAATACGAATATACCATGTAAAAGGATCTTTTCAGGTGACCCTGTAATGACGAACTGGTGCAAGGTAATTCCTGTAAGCTATGAAGACTACTTTGATTCATAATTTCAAATCGGAGAGTGTCAAATGTCTTAGATCTTGAGCCTGATTTTACAACCCTGACCAAATATTCTTCAGCAAGTTCCAAGCACTCAGCACTTGGAGGAAGACTTCGTCCAAATTTGCACATATACTTTTCTGGTTCTGCCTTAAGAATATATACCAAAAAACAAAAAGTCAATTAATGGAGGATAGTCGACTACTTTTTCAGAACATTCTAAATAATGGCTATGGCCTAACCCTTTCTGAGATTCCTGATTATGTTAACAAGCAGGCTGGAGAGAATTTAATTACTAACAAAGAGGTCAAACTATGCATGAAAAATATATTTGATGATTCTATTCAATTTTGCCAACCACTACAAAGAAACCAGTCCCAACTTGTTTATTCATCAAACCTCACTATCGATGAAATAGCTGACAAACTACGTTCTGTTTCTTCTGTCGGAGAGGCTGAAAAGCTAATTAGAAAATCACTTCT
Organism: Thermobia domestica; assembly: GCF_964235325.1. Classification (NCBI taxonomy): domain Eukaryota; kingdom Metazoa; phylum Arthropoda; class Insecta; order Zygentoma; family Lepismatidae; genus Thermobia; species Thermobia domestica. The sequence continues at coordinate 87,213,109 of NC_137468.1, forward strand.
GGAAACAGACTTCAACCTAGACAATGAATTTGAAGATGCGAATCAACTAGAAAAATCATGGAAGACAACACCTATTCCCCAACCGCTAATTGACTTTTTCTCTCATGTATTCAACGTGGATAAATTGACACTGTTTTCTCACATCAATGATAACAGTCAAGCATTTATGAGCTCAGACGAAGAAGAAGCAGAATGCAGTGAAATTGAAGACGACAACGATAGAAGAGAAACTCCTATAACAAATCGAGTTAAAGTCCTTTTCCAGATAATATTTTATAATGTTCATAAGGGAAAAAGGAAAACCCCTTTGTATTTAATGACTGGCCATTCAATTCATGAAAAATGTAAGAGCAAACAGCTGATAACATTATTCAATAAAGCTGGGTTATCAGTCAGCTATAATGAAGTTATGGAATCTCGTCATAATCTTGCACAATACACTATGATGGCATGCTCACAGAACCTTGCACTTCCAAGTCATTTTGTCAGTAGTAACTTTACTGTAGGTGCTATGGATAACTTTGACCACGAAGAGGCAAGCCTTTCCGGTCTACAGGGTACGCATTATACTGTTATGGTATTATTCCAGAAAACTCCAAGTGTAAATCCTAGTAAGCCACCACTATCTGAAGTAGCTCTTAACAAACTCAGAAAACGAACTGGTGTCCTTTTACCATGTCAACAAATTAGAGATTACCAGAAACCATCAACACCGCTGAACATTCCACAGGATCTTAAAATCATTGAAGATGCTTACACTTTGCCGTGTGATGAGATCAAGAAAGAAGAGGTAGTGATAAGTATGTTGCAAGCTGTTGAAGGATTGACAAACAAAAAACATTTACATGGTCTGGAATTCATGCTGTTATTTCAGAAGTTGATGTTCCACTACAACAAGTTGGTTTTCTCCCTATTTTGCCTTATCCAGTAACATCTTATGATACTGTATATTCATGTAATGTTATGAAAAACTTTCAAAGCTTGCTTTCAGTTCTCGATCAACCAGCTCTGCCAATTTCATGTGATGAAGGCGTTTTTCATATTGCAGCAGAAATTCAGTTAGTTTCAAATGAATTTCCAAACCTAGTGCTGCTCTTGGGATCTTTCCATATGACCAAAATTTTACTTTCTTGTATTGATAAGTACATAAATGGGAGTTGATTAGAAAATGTTCTCATCGAAAATCACATATTTGGTGTTAAAGTTGCTGAAAGTGTCCTTCAAGGGAGTAATTATGTAAGGTCACTCAAAGGAATGTTAATGTTAGCAGAAGTTGTGGAGAGATTAAAGTGGAAAGCATTTTTGCATACTTCTGACGATGATTATCAGTTATCTACAAGAGTTGCAGAAGTTCTTACTGCTATGAATCACTCAACAACAGAAGATGCGCAAGCAAAGTTTAAAGAGCTGATTGCAGCATCACAGGAAGTTTTGGAAGCCTTAAATGTTTTCACTGAAGAGCAGATGAGGATGTCTGAGCAGTGTCAATTCCTTGAGGGGTTCTTACATCTAATAAGTGTTTTAAAGAACTTCATAAGAGCTGACAGAGAAGGTAATTGGAGTCTCTATCTTCAAACACTAAAAGATATCCTTCCAATTTTTCAGGTATTTGACAGAATAAACTATTTGAGATGGGGTTCACTATTCTTTGAGCAAATGCTGAATCTTGAAACACGCCATCCTGAAATATATAAGAAGTTCAAACAAGGACATTTTTTTGTACGAAGGACAAGTGGAAAATTTAATTCTGTGGGTATTGACATGGCTCTCGAACAGACAATAAATCGTTCTCAAAAATCAGCTGGAGGGATTATTGGCCAAACAAAAAGGAAAGAATATATTGCAGAATGGGAGCTTGCTTACCATGAAGTACTGCTCATACGAAAAACATTTCAGTCTGTACTTAATGTTATACCGTGTGATTATGAGTTAAAAATGCATCATGAATTAACGGGAAGGCTCAGAAATAAAATGGAAGAAAGCATCCAAAACATGTTCCAGTACATTGAGAGCAGAAAAAAATAATATATATTGTGAATGGCGAACTGAAGCTTCACAACCTTCTAACCAATGAGTGTGTCCCGGAATCGAGCGCTAAGAAACTTTTACAATTTTTGATGACTGCCGAAGAAGCTTTTCCCACATTCCGACAGGAAAGGTTTATATCTCGCTCGAAATCACTGATGGCACCCATTCACAGACAAAATCTTCCTACATTTCGAAATATAACACAACCTAGCATGCAGATGAAAAAGAAAACTGTGAGAAGCGTTATTAAGGATCAATTACTGGTTCCAACAAAAGTAGAAATTACCAAGGAGAGAGGATTGTCGATGGCAGAAATTCTTAGTTATGATATTTCACCTTCACCCTTACTAGATGAGAACGGCGCCACTACGAAACCCTCAAAGTCTCAGCTTATGAATATTTTGATAAAAAGAATAGATACCACGGCCATACATTTCCAGAAAAATGATCCTCTCGAAACCTGTGTTGTAGTTGATGTAATGAACCAGTTTCGAAGACTGAAAGTTAAAGGAAATGTTAAATTTAAAGACTTGTTCACATCACTTGACACCATTGTAAATAATGCCTGCAAATTCAGCCGTGTCGACTATGTGTTTGATAGCTATCTTCCAACATCAATCAAAAGTGCTGAGAGGGAAAGAAGATGATCTGTACAGCCACTATCATTGACATCAATAAGCACTACCACAACACTTCCTGTACAGATGGACAGATTTTGGGCATCATCAAAGTTTTGATTCAGGCTGCTCTGGCTGAATTTTTGAAGACACTTACAATAAATCGAGATTGGGAAACTATTATCAGTGGCGTCTTGCTTGACGGTGGTCCTACTCCAGCTGTATCAATCAAAGATAAGAGATTCACGGAAATATCAGGAACTCTCAAAGTAGCTGTTGAGGAGGCTGGCATACGCATTATCCCTCACGTTTTAAATGCGGTTAAGCATGGGATGCAACGCGTTGCAGTGCTCTCAAATGACACAGATGTGTTTGTTTTACTGATTCATTTTTAGAAGATCCTACATGAAAATGGACTTTCAGAATTATGGATGCGAAAATCGAGATCCGATATTATACCAATTCACACACTTGTCAACGAAATATTTGCAGCAACAGATGCCCTTCTTGCAGCACACTTTCTTACAGGGTCTAATGTTACCAGTAAGATAGGTAACAAAATATCCGCTCTTAAGGCAGAACCGGAAAAGTATCTGTGCAAATTTGGACGAAGTCTTCCTCCAAGTGCTGAGTGCTTGGAACTTGCTGAAGAATATTTGGTCAGGGTTGTAAAATCAGGCTCAAGATCTAAGACATTTGACACTCTCCGATTTGAAATTATGAATCAAGGTAGTCTTCATAGCTTACAGGAATTACCTTGCACCAGTTCGTCATTACAGGGTCACCTGAAAAGATCCTTTTACATGGTATATTCGTATTCTACAGTGTTAGGCGCAGAAGAACCATTAGATCCAACGGATTTTGGATGGACATACAATGCAGATGATTCATCGCTCACACCGGATACTAGCATTAATGAGCTACCAGAAGATGTTATTCGAACATGTACTTGCAAGAGCTGTTCTACAAGACGATGTAAATGCCTAAAAAAATTGTTAGTTGTACGACCTTCTGTAAGTGCAAAATGATTTGTAATAATCGGTAACGTTACGAACTGTAACTCAATCCATGTAGACAAAATATGCAACGAACTTATTAATAACATTTAATTAGTTGCCCTCAACAAGACTGATCAAAATATTTCATCACAGGATTGTAAGAAAACCAAAACCAAGTAATTTCATAAAGCTTTGTTATATTATAAATATGATGCTTTTATTATTATTTGTATTAGTGTACTAACTTTACATCACTTTTAATTATATTGCTTTTTTCTACTGAAATGGTTGAATTATTATTTTAGCAACCACGATTTATTATTATTATTATTATTATTATTATTATTATTATTATTATTATTATTATTATTATTATTATTAACCATTTGCACTTTTACCTAGAAATCTCACTGTAAGATCTTAGAGTAATTTATCAGCATTAAAACTTGTGCAGAAAAATCATGGATAGTTTTGCTTTAGCGCTTAACCTTTCTTAACTTAATCTGAAGCCAAACACCTTGAGCTACTAAAATTTCAATAACTCCGTCAAATTTAAAGATATAGAAAATATATTGGTACCGTTGGAAAGCTCTCATTATGCTCTATCCCGTTTATTTCAGGTATGTTTATGGTATCTCTTATAGTTTCGTAGTTATCTTCGAATAAATGATAATATTGTACGAAAAAATCGAAATTTCGAAAAACCAGCCGCCATATTTAAAAATGGCGGCACTATGTTTCAACGTTACGAATGTTTCTTGATTACAGTGTTCATTATCTTGAATTCGGTACAAGAACGAAGTTTCTAGCTTCATTTAATGATGAGATATTCGTGTTTTAGGTAAATATGGCATTTTCGCATGGCCGCCATATTGAATTTCCAATTTGCCAACTTATGCCCGGGTTGCCAGATGATCACCCAAGATTTTTTCCATCACTGAGACGTGTCTTACTTGGATCTGAAGAGAAACTTAGTCCACCTCAAAATTCCTACGGGTCTTATGGACAGGGACTGGACTACAGTGCTCCCCTCACCCTGAACATTTTTTCTGAAAGAACAACTGGTCAGGAATCTCCTTACATTTTTTTTTAAATGGAGTATCGCATCGCAGTTTGCAGTGCAAATGGGAATGCAATGCAGCGCAAACATGGAAATGCAACATTGCATTTACATGTTTGCACTGCAAATTGAAAAATGTATTGCAAATTGCGATAAATCTTTGTGTCTTAAATTACTACATAAGCTAAAATAAGGAGCAAGTTAAAAATATATTACTATTATTTCAAGAAACTTCCCCCGACTTGAAGGGTCGGTTATTGCAAGAAAAAATGCCTCGACTTTGGATTACAATAGTTTTCCACTTTTGTATTTCCTTCCCTTTGTCAGTTTATTGTTACTGGGTCATTCTCCAGATCTTCCCAGGTTTCGGGTGATTATCCTTGTTTCTGAGCGTGTAATAATAATAATAATAAAAAAATGTTCCTTGAAGAAAAGGCGCATTGGCAGCAGATTGGACCTAGCCGATATATGGTATATATAGCATGATTGTGGGTTGGTTAGTAAAACGCAGAAGTGCGTACAGTAGATCAATAAAACAGTAACGGTATTCTTCAATGCCAAAAATACAGTATAGGAAATTACTCATCTTTATCTCTCTTTTCTTTTTGCTTTCCATTTGAAGTACTGATATACCTGATACCCATTTACGTTCCTTGTTAAAAACAACATATGTTTTAGCAAGATTTCTTCTTGGGAGACGCCGCGAACCTCAAAAAACATCCCGAACAAATGGACTCTCTCTTTCTGTGTGTGTTTGAACCAATGAGTTGTTTTTTCTAAACCTAATTGTTGAATTTGCCGCTGTGGTAAAACTATTTCGCTCAATTTGACAAATAATATAATAAAATATAATACTTATCCAGCAATGAGCATGGATTGCAAGGAAAAGCAGTGAACTCTAAAGTACCCCTGTAGCAGGGGCGGATCCAGAACGGACTTCTGGGAGGAGGGGCGTGGATTGTAATACTGCTACTTAGCTAGTTTTAAGAGCTCCAAATTTTGGGATGGGTTTTATTTATATATAAAATAAGAAAGCTTCCTCTTCCGTGGGAGGGGGCGATTGCCCCGATCGCTCCCTGGATCCGTGTCTGCCCTATAGCCTCTCCTCGAAATTAAATGCATTGATCTATTATTTCCAATTCGAAGTCATTTTCGCTTCCATGTTAATGGTGACGGAGTTCTTGTTCTTTGTATCTCTGTACTCAAGAAAATAATAATAATAATAATAATAATAATAATAATAATAATAATAATAATAATAATAATAATAATAATAATAATAATAATAATAATAATAATAATAATAAAGCATCTGAATAATAGCGATATTTTTAACCCCCCTTCTTTAAACTTTCTGTGTAATTATTTCTCTGAATCTGGATATGTTGTTTTATAGTGTATAATACAAAAAGGCTTCAAACAGCAATCAGGCAAAAATTATTTGTGTAAAAGACACAAACGCCTTATCAGTGGCTCTGCAAAGAAGTACTAAACAACTGACGTTGTTTCTGCTTGCCTTTAAACATAATGTTACGATTTACAAGGCACAGACAAAAGTAGAGAGCAACGTGAAATTTCGCCTAAGGGCACCTTCGTTGCTAAACTGAAGACTAGCACTCTGTCAACATATTGCATAGCTATCAATAAGTCACACTCAAAGGTTCTTTCCAAACGTTTTGGTATAACAGGTTAATCAAACTACGCTGTTGTAGGTAAGGGATGAGACTCTGAATGACCGATAAGTGTTGGAGTTCAGAGCCGTAGCTAGAAATTTCGTTGCCCGGGGCGAAGTAGAATTCGGCGTCCCCCGACACTCACCTTACCAAACTTTGACTTTTTCTTTCTGTGCTTTTATTTTTAACATATAAGAGAAACACCTTTTTGTTGTTATGCTACGCTGTTTTTTCTTTTTTATCAAGCCGCTTAGACAGACCATTGCAACAACCAAAAGCGATCGTTATGTATTCTTTAACAAATAAGAACCACTCTCAAGAGGCTTATTTTAGACCTGCTGCTAAACTTGCCAAACTACCTTGTATACAAATCCATTTGGAGAATAATTATGAAAAAAGCATGGAGTCGATTCTCCTACGTCAGGACGACCATGTTAGACATGGAGTTGCAGGACGCGAGTGGTAGCGTTGGAAAGGTCCGGGTCCCCTGAGTGCAGTAGTAATGTCAGAAGTCTGGCCTAGGCCACGCAACTCAAGGAATGGGGTCCTGACGTTATGGATTCGGGTCCCTTCTATTCACCTATTAAAGATGAAGTTGTTGGACGGCGTTGGCGGCATTTGAAAGGTTTTGATCCGTTGAGCACAATTGTGATGTCAGAAGTCGATCCCTAAACTTGAACGTCAAGAAACTGGGTCCGGAAGTTTTAGACACGGGCTCTTTCTATTCCCCTTTTAAACATGGGGTTGTTGGACGCGGATGGTAACATTGGAAAGATCCTAGTCGTTTGAAAACAGCGTAATGTCCGAAGTCAGTTCCTGGCCTCAAAGCGCCAAAAATGAGGTTCCGCATTGGCTCAATATCAATACCTGGTTGCGTAAGATAGAACAACATTTATAGCTGTATGGATGGTTTTACCTCGCGTAATAAAATACTGAGACTGAACCACAGCAAAGGTTTACATCACAACCCAAATGCTTGGGACCGAATCTGATTTCTTACATCACCGCAATGCTCAAGGGACCAAGACCTCTCCAATGTTTAAAGCAAGTCAATGATGATAGAAGAATTGGTTGAATGAAAAGTGGCAAAAAGCGGGAGTACCCTGAGAAAACCTACGGATACGATCTTGTCCAACGCAAACTTACTTGGCCCGGGATCGAAACAATAAAGACCACACGCACCAGAGTAAGCGGTTTACCATTGAAAAAAAAATGAAATGAAATCTTTGAGTTTTACGTCCCACAGTTATGCCGGTTAGCTAAAGGAGACGGTGAAGATGAGTAATGAATGAAATGGTGGAATGACGAAAGTGGGAGGAAACGGGAGAACCCCGAGAAAACCCACACACACGGTGTTTGTCCACCACAAGGTTCACTTGGCGGGGGCTGGGATAGAACCCGGGACCCCTAACACCAGAGGTGAACGCTCTACCACTGAGCCACCGCGGCCCCTGGTTTACCATTGAGCCCCACAAGAAGAACAAGAAAATTGGAAGTTACTTGGAAATATTTTAGAAGCAATATCTTTCAATGGTAAAGACCACTGCCCGATGATCCTGTTTTAATAACTCCATGAGCAGAAAGGACTGATATGTCCCTCTCCTATATGGTATTTTTCAAACCATATACTTTATCGGGAATATTATCCTTTATTCTTCAATTCATGAATTGTTTGAGGTTGAAGTGAGCGTAAATGTTTTCATACTTAGGAGTCTGGATATGCAAACCTGCTTACCGTGGGGATTTACTTCTGTGAAATTTGGTCCCTGAAGTTATACATAAACCGGTAAAATAAGGAACGTTAACATTCTTACAATGAGAACAGATTTCAATTCCCGGTGGGAGTTAGCGTACGCACGACTTTATCGTGGGAGACCCGGGTTCGATTCCCGGTGGGAGCTCATGTGTTTCGTATTCCATGTTAATCAGTAGATCCACGTCTCCTATAGCCACGCTGCTGACCGGGCAGTTAAACTCAAAATCACAATCACCACCACACGGCGGGAGTTTACATGGTTCGGGTTTTACGTTAATCAATATGTCCACGTCATATATGGTCTTGCTGTTAAAAGAGACGTTAAACTCCAAATCAACTCAACTCATTAAGATCAGAGTTCTGAGTTTAATACAATCTTGAAACCATACGTTCAAAACAAAAATTGAAATAAAATGAAATCTTTATGTTTAACTTCCCATGGTTATGCCGGTTAGGCTAAAGGAGACGGTGATAATGAGAAAGGAGTGAAACGGTGGAATGATGAAAGTGGGAGGAAACGGGAGAACCCCGAGAAAACCCACCAGCACGGCGTTTGTCCACCACAAAGTCCAAATGGCGCGAGCTGGGATCGAATTAGGGACCCGAAGCACCGGAGGTGAACGCTCTACCACTGAGCCACCGCACCCCCCAAAATGAAAATTATTCATGCTTCTGATACCTATATAAAAATGGAGAGAGAGAGAGAGAGAATAAATATGGTTGTATTTTTCATAGGGCCAAAGTGGCTTAGTGGTAGAGCGTTCACCTCTGGTGCATGGGGTCCTTGGTTCGATCTCAGCTTGCACAAAGTCAGATTTGTGGTGAAGAAACACCGTGTGCGTTCGTTTCTTCAGGATTCTCCTGTTTCCTCCTACCTACATCGTTGCACAATTTTCGTTCACTTCTCATCATCACCGTCTCTTTTACCTAGCTGACATAAGCATGGGACGTCAAACTTAATTTAATTTCATTTCATTGAAAAAATTACTATAATTCATAATCTGCATCTTTATAAACCAACTTTAACAATCATATGGATATATAATGCTTAAAATTGAATTAAATCGCAATTGCAGTAATCTGCAATATTTTAGGTTTTTCATTTATTTACATCAAATGTTTAGTTATTTGATACTTTATAGCAAGAATATTAACTGCTATATAAGACACTATTATATACCTGTGGCGTGGAAGACCCTGGTTTGATTCCCAACGGGAGCTCACGTTTTTCGGTTTCTATGTTAATCAGTAGGTCCCGTCTCATATAGCCTCGCTGCTGAAAAGGGCGCTAAACTCAAAATCAACTCAACTCAATAATTATCTATACATTGAATTTAATAATAAGGAGGGAGGCCGAATAAAGAGGGAGACCTTAAAATTTAAAACGTAGGGTCAGTGTGAGTCAGAGAGGTCACGGTGGGTGGTGTGTCACAGTGAGTCACGTCCTGTTGACCCACGATCCACTGACCTACTCACAAATCTTGACCCAATTGACTCACTCCATCTCTGGACTGTACACACAAATAAAGCAGACATATATGTAATCTGACCTTACTTGGCCTTCACTAATTTAAGATAATCTACAAAAAATGAAAGAAAGCAATTTCAAACGCAAAAATATAGAAATGTATTTTCAACGGAACAAAAAAAAAAAGTAACAGCCAAGATTTGAACCCGAATTTCTCCACTCAGCAAGCAGACGACTTACCGACTTACCCACGGCATATCTTCCGACTTCTGGTTTTGAAACTTTATTTACACTGCGTGTGTTACCTAACAACGTTACGAGATGTCCTTACTGTCGTGTTAACACGCGTTCCGTAAATTTACGAAGTCGCTCTTTTAATCCAAAATAAATTCGACACACACACACATACACACACACACACACACACATATATATATATATATATATATATATATATATATATATATATAGATAGATAGATAGATAGATAGATAGATAGATAGACATATAGATATAGATAGATAGATATGTTGGTGCACCAGTAAGCTCCCAAGAGTACAGATTAATTCATTCTTGATTTTAATCTACAGAACAAATGTTTTTTATGAAAGCAAGGGGACTGCTACCCATAGATGGCTAAGTGAGGTAAATAAAATTTAAACTTCAAATGGAACTGGGGTGGCTAACCGACAATGGCTGATTTAACACTTTCGATAACAGCGCGGGTAATAGCTGGTTTATAGATAGAGCCTGTGTAGGTAAGTGGATACCGCGTGAGACTATCATTCTAAGGGTGTGGGGTTCGAGTCTCGGCCTAGACTGAGTTAATTTTTATTCAACACTATAAATGATGTTCGCGTTTGATACTGAAAGAGATTTATCCTATGAAGGGAGAAAACCCACGATGGGGTCAGGAGGAAAGACGGACACTGTTTATCCTTAAGTGTTAAAATTTAATTTATTCCCATGTTTTTGCTCTTTCCTTTCCCTCTTTCCTTCTTTTCTCATTTTGTTTAGCTTTCCATACTTTTTCGTTCTCTGCATGATGCGTATTATTGTTTTCGTTTCCTTTGCATTAATTCCTATTTCTTTGATCTTAAAGTAAATGGAATTTCTGTAGATTTATCTCGTGGTTGTTTCTCTAAGTTATGCTCTCAGACAGTAATACTTTTTCCTCCAAATGGAGGAATATCCTGGCATGTTATGTTTTCGGGCATGTATTTGCTGTCATGTTGGTTGTCCAACTATCAGACATACAGTGAAACTATTCTGCTACTGGAAAAAGCTATCATTTCTTATGTATCCAACCTCCATTTTCTACTGTCGCTGACTGTACAAGAGCATTGAAAGAAGGAACAAATTTAGTACATATTTCTAGTTGAGATTTGGACAGCATTAGCTACAACAATTGTCATACAAAATTATGTTTAAATTCAAAGCAATAGTATAATATATAAAAACATTGTTATTTTTCTCAGAAAGGTAAACTAAATGTTGTTTGCATTATAGTTCATGCAATATTTACTCGATTAACTTTGTACAATTTCATGTAATAATTTATAAGACATCTAGCTTCACGTGCAATTCGAACCACTTTGTACGACTGAAACTCAAACTTTAAACCCTTGGTTGTGTGCTATGTACCTTAAACCAACCTAACCATTGCGACTGATTAGTGGCATGCATAAACACTAATCAATAGCAAATCTACTACACTGCACAGCACTATACCACTGTGCAGAAAAAAACGTAAAAAATAGGTGCTTCCAGTCTGTTTCCTTGTTAAATATATGTGGGTCAAAATGACCCTGGAAGTGTAAAAATGGTGATTTTTTTAGAAGTGTATCTACGGGTTAAACGTAATATATAGGTTCTATTGCTTTAAAAGGGGGACAAATAGAGTCACAACAAAACAACAGTGTGCCAATTAAAAGACTATTTACAGAGGGATAAAGTGTACATCCGAAAACTTAACATGGAAAATTTCAAAACGTGGGAGACATCCAGTTCTAATAAGGGGTATTTTTACCTCATCCTCCCTGATAATTCGCTCACTGAGTACAATGTTAAAAATTCAAAAACTAAAACTAACTTTAGAACTAGCCTGTTAATGAGATGACTGAGCTTGCTTCCAGGACTCCAACTCCTCGATTCTTGGTCGAATATTGGAAATATACTTATTTAAGGATTACGTACCCCTAGAAACATCTTTGCGTAACCCCGGTTGAATAGTACTGTTGTAGAGTATGTCGATGTCCCTTTGTCGATATTTGCATTGTACTATACATACTTCAGATACCGTAACAGCACAAGATGTGCTAGGCATGCGCCATTTAGGTGTTTTAAAGTCATCTCTCACATTTGATGCATTTGTTGCTTCTTTTTCTAAGCAACAAACGCATCAACTTTATTAGCTGGCAACTGTCACCGATCATTTGATAGTGAATATGGAAGAAAGTTAACAGACACTCGTCAATTTGTTAAAAAAATTACATTGCGAGCAGATTTTATCTTATCCCAAACGGTTATCGTCGAATATACGCGGTTAAAGGAGCACTCTGATTAGCCAAATTCAAAAGACCTGAACAATTTATCCATCTACAAGCGACGTTCTCCCCATCGCCTCCTTGTCCAAGTGGGAAGAGCACGCGGCTTGTAATCCAAAGGTTGGTGGTTCGCGCACACACTGGGGTACATTTTTTTTTTACTTGTTTAAAGTGTTTTTAGACTGACCTTAATGTAAACACATTACGCATATAGGCGATTTAACATATTTTGGTGGAGTAATTTAGTGGCTCATTGACGCTTACGGCATGGGGAACATACCTAGAACATACTAGGCATGTTCCCCATATACATATCAGGCATGTGCCTAGGGGCGGACATAGACTGTGACTATCACTTGCCATCCATGTTATTTCTCTCTTAGAGGTATTATCTGTCAGGAAAGTAAATGTACACCTTGTCTCAAAAAGGTTGAGCGCATTCTTTATTGGTGTTTTGAGGCAAAAATTTTCTAAGTCCAGCTTCGGGTATCTTCGGGAAAAAGTAAGCCAGGTTCGAACCTCCAAGCCAGCCTTTGCAATCGGGAAAAAGTTTGCAGATGTGTTTTTCTTCTTTTAAATATAATAAGACTTGTTACCAAGTGTTTAAAAAAGCAACATTGATTGAAATACTTAATGATACAATATTTCGAAACCTTGCACATGCTTGTTTGTCATTTAGCTCTCTATACGTAATGGAGCATTTAAATACGTTAAAGAATCTTTCCATGTGTAAAAGAATGCTCAAAATTAAGAAATAGAACATAATTATCGCCTGAGTACTAAAATAAAAGTCAAAGTAGAACAGAAACAGCGTTTGTCATGGATATGAATGTCATAATTATCTTGAGATCTCTTAAACATCGCTAGAAGGTTAGTTCTAGAAGTCCTTGTGTTAGCTCATTGGTAAGCTGTCGGATTTCAAATCATAAGGTTGTGAGTTCGAATCCCATCTGGGTCAATACTTTTTTTAAAATTATATTTTCCGCAATGCATGAAAAATTATATAAAATAATTACATTAGAATACATAAGTTCTGTATATATAACATAATCATTGCAGAACATAGTAATTATTATGTTTAAAATATAACATCTGAGATAATTTTCACAGTAGGTCGGTATATATGAGGATGTAAATACAAGTAAGGAAAATCATTTAATAGCAATAAATAAGTTATGTAGTGTATTTATTTGCATCTATTTGTCATACAGATGTAACTTTTCAATATTCTCATTACAGCATGTCATTTACATTCGTGAAATACAATATATTCCTACGGATATAGAAAGTGTATAAACAGAGTATTCAAAGTCGTATCCTGCTTCAAGACACATAGCTTTTCCCGATCCCCTTAACGTCACGGGAAGAAACACAAATTCTCTTTAGAACGGAATGTCGTTACTTAGAGTCTCATTCGAATACGTTGAATATGCTTTTGTGTATTCATCTCTCTCTCTCTCTCTCTCTCTCTCTCTCTCTCTCTCTCTTTCGCTTTGTTTATGTGTGTGTGTGTTGTTGCAGAATATCCCAAGTTGAATACAACATTTGCAAAGTATATGAGCATCATTGTCATCGAATACCAGAAATTGAAAGTCGTGTTTCTTCGGGTTAGGTTTACGTGTTCATGTTAGCTCACTGGTAGAATACGGACTTGCCACTGAAGAGGTCTTGAGTTCAAACCCTACAGCTAATTATCATTCTTTTGTTAGTAGGATTGCACAGAAATCGGATACAAGGAGTGGTTTACTTCTAGAAATATTTTCAGAAGCGTTTAGCCTAGCCCTGAAAAGGGTTGTTTTCGGGAGTTAAGGCGGGGTCATTAATATTGTGTCCAAGACCCTTCTGAATTTATTACACGCTCCATTCTTCTGGGCATGGAATCTATTACATGGGTGACAAATCTATCTCCTTCCCCTACCTCCAGCCATGCTTCGGAAACAAGATGCCACAGGTCATCCTGAGTTCTTGGTGGATCTGCCTCAGGCCAACTTTCCCTTAGAGTACGCTTCACTTCTGCTCACATATTTTCCATGAGATTGAGGTCTGCTCCACGAGGCGGCCAGTCGATTAAATCAATCTCAGAGTGCCCTGCGAACCATTCTTGAACCACACGGGAATTATGTATTGGCGACTGGTATTGCTGGAACTGAATTACACCATAAGGCTGAAACAGATGGCACCATGATATTACTGATAATGTCTAAGTACTGAGCATTGTCCAGATGTCCTTCAATTCTATGAAGCTGTCCTGCTCCGCGACTGGAAATCCAACCCCAACATAAAATAGATACATGGCCACTGCGATTGCAAGCAGCCACATATCCATGGTCATATCGGGTGCCTCTCGGACGATACACAAAACGGCGTCCCTCCTTTGATGTTGTGAATATGGATTCATCTGAGAAAACTACGTTTTCCCAATTGAGACCCACATTCGCCTGTGCAAACGCGAGACGGTAATTTTGTGGTCATCTGAGAGTTTTTCCTTCACGGCAGCAACACGGCCACGTAACCCAGCATGACGAAGCCTTCGCAGAGCTGTATGCTTACTACCAGGAAAGAGAGAAGCTTCCCTTATCTGTCTAGACGTCCGTCTAGTGGGTCTAACCGGGCTTCGTTTACTAATCTCGCATCTTGGGCTTCGGTTGACACATGCGGACGACCAGGAGATCGTAAATTACCAGTCTGACCTGTAGCACCATATTTCCGAATCCATTGCCTTCCTGTAGAGGCCGGGACACCTACTCGCCTGCTAGCTGCAGTTGCAGTATAACCTTCAAACTCCCATAAAGTAATTACTGCTGTACGTCTATCCATAGTTACCAATGTTCTGAGCTGTGAGAAGAAAGCAATAGGTAAAAGCTAGTACCTGACGTGTGATTGGTTACTTGCACGACAAGCCTATTGTGGGGAACAGCGTTGCCAGATCTAGCATAATGATGCTAGATCTAGCATAATTTGCATGTCTCTAGCACCTAGCATCTTGCTTTTAGCATCCTGCCCAAATCTAGCACAATTTCAGCAAGTTATCAAAAAGCCGTAAAACCTGGAGAAGTTGGTCGTGGGAAGAAAAAGAACGGCAGAAATGTATCCTCTTCCATTGATTCATACACTCGGTAAACCATACAGGCAGTCTTATTTTCCTAAGTAAGTTCGGAACGGCTTTGGGCTTTTTTTTTTGTGGCTCCACCCAGGGTTTTCTAATCCTTTAACTCCGAGGCATGGGCGGAGCTATGGGGGCCATTCTCCCCCCAACTTTTTGACAACTTCACCATCTTTACTTCTGACTTCATGATCATATTTATTCCTGAAATGACAGCTCCGAGACCGACCAAAAATCTGCCCCCTCCCCCAGCAGACGATTCCCAACTCCGCTAATGCTGCGAAGTAATTTTCTTTCAAAATATGTAAACAAAAACTTTGCATTCATTTATACGATATATACGCCATTGAGTTTGGCAACGACTGCAGTAATTTAGTTGAGTTAAAATTTTGGTGCGTGAAGTATTGAGTTCTATCCATGCATTCTTGCTCTCTGTGTATTTTAAGTTACGTTATCGTATCTCAACTTTGTTTTTTTTTTAACTCCTGAGTTAGTAATTATGAGGATCTAGCATAATTTGACCGAATCTAGCATAAGTTCGATCAGGTTTTGGAATAATTCCGAGCTGTGAGTCTGGCAACGCTGGTGGCGAACGACTTGGTCAACGACTCGCGAAAGAAATCTGAAAATGGTGCGCCGTAATAATAATATTAAAAACAGTTTTTATAAAGGAATATTAATACATACGAAAAGCTGTTTAAAGAATGAATTGTTATACTGACTTTACACGTATAAAAACATATACCATATACCAAACAGATTGAGCGATATGATTATAGCTGTTTTGAGACGAACACTTTCGAAGTCCAACTTCGGGTGTCTTCGGAAAACAGTAAACTAAAGCTGCTGGTTCGAACCTCCAAAGCCAACCTTAGTAATCGGGAAAAGATGTACAGATATGTTTTTCCTTCTGTTAAATATAATAAGACATGTGGAAATGGTATTAAGTGTAGAAAAAAGTAACATTGATTGAAATACTTAATGATACAATATTTCGAGACTATGTATTCACACTCTCGTTTCGTCATTGTGATTTCCAGACGGAAAAGAGCATTTACGTATGAGCTCAGTTATATTTCAGAAGCAGCTTCCGAAAAGCGGTCATGTTAGCTCAGTGGTACACCACCGAGCGTTTAAATCGTGAGTTCGATACCCGTTCAGGTGAGATTCCTTTATGATATTTTACTTTCCTCAATGCATGAAAATTATGTAAAATAGTTACATTACAATTCATCAGTTGTATATATATTTTCATATCATCAGTTGTATATATGAGTTGAATATATATATTCATATCATCAGTTGTATATATCAGTTGAATATATATATTCATATCATTTCACTGCATAAGTAATTCTTATCTTTAAAATATAACATCTGAGGTATTCACAGAACGTCGGTGTGTTATGTGTGAATATTGAATACAAATTTAAAAAATCGTGTAATAGCAATAAATAAGTTATGTAATATATTTATTTGCAGCTACTTTCATCGCAGATAACTTCTCAATATTCGCATTACAGCATTTAGGTAGAGCATATCGAAAATCGGATCGTGGTTCAAGACAAAAAAAACTAGCTAGCCCCAAACTGTCACGTAAGAAATTCACGAATCGCAAAAGTAAAGTGAAGAGATTGAGAGCGGTAATTCCTTAATCGCTCTCTCTCAACTCTCTCTTATCTGCATTTATACATATAAAAGTGTATGTATGTATGTTCCATCGTAACTCATGTATGCCTAGAGCAGGGTTTCTGAACCTGGGAGTCGCGGCCCCTAGGGGATCGCGAAGATAGGCGGAAGAGATAAATATAGTTAGAATCTAATACCAGAAATTATTTTTAAATATTATTTTTAATTTTGTTCTGATAGGCATACTTTTATTTTTTATACACACTGTAAAAAACAATAAAAAATAAGTCTACTGAACATTTTCAAAGGGTGTAGAATTCGTGTTACTATTCGGTTCAAAGTCTCTTGTCGTCGCGAATTCTGTCGAGAAATTTGAAACTTAAAATATACAAAACGATAATCATGCCTGTTGTTTTGTATGGTTGCGAAACATGGTCGCTTACTCTGAGGGAAGAATATAGACTGAAAGTATTTGAGAACAAGATCCTTAGAAGAATATTCGGACCCAAGAGGAACGGGAATGGGGAATGGCGGAAACTTCATAACGAGGAACTACATAATTTATACGGTTACCCAACATTGTTAGGGTCGTCAAGTCTAGGAGGCTTAGGTGGGCAGGTCAGGTAGCTAGAATGGAAGAAAGTAGAAACGCTTTGAAAGTCTTGACTGGAAGACCAAACGGAAAACGACCATTAGGAAGACCTAGGGGCAGATGGGAGGACAATATTAAGATGGATCTCGCTGAGATAAGAATACAAAGTAGAAACTGGATCCAATTGGCTAAGGATAGAAGTCAGTGTAGAGCTTTTGTGAACGCGGCATTGAACCTCCGGGTTCCATAGGCCATAGAGTTAGTTACTTAGTAGAGTTGTTTAAAAATGAATTTAAATCAAAGAGGTATGATATAAAACTAATGAGAACTGTATATAGAAATACTAGAAAAATAAACACATGAAACAAAACCTGCAAATTGAAATACAATTAAAATTAAAACCTAATGAGATACCTAAGCATGGTGTAATTTCACTAGTGCAGCAATGCCCGGTTCAATCTTCATGACGAATATTATCAAGCCGTTTTCAACTGATAAGCGATTTCTTATCTTTGTTTTAATGTTTACCATAAAAAAAAAACTTTCGCACAAGTACGATATAGCAAATGGAATTATTACTTTTAAAGCAGCAATCACCAGACCAGGATATTCTTCTCTCCTCATCAGGCAGAACTTGTCCAAGTCTTCGTTACAGAAAACCAGTTGCAAAGACTTGTCGCATGATCATTCCATTATTTGGTCAAGAAGTTGTGGGCTTAGATCGGATACGTTAATGGCCTCTTCAATGAAGGAGTTTAACATCCATCTTGAACCAGCACCTTCGTCGTTGGGAATATAGATATTACAGTTACTGTATCCACTGTCAGTGCCGGGCGCCGAAAAGAGGTGCCACACATTTCGGAGGAAGTGTGTTACTCAAGTTAGGAAAGTGCATGTGCACATGTGTAAAATAGAAGGAAAAACGTAATAAAATGTGCTCAAAATTAAGGAAAGGTAGGGTTTATTTTGAAAATGTTATTGAGCTTCGTGCCAACCATGGTGGCGCTTCGTAGCTAGTCTGTCGACGTCACTCATATATACGGTGACATCGTACTATACTCTCGCCCCGGGCAATGATTTTCCATGGCACTGTTCACTATAAACAAAAAAAAATGGATTCTACTATTATAGAAATAGGTATGTTAAAAATCCCACACAAGCTTATTATAAAACAAATTATAAAAGGGTCGCTGGCAAGAGCGTGTGATAAAAGGGGATCGTGATAGGAATTAGATTGAGAACCACTGGCCTAGAGTAATTTTAACCACATTTCTTATAGTTTCAAAAAGAGTGCTGTCGGGTTACCTATGGTGAATGGGAGGGGGATACATATAAAAGATTGCTAGAAAATGATCGATATTAGATTCATAGTTTTCGGGGTCGCTTAGATAAATAGTGAGACTTTCAATTTCGCTTAACTCCGATTAAGCTCTCATTAGTAGGGATGGGCACGAACGACTTTTCTTTGAAACTCGACTCGACTCGAAACAGACATCTTTGAGGTCTACTCTTGGACTCGGCGCAAAAAATATCTTCCAACTCGACTCGGATAGAGTCAAGTCGAACCAAAACGAGCCAAATCCTGTGTGTAGTCTTACCTAGACAATACATAGACAATAATTATTCTATCATCAATTATACTACTGTTACTACAAATAATAATAATAATAATAATAATAATAATAATAATAATAATAATAATAATAATAATAATAATAATAATAATAATAATAATAATTATTATTATTATTATTATTATTATTATTATTATTATTATTATTATTATTATTATGACAACACCGTGTACAAACATGAACGATAGATGGTTAGTAAAGGAATACTAAAAGCTAGTTGACTGCCGACGTCGGTAGTCATGAAGTCTACAAGGCAAGGACATCATTCATTACCCTAAGCTGTAAGCGTCGGTCTACTACAGATGATCAACTATTAACCTCTCGCCAGAAATTGGTGGCCCCGCAGCGACGATCCGTGATGGCCCAAGTTCCATATTGAAAACTTTACTACCAGCGGCAGAGACGCGATGAAACGCCAACGAACCACAAAATTACTCTCCCAAAATATGTTAAAATGCCTATATGTGTGATTTGTTTATATTTAGGTGAAACAAAAAAACAAAACAAATACCCCGGGGTGGACGCGAACTATCAATATTACGATTACTAGGCACGTGTTCTTCTGACTTCCCCACGGAAACGATCATAAAAAGCTTGGTTGTTGAAGGATAAATCATTGACGTCTTAATTTAGCCAATCAGACAAACCCCTACATCTCGAGTTCTAGGAGGTCATACCGTGAACCGTTTCAGATTTATTGCTTTCTGGTGGAGTACTATCCATACGCAAAATTTGAGCATAGTAGCCGACATGCATCTTCGGTGCCTCTTATCTTTAGTACAATTTTAACCAGAGATGGTGTGGGTCAATGAAAATTTGATCCACGACCCACCATGACCCACTATGACCCACCACCCAAATGACCCATTGGCCCACTCTGACCCATCAACCATCGTGATCCACTCTGACCCACCACCAACTATGAACCACTCTGAACCATTGCGACCAACTCCGACCCACCAAAACCCATCGACATCAACTCTGACCGATGACCCACGTCCTCCTCTCCATTGACTAAAGAGATTACACTTGTAATAAAACAAGACTGTGAAATTATCACTTATCGGAGTTTGAATTTCTACCATCATTGGCTCAAGCACCTCTTTGTTACAATACTGGTGGGTCTGACCTTTACGATATATAATGGCAAAGTGTTTCTCATCTTCCGAATTAAAATGAATTTAAATTTATCATATGTAATTATTTCTTTGTTGCCTTACAGACACATTTCAGTAGAAAATAGGTGAAATTTAAAAGTTTCGAATCAAGGAAAAGTAGACCAACGTAAAAAAAAAAAAAAAAAAAAAAAAGAGAGAGAGAAACTAATTTTCTATATAATTAAGCATGCCGTACTAATTGGAAATGCCCATGTAATTAAATTTAGAATACAAATTTTATGGCCATTTTTCTCTAACTTTATGGCTTGATTGCCTTATGCTCGGAACGCTCCATATATTAAACACCAGCTTCAGCAATTATAAATAGAAAGCAGTGGGTATAAAATTCAAAAAGAACTTTAGTTTGCATTACTCGATTTTTTTCTCAACTAATATCAATCGTTTGCGATTATTTTTACAAATCAACCCACTACCAATTTCCAATATATAGAAAATGCACCCCCGTCCCCCCGCTCATAAAAGACAATTTTAAAAAATGCCAGGACATATTCTCTTTATTTTTAATAAAGAGTTATATGCTGAATTTCAGCTCTCAGTTGAACGGCTTGTGAGATACTAAATTTTTCGCAAAAATTCGGACTTCTACTCCCCCTAAGGATATGTATTATAATGAAAGTGACACGCGTATGATAACTTCCCAGTTGGGATTGGAGCCTGATTATATACCAAACGTCAATTCATTTGACTTTGCAATTTGACTGTGATGATTACGCATAGTTACTTTCAATTTTTTATGATACATATCCTTATTTCGTATGTTACAGATGATTCAAAAATATTTTTTCAAGCAGTTAGCTCCTCTAGAATCTCACAGGCTGCATCCCAAAATCCAACTCCTACTATCCTATGACAATCCAAAAGTGACTGAACTTTTTTTTATTAGGAACAAATGACAAAAGAAAAATGGAGATCTTGAAAGTAAAATATAGAAAAGCTCGGTGCCCCCAATAACTCCATATTTCTCCGCCCCTTCATTCCGAACTTAAAAATAAAACTTAATTCGAATATGGTTAATTAGTGAATTTATTACAGTTAAATTCCACTCACTACATGCTACAGCTACAACTATGTAAGAAAAAATAACAACTGTGAAACATGTTCTGAATTACTATTACATTTCTTACGCTATTATTAAACATATTAGAATAGTAAAAGAGAATTGTTCGTGAAATAGTATATTTGCTCATGATTTTTAACTTTTTCATACGGAAAAAATTAAAATATTATTCAAGTTTTAAAATTTGCACTCTGCAAATATGTTGCCCTCTAGGCAATGGGACTAATGTGGACTAATGGGAAATGCTGCACTCTTAGCGGCGCTGAAAACTTATGATTCGATTCTAATATCGGTTGATTTCGATATCTTTATGTCGCTACGTAACCACCCTGGGTGCTAATGGGAGCTTAATTGGACTTGAATTGAAAGTAGAGCTATTCACCTAAGCGACCACGAAACTATGGATTCAATAATAATATCGACCCGTTTCTAGCATTTTTGATATGCATCCCGACAGTACTCTTTTTCCAGACTGTAAGAAATATAGTTAAAATTGCTCTAGATATATCAGAATTATGTTGAAACACACACATAAATCCACTTTTATATTCTGTATAAATAGAGAGAGAGTGAGCGAGCGAGCGAGCGAGAGAGGGCGACTCAAGGAATCACCACTTCCACATTGCAAAAGCATATATCAGGAATTGAATTGAAAATCTATGTAAAGACTTTCTGCTGTGGCATGCTTCATAAGGACAATTCCAGTCTGCTCACGTGACCTTTGGGGTTCATGAATATTTTTGCGAGCGTTCCGACTTTGGATTCTCTGTTTATACCCTCTGTTTATGGATCGAATAACTTTTCAAGAACATAAATGACATTCTATATTATGAATGTTGAGAATTACTCTCTATATGACAAATAGCTGCAAATAAATACACTACATAACTTATTTATTGCTATTAAATGATTTTCCTTACTTGTATTTACATCCTCATATATACCGACCTACTGTGAAAATTATCTCAGATGTTATATTTTAAACATAATAATTACTATGTTCTGCAATGATTATGTTATATATACAGAACTTATGTATTCTAATGTAATTATTTTATATAATTTTTCATGCATTGCGGAAAATATAATTTTAAAAAAAGTATTGACCCAGATGGGATTCGAACTCACAACCTTATGATTTGAAATCCGACAGCTTACCAATGAGCTAACACAAGGACTTCTAGAACTAACCTTCTAGCGATGTTTAAGAGATCTCAAGATAATTATGACATTCATATCCATGACAAACGCTGTTTCTGTTCTACTTTGACTTTTATTTTAGTACTCAGGCGATAATTATGTTCTATTTCTTAATTTTGAGCATTCTTTTACATATGGAAATATTCTTTAACGTATTTAAATGCTTCATTACGTATAGAGAGCTAAATGACAAACAAGCATGTGCAAGGTTTCGAAATATTGTATCATTAAGTATTTCAATCAATGTTGCTTTTTTAAACACTTGGTAACAAGTCTTATTATATTTAAAAGAAGAAAAACACATCTGCAAACTTTTTCCCGATTGCAAAGGCTGGCTTGGAGGTTCGAACCTGGCTTACTTTTTCCCGAAGATACCCGAAGCTGGACTTAGAAAATTTTTGCCTCAAAACACCAATAAAGAATGCGCTCAACCTTTTTGAGACAAGGTGTACACCTGTTTTTCGAGTCTGGCATTCCTGCTCTCCATCCGTGGAGAGTATGAGAATTAAATCAATCAAATGTTTACTGAGGGGCAAAAAGAAAAGTTTAATCTGAATAAGACATTGCAGAGGGACACAAGCTGTGAATACGAATAGTGCATAGTGTAAATAAAGGACGACACCGAAAGAGAAAGCCAGACACAGCTGTTGAACTTAGAAAAAAGAGTAAAAATTGTTGAAGTGGGAACATAAAACACAAATACAACAAATACACCGAAAACTAAACATTCACCACGCCTTGATCTTGGTGTAGTGGTTAAGATGCTGGCTTACAAATGCAAAGGTCGCCAGTTCGAATCTTCGGTGAGGACATTTTTAAAAATTTTTGTTTATAATACATGCAGCTCATGAGAGATGGTAAAAGAGGTCGTATTTAGTCTTTCGTAGCAATTATTATTGGTAAGGTTTAGTACTGATAATACTTTTGTCTTTGCGTATTGGTTTTATTCTTTTCTTCATTTCAAAAGAGAAAAATATCCGAACAAATGCCACCAAAATTCCTCATATTTTGAATGTAAACGCCATTTGCAATTAGTAAAGAATAAAAATTGAACGTTCCGATGTAGCTGCAAAAAGTAAAAAGAAAAACATGGAAGTAGACCATACTCATGGTTATTAAAATACAATTTCTACATGCCTTACGCCTCCCGACCACGTTTCTACGTTAGCAAGTAAGAGGTTTGTGTTTAGGTTAGGCTGGTCAATACGTTTTGCAAAGGGGCCCGGTTTAGCTCTGACGCACCACAGGTGCGAGAAGGGAGCAAAATACTTTTTCTCTCTCCTTCTGTGTGTCTGTTTATCTATCTATCTGTATATATATAACGCTATTTGTGAATGCCGTAACCACCCTAATTTTCAGCGGATTGAGATGAATCTTGGCACAAACATTAATTGTTGAAATATCTTCAGTTCGTTAACCAGAATAATCAGACGAAAATGTTCAAAATGGCGGCCCTTTAAACTCGTAAAAACTTCCAAGGGAACCAAATTTCGCCCATACATGGGTATTCAGAAAGTTTGAATAACTTTTCCTCTTTTACTGAAATATTTGTGTGCAGAGACTTATTGAAATATTGGACCCGATTAATCGCATAAAGAATGTTCACGCCCTTTTCGCTACGGTCAGGTTTTTTTTTTTTTTTTTGCAGGAGGGGGTTATTTTCGTAGTGATGATAAGATGATTGCTAGTGATGATATGAAATTACACATTGAAAGTGAAGTAACTTGTGAAACGTGTTATTTGAAAGAATCATATAATAAATGTGCTTTCCTCTAACACAGAGAGAGCGTGAATGGCGAGGAGTGTTATTTGATTTGCTTTTTAGTAACACATTGCATTGCAAATAAAGGTAGGCAACATTAGTGGTAAGTAAAACAATAATAATAATAATAATAATAATAATAATAATAATAATAATAATAATAATAATAATAATAATAATAATAATAATAATAATAATAATAATAATAATAATAGGTGTTGTTTGTGGCAAGGCAATATCTTCCTCAATTCTTCTTCAAACGTAATGATTGTAACGCCATATCTCCCTTACAAACAAAATATTAGCAATTTATATCGAAAGAACGGGAAACTGTTGAATGATGGGAGCAACGTTGGACAGTATGCACTCATAGTACTCAGAAAAATAAGCGATTTCAATGAAAAATGAACGAAGAGTCATTGCCGTGGGTAGTCATGGAGCCAAGGAGAGCCCTCTTTAGGCAAAATGCCGATAACTTATATCGAGAGAACAGGAGGTGATAGTGAGATGGGACCAACGTTGGACACCGTGGACCCATAAGGCGCATCGAAAAAATTAGGGGGGCGGGCGCCAGCCAGCCTTACTTATTTCCACATAATAATATAAAATTATATTGTCGAAATACACACACGAGTTAGCTAGTAATATGTCATATTATTATTATTATTATTATTATTATTATTATTATTATTATTATTATTATTATTATTATTATTATTATTATTATCATCGACAGCATCTTTTCATTACGTGTGCATGTTTGACTTGAAGCCAAAGAGAAGATCCATCATTCATAGAAAGAATAAGAATAGCCAGTTACTTTAGGCCTAATTGCGAACGACGGCGAAAAATACGAAAAGAGACAACCTTAGCGAAAAGAAACAATACACTCTCTCAAATGGATAAAAAAATAAAGCCGAGATAGATTCGAACTCGCATGGACGGCGCGAACAGTCAGTTCAGTGTCCACTTTTTTTTTTAACTGACCCACCAAATGTGTTTTAGTAACTTACTTATTGCTAATTTTATTTGCTTCACTCGTTTAACTTGCTTTTTCTAATAACTTATAACGACAGGGACACGAACACAGAAACATCGAGGACAGTTAAAAATCATAGATGCTCTCCCACCGGGAATCGAACCCGGGACATCATGCACCAAAGGCGCACGTGCTAGCCAATAGACCAGCCGGCGGGACACTGCTCACTCTCTGTGTCGTTCGGGATTACGACCACTGTATTGCCAGCTATCACTTCTGAGGGTTGTATACTATGATCACATGTTTCTTCTTTGCTGGAAGAGTTAAACCTACATTCTATGTAATACATGAAATATTTAGACCTACATGCTCTTCATATAATGTAATAAAAGGTCATGCTGGGAATAAGAAAAAGAACATTCCTTGGACAAAACGGAAACTATTGGCATCAGAAATAATTATCTACGAGGTATGCGCAGTAGTATATTTCAGAATAGTTACTGTTTAGTTCAGTAAACGAAGAAAGGGGTATAAAAAAGCAACGAGCAATATGTCGAGTCAACGAGATCGACCAGAGTTGACAGAGGCGGAGTAGTAATACAACAACTTGGTTAAATTGATAATTGGTTCTTTATTCTGTAGTAGATCGTATCACTCTTTACGGGAGAGTAGAGAAAGACTTAAACGCTGTTATATAGTAAGCATTAGTAACACGATCATACAGACACAAATGGATGTAACTGTGAGTACTACAACTTGGATTTAACGAAAGCCGTTTAGATATTCAGTGGTTTGAAGGGTTGTATAAGACACAAAAAGTTAAGACACAATACAATTCTTCATACCTCAGCTTTCAGTAACTAGATACATGCAATTTCAGGATAGATACTGAAACTGCTGTCGGATTTTAATACATGACGTATTGCAGGATACAAAATGCTTTGCATTACTTGTTTGTTTCTAGACAGCTACTAGCTTAGTGTTCTGAAAGGTTGTGTATAAACTAGAGATAGCCAATTCCGGAATTATTACTTTCCGGACTCCCGAAAGTAAAACCGGACAAATTCCGGAATTCGGAAAATTCCGATTTTGGAATAATTCCGGAATTCGGAAAATTCCCATCTTGGAATAATTCGGAATTCGGAAAAATCCGGAATTTAGAAATTTCTGATTTCGTTTACATTCCGGAATTCGGAACAATCCGGATTTTTTTCGAAATCCGGAATTTTTCTCAATTCCGGAATTTTCTAAATTCCGGATTGTTTCCGAGTTCCGAAATTATTCTGAATTCCGGAGTTTAACTGAATTTCATAATTTTCCTAAATCCGGAAAGTGAAAGTTCCGCTTCCGAAAAATGAATTTATTTTGGTTAATATGAATCGTGGCGGAAATAAGTCTTTGACCAGGTAATGGCGACTTCTTTGAAAGAAATGGGGTGTATGAGAATTCAATCTGTCATATTTGTAGTTTCGTATGGAGAAAAAACAGGTGTGTCTTGAAGCAGTAGCGTAGCCAGGATGTGTGTTTGGGGGAGGGCAAGTGCTGTTATAGGCACATATAGAAAAATTACAAACAAAAAATATATAAACATAAACATATATAAAAATTACAAACATCAAAGTACCAAAGTACAATTTCGGACCTCTTTGGGGGGCCGGCCCCTCCGGGCCCCCTTCCCTACGCCACTGTCTTGAAGGTACGGAACCCTTTCCCCGAAATCTCTACTTTTAAGTAAGTTTTGCCAAATTTCAACGGCAAGTTTAAAACTTTTATTATTATTATTATTATCATTATTATTATTATTATTATTATTATTATTATTATTATTATTATTATTATTATTATTATTATTATTATATCAACACCGTGTATAATCTTTGAAAGATATACGGTTTGTATCTGAATAGTGAAAGCTAATTGACTGTCGATCTCGGTCGTCGAGAAGTCTTCAGGAGGGAAGGACATCGGTCACGTTCTGGGTTTGAGTTCCGAAAGGGCAAGTTTTCGGGCTCGAGCCAAAAATTGTTAAGAGTTATAGGCTTCAGCCAGACATGTTCAAAACAGCTGGGACCGGGTTTAGGGCTCTCAACGGCTCGAGCGGCTCGGCTTACAGCTCATTCACTATCGAACCGAACCAAGAAGTGAGCCGAGCCAACAGCTCACCCAACCGAGCCGATTTGAGCCATCGGCTTAGTTGAGCTGAATCGAAACGTGCCGATGGACTAATTTCAACTTAGCTGGCTTGAACCGGTTCACATGAGCCGAGTAGGGGACCCATCCCAACCGAGAAAGCTCGAGGCATCGGCTCAATTGAGCTGAGTCGATGGCTCGTTCCAACTGAGCCGGCTCGGGTCATCGGCTCATCCCAACCGAGCCGACTCGAGCTGTTCGCTCAGTTGATACGAGCAGAGCCGGTTGATATCGCTACCCGAGTTGGTCTTCTGCTTGGGCTCAAAAATTCGACAGTTCAGGTCTCAGCCTTGATTTTAAGAACAACAGTATATACTTATATTGGTGATTACGACATTTGAGGCTGTCTCGTAATAATAAAAAAAAAACCTTGTCTTCTCGTTATCTAGACGAGACGAGATACACAAAAATTGCCCCACGAGATTCACTAAAATTACGAGAAGAGACGCACCCCTGTCGTGAGCAGCAAAAAACGTATTCCATATTAGTGCTTACATTTCTCATGGCTTTCGCTTTCCAGTCTAATCAGGCCATTATTTAAAAAAGAGTTAAAACGAGCTGAGCGAGCGAGCGAGCCATTATCAAACTCGACTCAACTCGAAACTCGCTCTGGAAAACAGCTCGACCTTGATCGCTACGCGGTAAACGATTCGTCTTTAGTCTGGTTACGTTAGGTTTCTTTGTCTCAGCTTGCAAACTTGTATGTTATATTTCTTCGATTCAAAATGTCTTTCGTATTTCTTTTATGATGTCCGAAAAGTTTACATTAATAACTTGTGTTTTCCTTGAACCGTTGGTTCACAAGTTTGTATTTTCTCCACACGAAACTACAAATATGACAGATTGAATTCTCATACTCTCTATTTCTTTCAAAGCAGTCGCCATTACCTGGTCAAAGACTTATTTCCACCATGATTCATATTAACCAAAATAAATTCATTTTTTGGAAGCGGAACTTTCACTTTCCGGATTTCGGAAAAGTATGGAATTCAGTTAAACTCCATAATTCAGAAGAATTCCGGAACTCGGGAAGAATCCGGAATTGAGAAAAATTCCGGATTTCGAAAAAAAATCCGGATTGTTCCGAATTCCGGAATGTAAACGAAATCAGAAATTTCTAAATTCCGGATTTTTCCGAATTCCGGAATTACTCCAAGATCGGAATTTTCCGAATTCCGGAATTATTCCAAAATCGGAATTTTCCGAATTCCGGAATTTGTCCGGTTTTACTTTCGGGAGTCCGGAAAGTAATAATTCCGGAATTGGCTATCTCTACTTTATACACAACCTTTCAGAACACTAAGCTAGTAGCTGTCTAGAAACAAACAAGTAATGCAAAGCATTTTGTATCCTGCAATACGTCATGTATTAAAATCCGACAGCAGTTTCAGTATCTATCCTGAAATTGCATGTATCTAGTTACTGGAAGCTGAGGTATGAAGAATTGTATTGTGTCTTAACTTTTTGTGTCTTATACAACCTGCAAACCACTGAATATCTAAACGGCTTTCGTTAAATCCAAGTTGTAGTACTCACAGTTACATCCATTTGTGTCTGTATGATCGTGTTACTAATGCTTACTATATAACAGCGTTAGTAAGTCTTTCTCTACTCTCCCGTAAAGAGTGATACGATCTACTACAGAATAAAGAACCAATTATCAATTTAACCAAGTTGTTGTATTACTACTCCGCCTCTGTCAACTCTGGTCGATCTCGTTGACTCGACATTTTTTATTTTTTATATCCCTTTCTTCGTTTACTGAACTAAACAGTAACTATTCTGAAATATACTACTGCACATGCCTCGTAGATAATTATTTCTGATGCCAATAGTTTCCGTTTTGTCCAAGGAATGTTCTTTTTCTTATTCCCAGCATGACCTTTTATTACATTATATGAAGAGCATGTAGGTCTAAATATTTCATGTATTACATAGAATGTAGGTTTAACTCTTCCAGCAAAGAAGAAACATGTGATCATAGTATACAACCCTCAGAAGTGATAGCTGGCAATACAGTGGTCGTAATCCCTAACGACACAGAGAGTGAGCAGTGCCCCGCCGGCTGGTCTATTGGCTAGCGCGTGCGCCTTTGGTGCATGGTGTCCCGGGTTCGATTCCCGGTGGGAGAGCATCTATGATTTTTAACTGTCCTCGATGTTTCTGTGTTCGTGTCCCTGTCGTTATAAGTTATTAGAAAAAGCAAGTTAAACGAGTGAAGCAAATAAAATTAGCAAATAAGTAAGTTACTAAAACACATTTGGTGAGTCAGTTAAAAAAAAGTGGACACTGAACTGACTGTTCGCGCCGTCCATGCGAGTTCGAATCTATCTCGGCTTTATTTTTTTATCCATTTGAGAGAAAGTATTGTTTCTTTTCGCTAAGGTTGTCTCTTTTCGTATTTTTCGCCGTCGTTCGCAATTAAAGTAACTGGCTATTCTTATTCTTTCTATGAATGATGGATCTTCTCTTTGGCTTCACGTCAAACATGCACACGTAATGAAAAGACGCTGTCGATGATAATAATAATAATAATAATAATAATAATAATAATAATAATAATAATAATAATAATAATAATAATATGAAATATTACTAGCTAACTCGTGTGTGTATTTCGACAATATAATTTTATATTATTATGTGGAAATAAGTAAGGCTGGCTGGCGCCCGCCCCCCTAATTTTTTCGATGCGCCTTATGGGTCCACGGTGTCCAACGTTGGTCCCATCTCACTATCACCTCCTGTTCTCTCGATATAAGTTATCGACATTTTGCCTAAAGAGGGCTCTGCTTGGCTCCATGACTACCCACGGCAATGACTCTTCGTTCATTTTTCATTGAAATCGCTTATTTTTCTGAGTACTATGAGTGCATACTGTCCAACGTTGCTTTCATCACTCAACAGTTTCCCGTTCGTTCGATATAAATTGCTAATATTTTGTTTGTAAGGGAGATATGGCGTTACAATCATTACGTTTGAAGAAGAATTGAGGAAGATATTGCCTTGCCACAAACAACACCTATTATTATTATTATTATTATTATTATTATTATTATTATTATTATTATTATTATTATTATTATTATTATTATTATTATTATTGTTGTTGTTGTTGTTGTTGTTGTTGTTGTTGTTGTTTTACTTACCACTAATGTTGCCTACCTTTATTTGCAATGCAATGTGTTACTAAAAAGCAAATCAAATAACACTCCTCGCCATTCACGCTCTCTCTGTGTTAGAGGAAAGCACATTTATTATATGATTCTTTTAAATAACACGTTTCACAAGTTACTTCACTTTCAATGTGTAATTTCATATCATCACTAGCAATCATCTTATCATCACTACGAAAATAACCGCCTCCTGCAAAAAAAAAAAACCCTGACCGTAGCGAAAAGGGCGTGAACATTCTTTATGCGATTAATCGGGTCCAATATTTCAATAAGTCTCTGCACACAAATATTTCAGTAAAAGAGGAAAAGTTATTCAAACTTTCTGAATACCCATTTATGGGCGAAATTTGGTTCCCTTGGAAGTTTTTACGAGTTTAAAGGGCCGCCATTTTGAACATTTTCGTCTGATTATTCTGGTTAACGAACTGAAGATATTTCAACAATTAATGTTTGTGCCAAGTTTCATCTCAATCCGCTGAAAATTAGGGTGGTTACGGCATTCACAAATAGCGTTATATATATACAGATAGATAGATAAACAGACACACAGAGGGAGAAAGAAAAAGTGTTTTGCTCCCTTCTCGCACCTGTGGTGCGTCAGAGCTAAACCGGGCCCCTTTGCAAAACGTATTGACCAGCCTAACCTAAACACAAACCTCTTACTTGCTAACGTAGAAACGTGGTCGGGAGGCGTAAGGCATGTAGAAATTGTATTTTTAATAACCATGAGTATGATCTACTTCCATGTTTTTCTTTTTACTTTTATCAAGACAAAAAGACAAAAACAAAACAAAAAGTATTATCAGTACTAAACCTTACCAATAATAATTGCTACGAAAGACTAAATACGATCTCTTTTACCACCTCTCATGAGCTGCATAGTATATTATAAACAAAAATTTTTAAAAATGTCCTCACTGAAGATTCGAACTGGCGACCTTTGCATTTGTAAGCCAGCATCTTAACCACTACACCAAGATCATGGCATGGTGAATTTTTAGTTTTCGGCGTATTTGTTGTGTTTGTGTTTTATGTTCCCACTTCAACAATTTTTACTCTTTTTTCTAAGTTCAACAGCTGTGTCTGGCTTTCTCTTTCGGTGTCGTCCTTTATTTACACTATGCACTATTCGTATTCACAGCTTGTGTCCCTCTGCAATGTCTTATTCAGATTAAACTTTTCTTTTTGCCCCTCAGTAAACATTTGATTGATTTAATTCTCATACTCTCCACGGATGGAGAGCAGGAATGCCAGACTCGAAAAACAGGTGTACATTTACTTTCCTGACAGATAATACATAAGGCACATACTGGACACATTTCCATGTACCTGAGGGAACATGATAGGCATATACCTGCTATGTAATTGAGCTGTTAAGGATGGGAATACGCAACGGAGAGGATAACATCTTTTAATGTTAGAACTATGTTTAAATTACTATAACCATAATTTATTATTATGTATAAAATTATTTATTTATACTTACTTTAGGTTTAACTTCTTCTAAGAAACTTCTTGTAATATCAATCTAGTTAAAGAAAATGAGAACAAAATACATTTTAAACATTGATTTAGTACATATAATAGTAAATTTTAAATTCTGCAATATTTTAAGCGTTCAACGAAAAACAAATATCCAAAGATGAGACAATTATCAATCGATATATCTGATCGAGCTGAGTAAAATGATACGGGTGGCTATAAATTCTGATGCGTACTTTTTTAAAAATCAACAAAAACGAATTTTTATGGTGGCGCTACAAATACTTCGTTCATTGCCAATTTAATAAACTAATATGTTTTATTGTGATTTAATTGGTTATTTATTTATTATTGTATTATGTGTGTGTGTGTGTGCAAGATACACAGGGGCTGTTAACAAGGACATTGTATCTATCTTTATTTGTTATCTCCTAACAGTGACACACAACACTACTTATAGCATATTAAATAACATATTAATTTTAAAAATTTCATCATGTGTTGTGCGCTTGGCTCCTTGAAAATTTAGTGTAGTACAATGTAATATTGTAGTTTCCTACCATGAAACTTTATTCCAACCAGTATAGTATATTCTTTACAACAAGGAATACCCAGCTGCAAAATTTAATAATTTATTTGTTTTCTCACACGGAGGCAACAGAAATTCACAAAATGCTTTGACTTGTTCGGGTACTAGGCTGAAAAGTAACACCTCATAAACACTCTGCTGCTACGTTCATAGATAGGTTTGGAACTTTTGTAACAATCCTCATATATGTGATTTCACTACCGAGCACGTAGAGTTCAAGAAATGCCCACGCCATTTTCAACAAGGATTTTTTGGAGGAAGTAAACAAACCATAAACGCAACAAAAATTTAAAAAGAAAGAATGAAAGAATCATGCTTTGGAACCTAGCTTCAGAGATCAACACCCTGAAGTCCTGGGAGTTCAAACAGAGATTTCACGACAAACACATTACACACATACTTATACGTTTTTGTGATTGAGATCTTTTTTTTTTTTTTTTTTTGTATAGAAGTTCGAATTATCAACATGCTCGGCTACTACACCACAAAGTGGTGCTTTGCATGGGTATATATCAAGGTAACCAAGAAAGTTCTGTCGCTTTTTAGGGAGGTCTGTGTTCAATTGGCCCTCATACCGTGAGTTGAATGCGAATGGAGATAAGGCGAAGGTTAGTTGTTGGTGTGTGTATATCCAACATACTAACCTGTTTGTGGCACTTCAGTTACACCGTGAACTTGCATAAGGACGGAGTGAACATGGGATCTCCACAGAGCGTCATAAGAGAGTTACGCGGACCGTGCAGCGCGGTGGTTTAACAACTTTAAGGATGGTGACGAAACACTTGAAGACTCCCCACGTGCCGAAAGAAAAGCACATGTACAAAATGAAGATCTTCAGGTAACAATTGAGACGAACAGTGGTCAGACATGTGAGAAACTGGGACTACAATACAGTGTGAGTGGAGAAATTATTCGGCAGTACCACCATTAACTTGAGAAGCACTGCAGTTGGGTTGATGGGTCCCACATGCGATGCCTCCGGGCCACAAGGCAACGTGAGCAGACACCTGTGTTTCTTTGCTGTGTTGTCTAAGGAAGGAGTCATTTCTGGACAGGGTGTTAACATGTGATGAGAAGTGGGTCCTGCACGAAGCTCCACGGCGCCGTCATCATTAGTTAGCATCCCATGAACCGGTTCCAAAAGAGCCGAAACCAGCATTGCACCAGAAGAAAGCCCTCCTGTGTGTTTGATTGACTGCTTGCGGCATCGTGCATCAGGAACTGGTCAGAGCATCAATGCAACTGTGTACTGTCAGCAGTACAGTCGTATTCAAGAAAAAACTCAGAACTCTGGAGCCAGCATTTCTGAATCGCAAAGGAGTCTTCCTATTCTCTGATGCTCATGTTCAAACTTCTCTGATGCTCATTTTGTGATCAGTTTTCATTTTATCAAACGACGAAAGAGCAAATATGATGGTGTAGTGGCATGCTTCCATTCATATCTCGAGTGGGTGAGACAAACGAAATTGTATTAGTGTTCATTGCGAACGTGAATTCAGTGAAGATAAGTGATGGAACTTGAGGAATGGAGAATACAACCATCGTCCGATCACAGACCAGATGACCACTAGGAAGAAATTCAAGTATTGAGGTTCAATACTTAACCCAGAATTAAATCTCGTGAGGAGGCAGTTGCACAACCATAGAAGACTCGTCTATCTGAGATGCAGCTGTCGGGATACGAACGATAGTCTTCCATAATCCACAGTAGAATGAATTATAACAACGAAAATTATACCTAGTGTAGTATAGTCTTGTGGATTCATGTCAATGAGAAATAAGTGTATGTAACTTGGGTGATCCAAGAATGGAGCGCAACTATATTAAGATACAAGCAGTTTTTAAAATTTATCCCCCCTGTTACAATCCAAAGTCGGAGTATTTTGGCCGATTTCACCGCTTATTTATCAACTATGTTTTTCGTCACATCACAACAACAATCACCGTACTATTTTCTGTTGTTAGATGAAATGAACAGTTTATCTATTTTACTTTAATATATATGATATAGTTGCAAATATACAAAAATGTTTTTTCTAGTATTTTTTCATTATCGTTATAACTTAGAATACAGGGTGGCCCAAAGTAGGTATACACCCCTGTATTGATCAAGTATAACATCCTAGCTTATAGGTTTATTTGCTTCGGCTGTTCCGAGCTTAAGATATAAGTAAAAAAAAATATTAAGAACAAATGATACAGAAACTAAGTCTACCTGATGGATAACAATAAGAAATAATATAAAAAGCTATGAGTTGGTCAATATGAGACTATATACCTACTTTTGGGCCACCCTGTATATTTAGTTTCTTTCATCGTGATTAATGAACACCATATTGTGTGTTTAGAAACCCAATTATATTGTTATTGCGAAGGAGTTAGAAAATAAGAAGGGTCGCACACATCAAATCAGGGGGCCGCGGTGGCTCAGTGGTAGAGCGTTCACCTCTGATGCTAGGGGTCTCGGGTTCACACCCTGCTCCCGCCAAGTGAACTTTGTGGTGGACAAACACCGTGTGCGTGGGTTTTCTCGGGGTTCTCCCGTTTCCTCCCACTTTCTTCATTCCGCCATTTCATTCATTACTCATTATGACCGTCTCCTTTAGCCTAACCGGCATAGTCGTGGGACGTAAAACTCAAAATTTCATTTCATTTTCACATCAAATCAGCTTGACAATACTTTACTGTGGGATAAATTTATCCAGTTGCTTTTTGTACTATTTTTTTTTTTTTAATAATTCAGTCTTGCAAAACATCGAATTTAAATTGTTGGAGGTCAGTTACTTGCCTAAAGAAAAGTTCTCACTCTGCTAGTGTAAATACTGAATTGTAGCATCAAGAGTTCTATTGAGCGTTAGTGTTGCAAATAATATGATCAGTGTTCTAAGAATATAATAAGAAAGGGTATAATTGCCAAGCTATTAAACCTTGGACTTACAGGCGAATAACAGTGGCGTTGAAAGCCCAATAAGTATGATAATGTCACGTTATGTAGACCGAATCTTAAAGCATCAAATTATTAATTACTATCTGCCTGACATTAGACTAGGTTAGATTATGAACCTTGAAAATTCCTCGAGAAAAACTATTTAGAAAACCAAAATTGCGCAGCCTGATTATTATGATTAAGGAACGAATAAAAGTTTTAAAAAATCTAAAATTCAAATGTCGGCATTTCATGGAGTAAATGGCCAAATACTCAATTAGCTTCCCTGATTATTAGCATGAATATATTATGTGTATACGTACATTATTATGTTTAAAATATGTACTATATAGTAATCGTGAATACTATTGAAATTATAGTGTATTTTTGATGTAACTGAAGAATATTTTTAGTGTCGAATAGGTATGAATATATAGTATTTACTCACATAATTACCACATGGACAACTATAGGAATTGTAAAGTTTACAAGTGGACATCTATCCTATCTGCTTTTCTATATTTTGGGTTGTTCTCATTTTGCTAGCAAGTTATGACTTTTAAATCAATTCAAAATTACCTAATCACCTCTTGATAATTTACCCACCTTTTATTTTAGTCACTTTCTTTCCAAGATTCTTCTTCACTGATAACATTTGATCTTGATTAAATACTTTTATGTTTGCTCAAACGATAATTGTTCGGTATTGTGCTGTTTGAAATGAATTCTTGATTTTCTAATTGTAACAGTCCCAGATTGTTAAAATAATGTTTTTGCTCCCCCGGAAATGCTTTGATTATGGAGTAAGTTAATAATAATAATAATAATAATAATAATAATAATAATAATAATAATAATAATAATAATAATAATAATAATAATAATAATAATAATAATAATAATAAACTGGAAGTCTAAATCCTTCAGATTTCCTGAGTAAAATCTAATTTAACATTGAAATCGAACTGAAATTAGTATTGCAGAATGAGGCTACGGAGATAATATTCCTATTGGAAAGATTTTTTATTAAATTCTAAATTTAATTTGTCATTCTTTTTTTTTAAAAAAAAAACAGTTTTAAAATTAAAATATCTGTGTGACCGTTATTTTGTTAAATATTTTACGAATATTTAATTTCTTTTCAAATCCTTGAAAATAAAGTACGTAAAAAATAATTGACACAATTACTCACAGTTTCCCGTAGAACAGAGTATTTGCGGATTAGAAGTTCCTTTAGTTCTTGCTCCTCCTAAAAATAATGATAACAGAAAGAAAACGTGTAACTAATATATTTTGGAACATAATAACAATAGCACAATTTGTAATTTTTGTTTTTTAGATTACGGTATTATGCTTTTTTCCGTCTCATAATGGCACAAATAAAGATCAGTGCACTAGTTTGAATTCAGAGGTACCAATAACTTGCGATAAATTGCATGGGGAGCGGGTCAATAATCAGAACACTAATTCAGAGGGTCGAGATGAATAATTAAGTTCACCTTACATTCTTCACTGTTTGATTTTTGGACATACATGAGATCTAAACAAAAGTTTCAGGTGGATCTAGACTGGGGCCGCGGGTAGCCTATGTCCTCCTCAGCTCCCTAGTTTTTTGAATGACAAAAATAATTTAAGCTATTATTTATATATTTTTGGAAATTTATAGTAAACTCATGAAATACCTATCACAGTCTGGGCTCTGGCTGCCCCCCCCCCAGTTTTTACCTTCTATATCCGCCCCTGTTCAGGAAGTCTGACACTGCCACACAGCAAGGTCATTTCAGATTTTGCTTGGGGAGGGAGCAAAGCAAAATTCTCCACCAAAATAAGATTTTCGTGTCTTTATTAGTACGTTACTACGTGATTGATTAAAAATATATATATTTCTCAAACTCAGGGGAGGGCAAAATAACCCCCCTGCCCCCTTGGCCACCCCTAGCTAAATGGCCGCCACACGTATTTCTCGGTGATAAGTTTTATGCCAAAAATGTAATAATCACATTATTATTAGCCTATAATTATTACGTGTATACATATGACTTACGGGATTTTTCGATAAGTAAAATACTTTGATTTGTTTATTAAACCAAAGAAGTATTTATTTAGAAATATTGTCCGTCGTTAGCTACAATTTTGGCTCATCTTTGAGCTAATTACGGATTCCTCGCCGGAAGAAATCTTCATCTTTTGAGGCAATTGATCCATCAAGTCAATTTTTCATTTCTTCACAAGGATTGAAGTGCTGTTTCAAAAGCCCTTGCTGCACCGAAAGAAGTTACTGGTAGTCAGCAGAGGTTATACCTGGTGAATACGAGGTTTGGGGTAAAATATCCCAATTCAGTGCTTCCAACGTTTCCCGGACATACTTAGCAACACATAGTTGAGCATTATCACAAAGGAACACGACTCTGACAAGTCTATCGGCCCGTTCTGTACGATTTTTCTTGAAAGGTCGGTTTGAATCGAGTGTTTGTTGTCGGTTGTGGTCTGCAGTAATTGTTTGATCAGGTTTCAACAGTTTCTAATCTCACCAGATGTAGAGTAAAGCCTTCTTCCCGTGGATATTGCATTTTGTTTTTGATGTTAATGGCTGGCCTGGATCAATCCAAGATCTTTTGCGTTCTGGATTGTCAAAATAAATCTAATTTTCATCGCCAGTAAGAATTCGACAAGAAAAGATTTTTTATCTTACAATCAAAATTTCGAAAGTTGTTTTTCATCTCATGGCTCCAAGAACGCCGATCCTGGGGGGCCAAGGCCCCCCTTCCAAAGCTCATGTGGGCCCCCTCATCGTATTTGTGAATATACAATATTTGGCATAATTTGAATGCAATTTGTATTAAAATCCTTATATACATGCCGTCTGCATCTGAATGCCCCCCCCCCCCCAAAAAAAAATACAGAGAAATCAGCGCCCTTGCATGGCTCTTTCCGTTAGTTCGTATGGGAAGACAGTGGCCATCTGGAAACAGATGCTTCATTAACTAATAACCTAATGATTTGTAAACTATTTTTTCCATTTGAAATGAATCCTCATTCAACAAAGCTTGCAATTCAACGTCTCCGAATTTCTTGAAAGGTCTTCCATGTTCTTTGTCCTTAACACTGAAGTCGTCAACTTTGAATCGTTTAAAGCATCGTTTACACATGCTGATTGATGGAACATGTTGTAAACTTTCACAATCATACTATGGATTTCCGCAAACTTTTTCTTTTTTTTTTTAAAGTGTAGTAAAATTTTTCGAAAGTGAGGTTTTTCCGAAACAAAAAGGGAGATTTTCACAGCGAAAGGCCAACACGCTTTTGATATCCAGGGGTGTAACCATGGGAGATGGAGTATGGCTCCAAAATTATTTCCTTCCGCCCAAATAGAGTTCGACTGTAAGTAGTTTTTTAAACATGTTTACTACAGCAAATGACGAATAATTGTAAAGTGGCCACTCTTCACATGGGAAGAATAAGAGTTAATAAAAATGAAACCAGAAATTTGAAAATAGTAAAGAAATGTAACATAATTCTTTTATTTATTTATTTTTTTTGTATGACATTGATCTTCGCAGAAATTGTGGTAGATGGCATCCATGTATGTGAACTAACAGCCTCAGGTCTAGAAGGTGCTGCCATCTATAAAACTTTGGCAGGATATGAACTTCACTGGATTGTCAGGAGGCGGGTTATGCGCAAAATAAGTCTATGAAAAATCGCACTTAAAAAAAACCATGAGCCCGGATAGCTCAGTCGGTAGAGCGTTAGGCTTTTAACCTAACGGTCCAGGGTTCGAGTCCCTGTTCGGGCGACATTATTTTTGTATAGTATATCTAAAATAAATGGCTATAGTTCGGTTATCTAACTTAAACTAAATAGCATTCTAATCTTTAGCATGAGTGACCTGATGGGAGCTCGCATAGTTTGGATTTTAAGTTTAGCTTTAAACTCACGCCTCATATGGCCACAATGTTGAAAATGGACATTAAACTTAATGAACAAATGTAATTAATGAAGAAATTTTCTGATCAACCAGAGATGGTGATAGTCTTAATTTTATTCCTCTTCGTCTTCTGGCTACACTCCTAATCCTAACTCTTTTACCGTAGAGAGAGGCGAAGAGAAATTACTTTTCGGACTAACACACAAATCCGCTATAATTTTTGTGTTCAAACTATAAAACGACCATCCGCCACCCAATAAAAGAACATAATATATATCAGTTAAGAACTTCTGTCTATAAAATGTCAGTTTTCTCTTCAGTTACAAAGAACATCTAATTATTCAATGTTGTCTCATGTTTCCATTTTTCTTTTTCTTCGTTATTTCCGTAAATATAAACTACTGATATGTATCAAGTTAATAAATATGAGGAATATTAAAAACAAATAATCGGATATTTGAACATACGAATAACAAAGGAAGCTTATTCGAATAGCGAATACTCGAATAATTTTAACAGCATTAATTCAAGTAACATAAGCTTTTACCAGGAATTCAACCTACGCTTCCCACATGCTAGGTACACTCATGTCGAAAATGATTGTCGTATATCTATAACTGTCTTCTTGTAAGAATATAATTTGATAATGATTTTGCAGGGTACTTTTAATACTGATACTATGTGTATAATCGAGAAATGTATATCTGTGGTAAATTCCATAGGAAAAGAATAATAAATACGAAAATTAGAATTAGTAAAACAAAATGTTGCTAAATGGACAAGAAAGTTTTATTTTCGTTTCATTGCTCTTATTTACTGGTTTTGACATGAAATTTTCCACATACATGTCTTTGCCGATTATACACATACTAACATTATAAGGAATACCGGGCAAATTCGTTATCAAATTGTATTCCTACAACAACATACTTATAGACATGCGACAATAATTTTGGACATGAGTGTAGGCCTACATAGAGCTGAAATACAAATCTCACATACGAAGAGTGATGAAAAATATCTGAAAGGGTTGAAAATGTGATTACAAAAGAAAGGAATAGCTGAATATAGCTTAAAAAAAAAAAAAAAAAAACAAAACAAAACAATGAAGCAGAGATGGGATGCGTCTCGAATAACCCAGAAGACACAGAAGCAGTCAGACTCATGACCCATCAGATCTAGTGATCCGGACAGATCTATGACTTGGAGTGACCTGATCTGACCCGGACAGATCCGAGACGAAACGTCATCATACACATGGGAAGTAGGGGTATATGTGAGTATACCAATGCAATTCTGACAAACACGATTCTTACCTATTTCACTGCCTTTTCACTTTCCATCAAATATAATTTTCTTGTTTGTTGTTTACGTCTTGTGTGTATCAAACTGAAAGATAACTACAAGTTTTTATCGGAGTACACTCGAGCCAGAATCACAGAAAAGATAAACGACATGGTGCTCTTATGAGGGATCATCAACGTTTAATTGACCTGTAAAACGTGTCATTCAGAATATAAAAGATACGGTTGGGCCTATCCAGTGTTATTTTTGTATAGCCTATGTTAAAAAATCTGGTACACAAAAATGAAGAAATATAAAATTATATTTGTGAAAACATGAAATACTCAAAAGACGGTATCTTGATTAAGAAAACATCACATCGAAAATCAAACAAATGAATGTTCAATCTCGAGCACTGAACATCATTAATCATCTATAAAATTCTGCAGTAATGTTGCAGTGATTTTATTTCGGCTGCTTCTGGGTTGTTGGGTTTGTTCGGGACACCGGGTCTGCCTGGGTCTTCGGGTCACCGGCTCTGAGTGGGTTTCAGAATTTGTCTGCAACAGACTGGTTTGAGAAGTGATTCCCCAATGAGCTGGACAAATCCGGAGATCCAGACAGACGCGATGACCAATTCCTTAACTGCAATGAAGCATTAGTAAAAGTTGGGGAAAGAAAAACAATATTAGACATAGCTAGAAACGAGATAATAAATTTTGGGATGTCATTTGAGAAGATGTTGCTTCACGAGTAATGCAGTGAGGCGAGCTGCTCGGGTCACTATCAATTCTAAACCCGGGCAGAGCAGTTTTGAAGATATTTGGCCAGTGTCCTATAATTTTTAAGAATGTTTGGTTCGAAGCCGAATACTCAACCTAGACACTCAACCCAAATTCAGAAACTCTTGAACAATGCCTTGACTCCTAGACTTCACGACTACCGAGATTGACAATCAACTAGATTTTTAGTATTCAAATACAAACCGCCTATCTTTCATGTTTATACACAGTGTCGTTATAACTATTATTATTATTATTATTATTATTATTATTATTATTATTATTATTATTATTATTATTATTATTATTATTATTATTATTATTATTATAGCGGTAGTAGTAGTAGTACGAAAAATTGAAGTAATAAGTTTTTTCACATATTCAAAATTTCGGACCTAAAAGTAACGCGTTAGTAACGCGTTACTTTTGAAGTAAAATAACAGTTACTTTTTTGGGGCAAGTAACGCGTTATTAACGTGGTACATTTTAAGAGAAAATAAAGTAACTTGTAACGCGTTACATTTTTACAAGTAACTTACCCAACACTGATTATTACTAAGTATTCTCCTTTTTGGCAGGCCCTGGGACTAATGAGATTTTTGTTTTCAATTTTAGATTTGGGTCTGGAAGAGGATGCATACGATCTTCCAAATTTCAGGACTGCTGGATCTGTTAAACGATGAATAGAATCTCTTATATGATTTAGCACTGCTGGATCTGTTATAGGATGCATAGAAGCTTCCAAATTTCAGCACTGCTTGTTCTGTTAGAGAATGCATAGAAATTTCTAAATTTCAGAACTGCTGCATCTGTTAGAGGATGCATTATTATTACTAAGTATTCTACTTTTTGGCAGGCCCTGGGACTAATGAGACCTTTTTTTTTTTCAATTTTAGATTTGAGTCTGGAAGAGGATGCATAGGATCTTCCAAATTTCAGGGCTGCTGGATCTGTTTGAGGATGCGTAGAAACTGCTAACTTTCAGCAAGTGACTTGTACTGGGGTAAAATTGAACACAATCTTAGACTAGCATCTAATAATATATTTTGTGAGCTTACCGGAACACCTTCGTTGATGCGGATTGCGCTGGGAGTGATTTTGATATTATTATTGACACTGCTACTGTTGTTGCGTCGCATAATTTTCCTACTCCGTGTGGTATGCTGAAATAAATAATAAATTATTCAAATATTAATTTCTGGCAAGAGTTTATATGCTACTAATATACTGTATATATATATATATATATATATATATATATATATATATATATATATATATATATATATATATATATATATATATATATATACAGGGTGGGCCATTTTAATTAATCCACGGAAATATGTGAAAAATGATAAAACATAGAAGAAATGTTTCAAGTACACGTAATATATTGCTAAGGGGGAAAACCAATTCCGCCAAAAGTACCCCTCCCCGCCCCCCGTAAATGGGGGTAACGGGGGGTAACTTTGAAATGTCAAATGGGAACATGGGTCAAGTAATACCTCGTTTGAAAGGTCTTGGAAAACTAAGTAACGCTGTACCAAAAGATGTTTCATATTGTGCACCAGTTTCAAAATGGCCGCCATGATATGGTTCGGAAACTCCAGTACCCGTAGTATGAAAACCAT
Source organism: Thermobia domestica (assembly GCF_964235325.1). Classification (NCBI taxonomy): domain Eukaryota; kingdom Metazoa; phylum Arthropoda; class Insecta; order Zygentoma; family Lepismatidae; genus Thermobia; species Thermobia domestica. Next base: position 87,256,380 of record NC_137468.1, read on the forward strand.
GGAAGGTAAATGAATGGAATAAAATTGAAATACGTAAATATCATAGGGCATATCGAACAGTGTGGTCCCTGTGATCCCAGTGGCCTCCCTAAAGGGGTCTTGTGGGCTAACTTCAAAATTTCAATGTCCGACCGGACAACGGTTCGGGCGTACGCTTGACCTACCCAATGCTGTTTGGAAGGCAGACTTCATGCATAGAGAATTGGTGCACTAAGTTAACGCGGATGGCCACAGTTACATTTTGATTAACTATTAGCATTCATGTCATATTGTGAGCTTGAGGGACGAAACGGTGTGTACGTATATCCCCGAAATGCTTTCTGAATAATCAGCACGCATTGCATAAAAGTTTCTCTTTTTTTAGTCACTACAGCGTCATCCTTACAAACAAATGTTTTAACCACACCATATCTATTTGTAAGGTTAGCCTTAATTTACGAATTAAAGTAGAGTTCTCGTTTGAACTTTCACTTTACTTTCCACCCCACTCACATACAGAGCGCAGGGAGAGATTATTTTGCAGGACTTGGATTTCTCTCTATACATTATGGCAATTTTGCTCTAATATTTTTATCTCTGTTGTATTATTCTCGAGCCTTGGAACGCCTCCGTGGTTTTCCTATTTAATTTTCGTTATTTTCATTTATGTCTAACCGTATTCATACTATGGGCATTAGACGTTTTCTTAGACACAGTCACCATGTCTTTGCGATCATTTTGAAAACGGTGTCTCATGTCGAAAATTTTCTTACAGAAGCTGTTTGATATTAATTTGTCTATGTAACGTGATGTTACTCGCTTCAAGCTGCTATTTGAAATTTTCAAGTTGGCCCCGGATACCTTTCAGTTGGCCCTTGGAGTCACCCCGACAACACCTCTCGATGTGCCTTACGTCAGTTAGCTACTCCAGTTTTTCTTTTGTTGATTTATCTCCAATCGCTTTCATACTACGGGTACTAAACCTTTTCTCTGACACGGATACTATGTTTCGGCGGCCTTTTGAGAACACTGCCATTTCACATCAATCGTTTTCTCCTGCAATATGTTAGATTTTGCAAGATTTATCGAACGAGGTACCACTCGACTCATGTTACTATTTGAAATTTTGAAGTTAGCCCCCAAGACCCCTTTAGGGAGGCCACTGGGATCACAGGGACCACACCGTTCGATATGCCCTATGATATTTACGTATTTCAATTTTGTTCCATTCATTTACCTTCCATGGTTTTCACACTACGGGTACTGGCGTTTCCGAACCATATTATGGCGGCCATTTTGAAAACGGTGCACAATATGGAACATCTTTTGGTACAGCGTTACTTAGTTTTCCAAGACCTTTCAAACGAGGTATTACTTGACCCATGTTCCCATTTGACATTTCAAAGTTACCCCCGTTACCCCCATTTAAGGGGGGCGGGGAGGGGTACTTTTGGCGGAATTGGTTTTCCCCCTTAGCAATATATTACGTGTACTTGAAACATTTCTTCTATGTTTTATCATTTTTCAGATATTTCCGTGGATTAATTAAAATGGCCCACCCTGTATATATATATATATATATGTATATATATATATATATATATATATATATATATATATATATATATATATATATATATATATATATATATATATATATATATAGATAGATAGATAGATAGATAGATAGATAGATATCATCATAAGTATTCTGCCAGTATTAGCCGGTACGAAAAGAACGACACAAACACACATTCACGCACTCTGTTTCTTACTCTTTCATATCTGTTGATTCCTTGTTGGTTCCTGTTTGCTATTTCCTTTCCTCATGTTGCTTTTTACTCCGTTCGGAAAGATCTGTAGTTATTTTATTTAGCACTTTATAATCTTTTTCATCGGAGATAACAGCTTCCAATCTTCTTGTTCTTATAATATTCCTATCATTCATTCGATCCTCAAGTAGAGGACACCATATTATATAATGTTCCGGAGTGCCAAACTCGCCACAATCACAATTTCCATTTTCTTTCAATTTAAATCTTTGAGGGTATTTTCTATTGGTCATAGGAGCCATGTCCCGTGAGAAAGTGGATAAGGCCAGTAGATGGGTCAAAGTGGTGCCATTTAAGTCTTTCCCTTATGTTTGGGATTAAGTTATATGTTCTTGCCTTTTCTGAATTATTCCAATCTCGTTGCCACTTTTCTAATATTCCTTTCTCTATATTTTGTATGTTATCCACTTCTCTGCTAATTAGGTCCTTTACTCTATTTTTGTCCTCTTTTCTGAGCCAATATGTTGCCGCCCGTTGGATTACTAATAAATGCATCGGTTTAACTCCATCAGTACAGCTAGTGCATTGTGCGGAGTAGTACCAAATTCTCCGCTTAATCTGATCATTATATTTCTTTGAGTTCTTTCTACTTTATGTTTTAATGTGTTGTTTTCTAACTATCTGTGGGTCAAAACACTAGCAGTATAGTTCATAGTTGCCCCTAGGATTGATTCATGATATATTTTTATTAATTTTCGTGGAAGCTTGTATTTGTTACTTACTATATTTATAAGTTTTTTAGTAACCTTATTACCTTTATCAATAATATAATTTATGTTTTGTCCAAAAATTTAGTTTATCATCAATTTGAGTGCCAAGGTATTTGAATTCATTAACTATTTCTATTTTTTTCTTCTCCAATTTTGATAATTGGATCCCTTGCCAATTTTGTTCCGAACATCATAAATTTGGTTTTCTTTTTCTTTGATAATTTTAGTTTACTCTGTGAATTCCAATCTTGCAGAATCCTTATTATTTCTTTCGAGTTCTCTTCTATTTCTCTTCTTGAGTTTGCTGAGGTTATTGCTGCAAGATCATCTGCGAAGGCTATTACCCTATCTATGCATTTATTTTCATTTAATGCTACCAAACATGGTTGAAATTTAATATCCCACATTAATGGGCCTAAAATAGATCCCTGTGGGCATTCTTTTTGCGTATGAATGATTATATTACATTTTTGCGTATTAATGATTAATAATTGTAGTCTCCTTCGCCCACTCCCTTTCTTTCCTGCCACCGTACCCTCTAGCACGTCTCTCATGATACGGTTCCTTCTTAGCCAATGTCAAAACTAGTTTCTCCTCTTAATCATGTTTAAAATTGTTTTCCTCCCTCACCATTTCTAAGAGTCTTTCATTCGTTTTCCTCTAAACCCAGCTAATTCTCTCAATTCTTCTCCACACCCACAATTCGAAAGTTTCCCGTCTTTTTTCATAATTTTTGCGTAATGCCCATGTTTCTGACCCATATATAATCTTAAACCAAATAATGTTAAGCTTAAGGTGGGTAATAATGCAAAACATTCTATTGAAATATCGAACAGCGGGACACGTTTGCAGAGGTTGGTCGGGACCAAAATGTAATTTCCGACGGTGTGGTTTCTCATTTGTTATTGTACGAAGGTCACAAAAAAGGAACTTTTGGTGTGAAACTAGAATGACACGTTGTGTACAGAAGATATATGAGACAGAAACTACATTTATACTAAAATACATTTTCTCAGCATTTGTATTTCAGTGTAAGTTATTGGATATAGCAAAGCTAGTATGAATCAGATAGAAACTACACATCTTTCTTTAATTTTCAACACATTTATCATACCACTCGAACACTAATATCACATTCACACGTGATACCAGTTTTTTTTTATATATACCGGCTAATGTAGAAAATCATATATTACTGTGTCTTGAAGTTCATCAGCAGTGGGACGGTGCTCCCAGAAAGACAGAACATTCAACTGTAGCATGTTTCATATTCCACTTACGACTCCTTAGTTTGACCCAAGCAAGGACTCTGTACAAATACTTTCTGGTCGTGAGCCTTAAAATTGTGCGACAAAATTTGGAATCCTAATAATCTAAGGTGCGGAGTCTGATAGGGTCCTTGAGATTTCCATTTGTTTCGGAAGTTGGACAGCTGTCCACCTAGTGAACTCCTAGATTCCTAAATATAGATACATTTTAGGAGGGGTTAACCGCACTGTGGGTACAAGTACACTGCGCGGATATATTCCATAAAAATGACAATGCATAAAACACTAACTAATATGCGTTAGGTGGTCACTAAAAGCAAGAATTGTATTTAATCCAGATAAGAGCAGAGCGAAGCTAGTGGGCTCAAGCCGGAGCATGGAGAGTGTATCCGTAGAGAACATAGGCATCTGCGAAGGTTGGTACACACTATTCCTAAACAAGGATAGTGGAAGTACAGAGTTCCTAATGTTATTAGATGCTTTGCTTGTTGGATAGCTTTGTCGGTACGGATCATGATTAAATATTCTGTATTTATATTGGAATTCAGATCATCGTGGCTTCCTAATAGACTATTTATTTACGAACACAATTCCAGATACAGCTTAACGCCAGTTTACACTAGAATATCTAACAAATCTAAGAGATGATAATTTAATAATAATAATAATAATAATAATAATAATAATAATAATAATAATAATAATGATATAGTAATAATAGGAAAAACAACAAAATAACAATATGTAATTGATAACAGGGAGGTTGACAATAGCTGACTAAAGTTTATCCACCAAAATGACGTCGTAGTGCAGAGTTATATGCAGCTTCAGAATTTAAAAAAATGAAATGAAAGTTTTACGTCCCACGATTATGCTGGTTAGGCTAAAAGAGGCAGTGATGCTTAGAGATGAATGGAATTGTGGAATGAAGAAAGAAACGAGAAAACCCCGAGAAAACCCACGAGCAGGGTGTTTGTCCACCACAAGGTTCACACGGTGCGAGCTGGGTTCGAACCATGGATCCCAAACCCCGGAGGTGTACGCTCTACCACTGAGCCACCGCGCCTCCCGCTTGAGAATTAAATAAATCTATGGATGTATATGATATTTCGTTGTATAGTTTAGGAAGTCTGTAGAACACAGAACGTTGAACTGTTGAAAGTCTAGGTCGTACTGTATAAAAAAGATAAGTGTTGTGTGTTTGTCTGAAGGGAAGTCGGAAATACAATTCTGAGAATAGCGTTTCGTACCTGAGTTGACCATGTGTGAGTTTATACAGATATTTGAGGTTACTGATTTTATGATGAGTGTCAGGTAGTTGAATATTTAGTGTTTGTAACAGCTCATATTTTGTCATCACACGTGTGTGAGGTACTCTAAGGCATACTATTGCAAGGAAGAAGTTTAGAACTGAGTTCAGCCGGTATAGGTTTGTAGGAGCTGCCATTGTCTTGTAGAAAGTTGTTAAGGAAGGGATGTTCCATATTTATGTTAATCTGTACAGAAGTCCTAGAAGACACATCGAGTGCTTAGTGATAGTGTTTATATGATCTGTGAAAATTAGTTTTGTGTCAAAAGTAACACCGAGATCCTTATGACTATTTACTCTCGTAATGGGCAAATCATTTATGTTGCATGAAGTGTGTACAATATTTTGTTTAGGGGGATTGTTATGAATTTACTCTTATCGGGATTAACTTTTAGGAGCCATGTGTTACACCAGGAGGAAAGATTATCTACGTTGTTTTGAAGTAGTTCAGAGTCTTCTATACTGTTCACTTCTCTGAAGATTTTGCAGTCATCTGCAAATAATATGATTCTGCTGGAATTTGAGTTGAAGCAATTAGTCAGGTCATCCATGTACAATATGAATAGGAGTGGTCCAAGTATACTTCCCTATGCTACTCCGGAAGTTACAGGCAGAGGGCTAGAAATCGATCCCGCCAAGACAACTCTCTGAGTGCGATCTTGTAAGTAGCTATTCAACAAAGATAAGAGTGGCCCATGAACACCGAATCTATTGGAGATTTTGTAAATTAGATAAGAATGGTTAATGAAATCGAAGGCATTCAGTTTGGATCACGATTTTTAATATTATTATTGATGTGACAGGTAAAATCCTCATATATTTTGCAAACTTATACATTCATCTTTTGAAATCACATTAAATATTTCTTCTGTAAATTTTACAAATTTAGAGTCCCATAAACTGGATCATCACCAAAATCTATTTATTTACCGTTTTAGTGGGAAATTTGACTTTTCATGTTCTGAATCAGTCTAAATAAATTTTACACTGCGCGATCGAGAGTTGGGAAAATTTTCAAGTCAGTTTAAGAAATTAAGTAAGAAATACATTTCCAATGACGAGTCAGGCAGGCTAGATGAAAGAATTTTGTGGATCGTGGCTGGTCCGGACATCGGTTGTTGCGCATGGTTGATTTATACCACAAAAACTACCAACGTGCAAAGTTTAGTTGTTCTACTTCAAATAGTGTTTCATAAATTCGGTTAATTTTTGGAGCTTTGAGGTCACAATTCTTCAAGTACGCCAACTATCTCAATTCAAAACCTTCTACTCTACTAGAGTACGTTTGTTTTATCTTGGTACGCTTATCGCCTAAAGGATGGATCTGTATGCAAGTATTATTGCCATGCCACGGTTAAGTTGACAATACGCTACTTGTTAACAATAAGTTTGCAGTTACAATACGCTAGGAAATCATTGTAACACACTTGTTCGCGTATGGCAATTAAGCACTTCAACTACCCCCCAAACAGCAATGATCTCATTTGATAGGTTGGCTGACAACTAACGTCACCTACACGACAAAACCAGTAAGATGTCTATTGGATTAAAACGTTCACGTGATTGCTAGCAGAAAGTAATTTGAAAGCCAACCAAGTGCACTGGTGGGAAGCGTGCCAAGATAGAACAAACATACTCTATCAACGTACAAAGGACGGTCAATGTAACTCAAATAGTCCTGCAGAAATTAACAGTGACGCATGGAAATCTCATATACTTGTATTCTTGCTCAACGACTGCCATTAAAATCATATAGACTCTACTGTATATGTCTTAGGAAAATACATACATAGATTTCAACTTGGTCAATTAATAATAACAATTTATGTATAGCACCAATTGATCATCAAGAGTACTTACAAGTGTCACTTGACTTCTCCTGCTTCTACTAACTTGCTTACGTTGTGAGTAATGCTGAAATGAATAAAGTTTATTTTAGAATAATAAGGTATTCCTATTTTACCTATTTATATAATCTTTACTCTTACATAAAATGTTGTTTCCAGAAATTCACCCGAAAACGATTCAGATAAATAAAGTTGAATGAGTCTTCAGAATAACTCATATTGTCATTAAATTAGAAGCAAGAGTTGGAGAATTCGAGTGCTTTGAATGTTGTTATGAAAATGAATTTCGAGTTATTTAATTTAAAGTATTATTAATTATTAAGTAGTCCGAAGTACCGATGATTTCAGAAGATTTTCTCCGGGAGTCTCCAACATACAAGGGATAAAAGTAGTACTGCAAAAATACTAGTATTGTATGTTGAGCAAAATCGGTGATATGCCCCGGGGGAATTTTTCTCGGGCCATCCCTTGAAATCATTACTAGTCCCAAGTACGATGTTTGTACTTTACCTATATATATACTGATCCTAATTGATCTTATACTATTAGTTTATATTATTATAAAATCAATTTTATTCAAATAAATAGTCACACAGCTGAACACAATAACAGTCCTGATAAAATTTCCTCCAGAAATAAAGCAGTAAGATTAGTGTAACATCTACGAAAGAATCTATAAGATCAACATGACTTAGTTCTTCCTATGAGACAACAGATAACTAGTTCTCACACTGGTAGAAATACTACAGTTCAAGAAAAAAAGACAGAAGGAAAACAGAAAACGTTATCCACTAAGACCAAGAACGTATGACTATTAACATTTTTCCGTTTGTTTCTGTTACTATTCTGTTCATGGTGTATTGTACTTTACACAGGATTTAAGCTCTATCATATAGTACACCAGTTTTAACCTTATATATATATTGCCATACGTCATATTTTCTTCCATGCCACCTGAATATTTACTTGAAGGCAGTGTCCAGATAGTCTATTACTAAAATAGAATGAAGGGAAAATAAATTTTCCTTGTAAGGAGATCCGAGGGACATAAGGATCTAGGTTCAACTTTTTGGACTTAGTCTCTGGAAGGCGTCGCACTTTTTGTGACCAGAAGTGTACCAAATGTCATACCTCTAACTTGGGCACATACATTGGACATTTTTTAAAAATAAAAAAATCGGAAACTTTAATATTATAATATTATGACTATATAATAGTTATATTATTTCCAACAGTGACACATGTACTCCTAACAATGGCCCACATACTTCTAACAGTGGCACATACTTCTAACAGTAACACACATACTTCCAACAGTGGCACACGTATTCCTAACAGAGGCACACCTACTCCTAACAGTGGTACATGTACTCCTAACAGGGGCACATATACTCCTAACAGGGACACACACTTCTAATGGTGATAAATATATGGGCGACTACGGCAAGAGTTAACACTTTTTGTAAATCAAAGAATTGCGGTGTAATGGTGACAGCGAAAGACAAAATATCTCTTTGATGTGAAAGCCTGTTACTTCTAATAACATATACAGTCCAATTGCGACAAAGCAAGCAGAGGATACAGAGGAATAACATAGTTTTGGCGAAGGAAAAATTTTCTACTCTTGCCTCATGTGGTGGGGTAAGAGTAAACAACGGTTGGAGCAACACTGTACAGTCGAATGGAAACATAGAAGCGTAGGCATAAACGCCAAGAAACATATTGAATCATAGATGTGTATGTATTAGTTACATGGAACTACAGGAAGTTATTACCAAACACATTAGTGTCAAATGGAACTGCCAATAAAAGTTACAGTAATATATCATACATGTTATAATGACAAAATGTGAAAATCGGAGGAATCAGTTCAACATCCGTCACAAAAATGTTACGTGCGCTGCTACATACGTACACAATGGTCACACACGTACACAGACTTCCTTTGTTTAAAATTGGAATATTGTTCGTGATATCACTCACTGCATATGATACAGGAAATCTACATTTCAACGTTTGGGGTATCTGAAGAATAGTCACTCACAGAATTGACAAGGCATATCCATGTCGTCCGGTACAGGTATATTTGACTGATGAATGATGCTTTATGGTTGGTTAGATTACTTTGATGAGAATTACTTGTTTGCTGTTCCTAGCTTCTTTTGTGTTCCCGCGCAACATTGCCTGTCGACATTCCCACGCGGTATGGCATGTGCTCAGGCTGTGAAATTCTAAACGATAATGCAAACGTTTTGTTGTAGTCTATGGCCGCCAATTTCTCTTACCTCTGCAAATGTCTTTTACTCAATGTTACATGTTGGCTCCTATATTTTCTTTACCCAACTATACCACAAAGGGCAAGAGTGAACGTTCATGCTTGCCCCGCCTTAGGCATCTTCCAATCATTGCCCGCCATCCCCCGTCTAAGCACTTTTTCCTCTTGCGTACTACTGATAAGAAATACAAACCGATACAGCTTTTCCGTGAATTATTTCCAGTCCTGTACCTTCAACTAAAACTACATTACATACTGTGACACGACCTACGAATCTTTTACTGCTTTCCTTTTGAAACAAACTTTCCACTTTGCTGCTCTTCACACTGCACGCACACGGCTTCTTTCCTTTTCCGTTCTGACATGTGCCATGCCGAACTAGTTTTCAACATTTTCTTATTTACCGACGTTGTCATTTCTCCGTAAATAGTGTTTTCACTCTTGCCCTGGTCACCCATACTCTTAATAGTGGCACACATACTTCTAACAGTGACACACATACTTCTAGCAATGGCACACATACTTCTAACAGTGGCACATACTCCTAACAGGGGCACACACTTCTAACAGTGATACATATACTCCTAATAGTGGTATACATACTTTTAACAGTGACACACATACTTCCAACAGTAACACACATACTTCTAACAGTAGCACACATATTCCTAACAGGTGCTCACGTACTCCTAACAGTGGCACACATAATTCTAACAGTGGCACATAGTCCTAATAGTGGCACACATACTTCTAACAGTGGCACATATACTTCCAACAGTAACACACATACTTCTGACAGTGGCGCACATACTTCTAACAGTGACACACATACTCCTAACAATGGCACACATATTCCTATCAATAACATATAGTGCCAATAGTGACGCACATACTACTAACAGAAACATACAAAATCCTAGTAGTGACACACAGGCTAATGTTTGTAATTTTGTATTCTGATAAACGTACGTTGGTATAAATAAATTGTAAGACTATTGATCGAATAATTATTTTGTTAGAATAATTTTTATTCTTCTAATATTTAAAATTAAAATTATACTACGAGTAAATTTTAACAGCAATAATACAATAGCGTAATATTTAATGATTCTTACCTCCCAAGTTTTTATCAATAAGCAAATGCTAAACCATATAATAAGTTTGATAAGAATCGTTTGTAACGCCTGATTGATATAAAAATAAAGCAGATCCTTGAGAGTCCCAACTTTATGGAAGAACAAATCTACCTGTTTTGAAAGAAAGAAAATAGATGAAAATCATATCAAGAATGTAAAGTAAGAGCAACATTTTAATTATAAGAACTAAAATTTGGTTGGTTTTAAAGCAGAATACTTGTTTCCTATCTACTACTATTATGAGATCACTCTATTTCAATGGTTTTCAACTGTAGTGTGCGTGAATTATGAGCATACAGGAGGTTGTTTCAGCTTTATGGTAACGAATTTTGGATTCTTATCCATTGCCAAGGATTCTTATTCACAGTTCCATTGCCAAGGGCCTCAGAAGGTAGATGTTGACCAAGAGGAAGTACTTGTCAAGCCCTATTTAGAGGTACTGTTATTTTGGTCCTAAAGCCTCAGGAAGTTAGTCATACAGGGCAGCAAAAGTGATTTAGAGAAACTGCGAGGTTTTAGGAATGAAATCAATATAGGAATAAGATCAGTATGCGACCACATTTATAATATGTGAGCAGCATCCATAGGAGCATATTTTTGTACATCATAATGACGTCATTTGTAACTGGCAGTAGTTTTCACACTGTGAAGAATGATCTCTCACTAGTTTCACTCTGTTCCTTAAGTTTCCTTGAAATAAATTGCACGTTATGTGCAAGCTCGTGAAAGGTTCTCTATAGATTTTCTTTCGTCTACCTTTGTTTTCTTTCAAGATATCTAGTTTTGAAAAACAAATCTGCGACCCATCACCTATGTCAATATCTCAACTTAAGGGTCTTCACTATAACGAAATTTAACTACCGCTAATTTTAGAGTTTTTCTGTAATATCTTCAAAAGAAATAAAAATATTCGAAAAGCAGAAACGTAGTGAACTAGACAATACGATTTTGCATGTGATACCTTTACCACAATTCACTTATCTGCTTTTGGTATGCCACTATTTACAGAACCCTCAAAAAATACTAAATCTATCTACAGTTACAAATCGAAAGCAGATAGATGAGTTGTGATAACGGTATCACATGCACAATCATATTGCCTAGTTCACTACGTTTCTGTTTTTCGAATATTTTTATTTGTTTTGAAGATATTACAGAAAAACTCTAAAATTAACGGTAGTTAAATTTCGCTGTAGTGAAGACCCTTAACGCTATCCAGTATGGATGCTTCTCACATATGCTAAATGTAGTTGCATACTGATCTTATTTTTATATTGATTTCATTCCTAAAAACCTCTGTTTCTCTAAATTACCAATTATCCACTTACCTTCGCTGCCCTTTTTAACCAACTTACTGAGGCTTTAGGGCAAAAATAACAGTACCGTAAAACGGGGTTATTTTGCACAAGATTTAAGCCATTTTAAAGAAAATCGCATGTAACTTATAAACGTAACGATTTAGAACACTGTATTTTAAACATATAATAGCTAGATATATAAGGAAAACAATAGTGCAAGTTCATTAGTAAACATTCAGTATAACCATAGTTATTGAAATATAAACTTTGGTGCAAAGTAACCCCATACCTGGGGTTACTTTGCACAACATACAAAGAAGTATGTTCAACATACGAACATACGTTTCTGTGCAATGTCTTCCCTTCAGTATTTATATATTTTACTTTCTATACTAAACTGCATGCAGTCTACAAATATTGATATTAGAATGATGGTACCGCTACTTACGAGGAAACCGATTCAAGTGTGACACGAAATTGTGGACGACTTTATGTGCAAACGAAATGTTTTTGTGTACAATTAAACCCATTAGACGGAAAAAAACCCTCGATCTAAACCGTTCCGGAAATATAGAGGAATAAGGGGAAGGTTGGTGCTCCAATATGTTGCGAATTTTCGGCTATGTTGCGAGTGAATATGTTTGAAAATTACATTGAAACGTTAAGAAAGATGCACCAGGGTGGAATAAAAGTGGTGTTGAATGTTGAGGTGAGTGGTGTAGCTTTCACCCGGGGCCAGAAAAAGAAGGAGCTTAAGGAATAACAAACGCCATTGAAACGAAGAACAAAATTGTATGATATTACATGCTAATATATCATGTCGTAAGTTCGTAGAAAATGAGAAAAGGTCATATAAAAATGTATTAATTACATTGCCAAAGGAACAGAGACGTTATTGTGTGAACAAAAACACAGTGTTATATTCTGTGCAAAAAGGCTATAGAAAACAAATTAAATAGTATGAATCATAAACATGTATTGTTGCAAACGTAAGTACGACAGTGTGTAGTTGTGTAACATATATTAAAACGCAATGTATGGAACAATAAGCAAAAATATCCTCAACTTAAAAAACGAAAACCGGTACGCCTTATATACTGTATATCACACAGTTCCCATCGGTTAACAATTGTAGAAATTATAAATGTTTGGAAAGTTCGGACGGCCACCATTGTTTTACATTTGTCATCCTATTTGGCTGGTGATACTTGCGATTCAGCATACCAAGAAACCTGAACTTAGATACCTGACACGCCTACTTCAGGCAACAACGGAACTCCGGTGTTTTCGCCTTCCCATTCCAAAACATTCTTCCCCTAGAATTTTTTATGGACTCTTCGGATTTGTAAGCCTCATGTCTAAAGCGACGTATTACTGCAGTTTCCACGATGAAGGAATTAAAGACTCTTTTACTTGTACTAACGCTACATATTCAAAAATTCGCAAAATATGGGAGCACCAGCCTTCCCCGTATTCCTCTATATCTCCGAAACGGTTGAGATCGAGGGTTTTTCCTCTAATGAGGTTAATTGTACACAAAAACACTTCGTTTGCGCATGAACTCGTCCACAATTTTGTGTCACACTTGAATCGGTTTACTCGTTAGTTTGAATTATCAATATTTGTAAACAAAATTATGTATTTTCTGATACCGGCACAGGAACCGCATTCTAATAGTTTAGCATATGTCCCACAAAAATACCAACTCAGGAACAGAAGAAAAAAAAATCCCCTTGAACTAATTTGCCTTGGTTATTCCTTATATCCAAGAATATCATCCCAACTGTAATTAGTGGAAGATTTACGGGATTTGGAACTTTCAAGCTAAAACCCACCCAAATTGCATTATTTCTTTTTTTTAATCTAATGTTAGTCATTCCTATGCGTATAAGCTGCAAACCCCTCTTAAAAGTCTAGTAATCTATCTATCTATCTATCTATCTATCTATCTATCTATCTATATATATATATATATATATATATATATATATATATATATATCTATATATATATATATATATATATATATATATATATATATATATATATATATATATACAACAAAGTCTTTATGAGTAAAGCCTCTCTCAAATTACTTTTGTGAATCCGCCATTGTTCATAATCTATTTTCCAACAAGAAATTAATTCCGATATCCCCCTAAATAGGAAATTTACCTAAACGTAGAATGCAGGAGATTCCAGTAGTAATGATTTTCTATCTAAGCGATGTTTTGGACCTGTGCAAATTAACCCCGAGTAGTGGCTGAAACCGCTTTCTCCCAGTTTTACTTTTTTTATAACTTTAAAACGTTTCACATTTCAATTTCAACTATTGCATCAAAGTCCCATTATACCGGTGCACAGTAGTTTTCTACGAAACTGACTTAACTTTGACGGAAAATCTTGTAGGTACGTGATATCTTTCAAATTTTGTCGGTCTTTACAGTGACTGCTTTCCATATCTCTACAACAATGAACCCTCCGGGTAATTAGAACTGATGTTAACCGCCAACATGATAGCCAAAATACAGTTAGATGTTCTATCTTACGGTGCTAGTTGAAACTCTCTCTTTTCTGTTCATGGTTTTGCCGACAGAGGACTGTGAAACTCTTTTCATATTTTGTGCAAAGTAACCCCTGATGTGCTAAGTATCTCTATTACACCTATTGGTCAACGTCTACTTTCTGGGGCCCTTGGCAATGGAACTGTGAATAAGAATCCTTGGCAATGGACAAGAATCCAAAATTCGTTACCATAAAGCTGAAACGACCTTCTGTATACTTTTAGTTCAAGCACACTACTGTTGGAAACCACTGAAATACAGTGATCTCATAGTAGTAGTAGTAGATTATGCAAGTTATTGAAAGGTTCTATATTTGACATAGTTTTTTCTTTCGTCTAACTTTTTCTTTCGAGATATCTTGTTTTGAAAAACAAATCTGCGACCAATCATCTATGTCAATATCTCAACTTAGCGCTATCCTGCACGGACGCTTCTCACATATGCTAAATGTGTTTGCATACTGATCTTATTCCTACATTGATTTCATTCCTAAAACCTCTCAGTTTCTCTAAATCACCAATGACCTCCTTACATTTGCTGTCCTTTTTTACCAACTTTCTGAGGGTTTAGGGCCAAAATAACAATACTTCTGGATAGGGCTTGACGATTACTTCTTATTACACCTATTGGTCAACGTCTACCTTCTGGAGCTCTTGGTAATGGAAATATGAACAAACCCCTTTTTGATATGTTGAGTTCTAATTTTCAAATTAAGAAATTTTAGGTCTCAAGAAGTAGTCATCTTTTTCTTAGAGAATTCTAAAACGTTAGGAAGGCTTGAAATGTACGACTAAACTATTAAGGTGTTAAATAGAATCATACATATGAATTTAAAGCTCAATAACAAAGATACTCATTATACATAATTCAAAATTCACTTTTAATCAACATGCATGGCAGTAAATGGCAGCCAAGTTTAGGCGAAGAAAATTCGTCAGAAATGAAAACTGGCCTGCACTACCGTAAGCACGTTATACAGGAACAAAAGAGATTTGGGTAAAAATCACCGACTTTGAGGCTCTGTAAAAACGATTCTATTAAGGATAGAAATATAAGGTTTAAAATTTAAGGAGATATTTAAGAGATGTGCTCGTATACCAAATCACACATTCCGAGCTTCAACCATATTTGAGTACTGGACCCCTAAAATATGTAGTTTCCAGGCTCACTGATTTCACTCATCATATTGATTAGGTACTACCTTATGAAATAGAAACGTAAAACTCTGCATAAAGGAACCTTATAATGACTTGAGTATTGAAAAAGTCCAAAATTTAAGGGATGTGCTATGGTATTTTTTATGGGAGAAAAACTGTCGTTAGCCAAGCAGAAATCGGTTCATTCACCCACTCATTTATTATTTACTTCCCAATGAGATAGATACGTGAAACTCTCCATAAAGGTACCTTGTAATGACTTGACTATGGAAAAAGCCCGAAATGTGAGGAATGTGCTATGGGAAATTCTTTATGGGTGAAATACTGCCCTGTAGCATTCCAGCTACATGGAAATAGAGATTTGTATTGACTGAATTTTTTTAAAAAAATGTAAACCTTGATTGAATGCAAAATTTGTATTAATAATATCTAGTCAAATATTATTGATATTTAAGATAATTATATCTAATTATGATGTATTTGCATTATATGTGGGTCTACAGTAACGTCTATTTAACGTTTATGTGGTATCAGACGTTTTGAAAGAAAATGTTTCTTTTTTTAAAAAAAAATGAGAGAGAAAAAAATGTAACGAGCGATAATAACGTGAGAGAGAATTTCCTATCCTGTATGGCGAGTCTTGCTTTCGAAGCAGCTGCCTCCTGAGGCTGATTTGCTGTTTTTACCTCCGCTGGTGGAGTTGGGCTCGCGTATGCTTGTTCACCGTGTGTTGTTTCATAGCTTGCATGGCGCGTGTTGTAGTTGAATGCAGAGTTAAAAGTGAAAAGAATAAAAGTGGCCAAAGGTGAAGTGAGTGTATTGAAATGCTTTCAGTGAACACAGCTGAGTGTTTTGTTAGTAATTGTGATCTCGGAGAATTTTGTTCCCTTGTGGAAAGTATTTTTCTTGAAATTTAATGGAGTTAAACCGGCATCGAGGAGACGGTGCTTGAGTGAGCCTTGGTGGTCAGACAAAAGTGCCCATTAAAGTAACTCCATTCTGCTCCAATTTGTGATTATATTGTTTGGATTTCAATGTGTTGTAATTTCTTAAAGCTATTTTTCGGCCTTTTTCTCAAAAAGAAAAAATCAATTATACTCACTTCGTCTCGGGCCCAAGTTAACAGAAAGTCAGTACTAGACCATAGGACATAAGCTGTTCCAACCAGAGGGAAGTAAAATTATCTACAAAGGTAAAATATTGCTGGAGCTAAATTGCGTTTCGTTTAATCCTGGTAAGTTCGCAGTTAACTAGTAGTTTACATATGGGTTTAGTTGGTTACGTAGTATCATTAATGAGCTGGAAATGGGTTAATATAACTTGCATTCAATCGCTGACATGTATTCGGGTATTTTCCAGAGAATAAGAGTGATATTTTCAGATTTTTTGCGAAAAATTGAAAATCCCCCCCCCAAATTTTTAGACTCACCTCACTAGTAATGCTTAAATGCTGTTTTGGGTGGAAATTCTTGGTATGATTGTCCAGTATTCATTGAATTACCTTTTCTAATGTTAATTTGTTTGATCAGAGCTTAGCGTTTAATGCAAACTCTCTCTCACGTCATTATTCTCACGTCATTATTAGACTCGGAGTCACAGTTGTTTTGGGTATAATGAAACTGGTTTTCAGAAATGCTGTTTGCAAAGTTTGAATAGACAGAATTGAAGAGGCTATTAAGAGGGTTGAAATTGTAAATTCGTATATTTGAATTCAAGAAATTGAATGGGACAGATTGATTGAATTGGATTGAAATTTTGGGTCCTAAATCGTACTAAGCTGGAATTGATTTCTTTAATTTGTGGTTATATTAGTATAATCTGTGATAAGGACATCGTTTTGCACAATAAGAAATTGTATAAAAAAAAATTGCCTCGCGGAAAAAATTAAGAGGTAGAGTTCTGAATACTGCCGGAAAAAAAAATCAGTAAAGAACAAATATTTTTTTTTGAATATATTTTCTTGCATTTTCATGCATTTGAAAACATTTGAATGGTTTGAATTTCTTTAATTAGTAATATTGATCAATTAAGATATTTTGCTCAAGAAAAATATTTTCTCCGAACAGGTGCGAAATTTTGAATATTCTTTTTTCTAGAGTTTTTGCTAATAATACGAATTGCTCTTAGCTAAAAAATATTGAGAGAAATCTATAAATTCAGGGTTCAATCTGAAGGTTCTAGGTTTCAGTACAAAGAAAAATTGGTTAATTGCTCCGGAATTTAATTACATTGTTTAAATTTTTTTGGATATTTTAAATCATGTTGTTGAATATCTGTTCTTCAAACGCTTGAGCAAATATTCACCTATACTTATTGAAATAAAATTTGTTATTTGAAAACTGAATTTTGGTTGGTTATTTTTTGTTATTATTGTTGTTTAACCTTATATTAGAGTGAATACTGGATAATCACAGTCTAGCCACAAGTTAATCAGGTGAGCTTGAGCAGCGCGAATCCACCTGCCGTAGTCCCTTCTTCGGTGGAGTCCGGGGTTGGTTTGGGATTTTTTTTTTTTTAGTTTTCAACCTCTGACTCCTGGGGAATGGGGCGTTACAATGACAAAACAGCAAATCCAATTTAATTTTTTAATTTTGTTATTTTCCTGATTACGTTAAAATTTAGAAAATTTTCACTTGTTAATTATATATATACTGTGTTTTCATAAATATTTGTGACCTCCACCTCCGGTTAAATAATTGATGGTTGTGTTTTGTAGTAATATTATTGGAAATTTGAACAGTATTAATCATTATTTATATTTAAAAAAAGTTTCTTGAATTAAATTTTGAAATTTCGATTGGATTAGTAGTTCTTGTATGGGTTGTTTCCATTTGGTCACTGGTAGATTGTAGATTTTAGTGGTAACTTGGTTGTATGTTAATTATAAGTGAAATCATTTTGTTTATTTTGGTATTGATATTATCTTATCAGCATTGTATCTCAAGGATGGATAATCGAAATTATGAAAGAGAATACGTTAGTATTGATATGCCTATTGATATCTCAGGATTTGTAACCATGGATAGGACTGGCCAGGTAGATTTAGATCAGCATTCGAGTCTTGGTTATGCTAATATGTCTTTTACACCTCCGACTCAAGGAAGCTTTTATATTCGTCATAGGCCTTCACTAGTTCAGAATAATGAGGGAATGCCTAGTACAAATGATTCGACTTTTGGATTTAGTAGGCAAGTGAATCCCAGTTTAAGTAATGATGGACGGGATTGTCGGCAGGTAACCTTTTCGGAAAGTTTGAATGGACCATCTTTAGGAAATCATATAGGGTGTCCAGAAAGTAATATCGAGGCTCAGAATCCTGAACCTAGTAATAGGTATTTGAATTTGGGTCAATACTATCAAAGAGTTTCAAGGATCAGGAATTCAACTCCTAGGGTAGTTAATACTAGGAATGAGCAACAACCTTATGTCAACTATGCTAATTTGAATTACCCCGAATGTTATAATCGTGATTCAGGAAATGCATCAGCAAATTTTGTTTCTCAGGTAGAGAATAAGCTCATGATTAAACATACTTTTAGTAAAACCTCTGAATATTTAGAGAATAAATTTAGAAATTTTAAGAAATTAGATGGAAATGATAGTATTCAGATGTTTGAGGTTATGGTTAGCATCGAAGAAATCTTATTAGATACCAGTTATTCTTTGGGAATGATACTGACAGCTTTGATTTCGCGATGTGAAGGTACAGTTTTGAAAATAATTTTGTCTGCCTTACATGATAACATTGGTTGGGAAGAGTTACGATATTCTCTGTTGACAAAGTTTGTGACACCAGTATGTATTCATACGCTAATATCTGAACGTGTTTATAGGAGGCAGAAATTAAATGAATTAATTAATAATTATGTTCGATCAGTCATGGTTGCTATGAATGTGTTAGGAATGAGGGCACCTGAGATTGAATTAGTTAATATAATCCTGAGCGGAATGAATCCGAATCAGAGACATAGAATGTTAAATGCGTATATTCCTGTTGATAGAAGAGAACTTTTGGAAATAGCTGACCAGTTCGTCCTGATTAATAAAAATCAAATTGATTATAATAAACAATCGGGTTATATAAAAAATAAATCAAATGTTGTTCTTTCTAGTAGTAATGCTAGAACTAATCGATTGTGTGGTAATGGGAAAGATAATTTTAAGGAACATCCTAATAAAAATAATTCGAAATCGAATCAAAAGGGGTTCGGGTCTCGAAATTCGATATCTTCAGAGACTCATTCGAATAAGCCGAATTATTTCACAGGAGAGAAACCCAGTCCCAGGGGAAATATTCCATCAGAACTAAATGGCACTATAGCATCCTTTGTTGTTGTGAAAGTTAATAGTCAATTGACTGATATTTGCGTAGATGGCGGATCAAGTTTCAATTTGGTGACTGAAGATCTTGTGCGTCGTTGTGGGGCTGAACATTTTGTGAAGGAAGCGGATGAAAGAACGGTGAATGCTCCGTCTGGGTTGACTTTTTCAACTAATAGGGAAGTGTTACTTAATATCAACCTGTCCGGTCATTTCGAGCGAGTTAATTTTCGTGTGGTGAAACAACTCCCATGTGACTGTTTGTTGGGCACTCCTTTCCTGCGTGAAACCAAATCAGTTATCGATTATGTGAACAATCGAATAATGTTGAATAATGGAAAGAAGGTAATTCGCTTGAACTATCGGCGTATGTTAAACGATAAAAGAAAGTGGTTGCGATCAGTTGATCAAGGTGACCAGTTCGAAACTCGGAACGATAGTGCTTCGAACTTAGTCTGGTTTTCTGGGCAAAACTCCGGTATGGCTTCGATATTTATTAAGGAGGATGTAAATTATTTGGGAATTGCTAGCAAGGGAATACAGTGTGAATTGGAATGTGAACAACTAGAAACTGAGTTATTAAAAATTGAACATCCTTCAGCCTCTCAGTTGTTGAATTTGAGGACAGTGGTTGAGTGTGAACTTGGTAGAAGAGGTGTTCAGGGTCCTGATTTGTTACCTCGGTCAGTGGATACTGGGTTTAAGGATATTGGTTTCGGAGATATTTCGTCGCATCAAGAACTACCTTGGACTTTGATAGAAAATTTAAACAGAAATAGGGAACAAAGTGGTTCTGGAAAGATTCCTGTTGATTTAGCATTTATCACAGACAAAATTGACACTAAAAATTTTGTTTTAAATTCGGATGAAAAGGTAGTTCCTGAAAGTCATGTGGAATGTCCTGTTGGTGGAAATAGTAGTTCTTTGGTGGCAACGACTAATTTGCAGAATGAAGTATCGGTGGAAGAGTGTCGAGCGGATTCTGGTTTCCCTGGTGTTCCCAAAGGACAACGTAGAAGAAAGCGAAAGAAGAAACAGAGTGATTCCAGAGATGAATCTATGAAACATGAAGATAATAGCAAACCAGCTGTTGAAATTTCTGTTAAAGATGGATCCAAGAAGACTGTTGGAAACTCTTCAGATGCTGAAATGCATGTATTGTCATCAAAAGGGGAAATGGATAGAAAACTTCAGATTACCGATTCAGAAGCATCAGATGTGGATATGGAACAGTCAGAGAACTTAAAAAAATTAATAAGCCAGAATAGGAAATATTTGCCTCCGGATAACTCATGTTTTAATAAAAAATTGAAATCGGCAATACAGGTGAAAAACCTTGATAACACGCAGGTGGAAAAACCGGTGATTCCTAATGAGTCCTGGAGATGTCGGGATTCGGAGACCTTAGCTTTTATTGATTCGTTAAAGGAGAAATACTCCGATGTAATATCGGATCGAATTGGCTGTATTAAGGATTTTGTAGGTAAGCTATATTTAAGTGAAAATAAGCCATTTAAGCAAACACCATTTCCCATACCACGAAATAAAGAAAAAGAATTTGATCAGCAAATTCAAACTTTGATCCAACAAGGCATATTGGTGGAAGTTGACCACAGCAATTATGCTAGTAGTTGTTTTTTAGTAAAAAACAAGAATAATACGTTTAGAATTGTGGGGAATTATGTAAGGGCCAACGAGTTAATTGTGAATGATGGTTATCCGTCTCCACATTTAGAATCTTGTTTAGCAGGCCTTGCCGATAAAGCAATTCACAGCAAACTGGACCTCCGTAAAGCTTATAACCAAATATATTTGGATGAAAAATCACGTGAAATAACAACCATCGTTACCCCCAAAGGGTGTTACCAGTATACTCGAGTTCCAGTCGGAATAAAGACTGGTAGTAACATTCTGGCTAGGGCAATGAATAAAGTATTGGGAGATCTAGAGTCAGAAGGAGTAAGAGTTTTTTTTGATGACGTCCTAATTTCTTCAAGGTCACTTGAAGAACATAGGAGGGTCTTGGAAAAGGTCTTTGAAAGATTTAGAAAATATAATATAACGATATCTCCTGATAAATGCTTATTGTTTTATAACAAAATTAATTACCTTGGATATGTTATAAGTGGTGATCAAATGGAGATAGATCCTGCAAGGGTTTCTGCTATTCGTAATATTCCACCTCCGAGAAACAGAAGAGGGCTGATGAAAATCCTAGGACTTTTTAGTTATTATTCGAAGTTCGCTCCTGAGATGCAAGAGATTATGGGACCTTTGAGTTCTCTTAAATCTGTAAATAACAAATTTGTTTGGACAACCGAACATCAGTGTATTTTGGAGAAATTGAAAAATACACTTATTGAAAATGTAGTTTTGAAAATACCAGACTTGAATAAGCGTTTTATTGTTAACATCGATGGGTCTGGGAAGAGGATCGCGGGATGCATTTCACAAGAAAACAGCAACGGGGAAATCCAACCGATCGCGTTTTATAGTAAGAAACTCTCAGAAGCCGATAAACACAGATCTATTTATGAGATCGAGTTTATAAGCTTGGTAAAAACTATATCCAGGTTTAGGCATTATTTAGTCAAGGAATTTGATATTCTTACTGACAATAAAGCCTTGACATGGATCTTAAATAATTCAAAGCGTCTCATGAAATATGGACCGTTTGTTGAAACATTATGTCAATTTGATTTTAAGATCAAGCACATTAGATCAGGGGAAAATTTAGTTGCAGACATACTTACACGGGTCTATGATCCTTACGAATTTAACATCATGGATAGTCCAGTTGGTTTGGCTACATTTTCCAACAATATGAAGCTTGCCAACCCGTGGCGGTTACCTTTGGTGAAAGAACCTATAGAAGCTCTTCAGAGAGAAGATCCAGAGTTTAATGAAATAATTGACAAGTTGGAGAAAGGTGAAGCTTGCCCAGGATATGTTTTAAATAAGAAGATCTTAATGAAGCGGACAAATTCAGCCATAAATCCTTTTAAGATCGTTATTCCTAGAGATTTGAGAAGACTCCTGATTGAATATCATCATGACGATCAGTTGGTCGGTGGACATTCGGGATCTTACAAAACATTGAAGAAGTTGATGAAAAGATTTACTTGGAATAATATGGTAAGAGATGTGAATGAATACGTGAGATCGTGTCAGAATTGTCAATTATCGAAGGAGGATAACAGGAAGAAAATGGGTCATCTAATGTCAGAATTCAGCAAGCGTGTTAATTCACATTGGATGTTCGATATCATTGGGGCCTTGCCAACTTCAAGAGGATATAAATTTATATTAATTGGAGTCGATAACGCTAGTCGTTTCGTCATTCTTGAGAAATTGAGGACAATTAGTTCCAGGATCATAGCCAATAAGTTGCAAGATGTTTTCACCAGATTTGGTTTCCCAGAAGCAATTTCTACCGATAACGGATCAGTATTCGTATCGGAGTACTTTAGTAAGTTTTTGTTTGGGCTCGGGATTAAGCACATCCGATTAAGTCCATATCACCCAGAAGGGAATCCGGCTGAGAGATTCATAAAAACCCTAAAATCGTCGCTTCGTTGTTATTTTTCGAGTAAACAACATCTTTGGTCATCCTTGGTCCCGGATCTGCAATATACTCTTAACATCAGTGAACATGCTGGTTTGAAGATGTGTCCCATCGAGCTTTTTTATGGACGTCCTAATTATACACCTCTTGAAATACGATGGAACATCGCAGAATCAGATTATGGTGGTAAATCTTCGGTTGACTTGTGGACTGCAGCCATAAGCAACATGGAGAAAAGCTGGGAGAGAAGACGGAAGCTAATGATGCAACGAAGACGAGAAGTTACTTTGAAGGTTGGTGACAAGGTATTGATAAAGACCCATATTAAGTCATCTCTGAGAGATAAAATCACCAAATCCCTGAGTCTGAAGTGGAATGGTCCTTTCGTAATTAGAAGATTTTTAACCCCAAATACGTTGCTGGTTTCTAACGAAGAGGATACTCAAGATTCATATCGTAAGTCTCACGTTTCTGAGGTTAAGTTGTTCCGGGAGCGTAGAAATTAAAATTTCTCTCTGTAAAATTCAATAATCCAATCGAAACATCAAAATTAAAAATAAGTACTATATTAGAGAATTTATAAATTAATATTTCTAATTAAAATTGTGTTGGTTCTAAAAATTGAATTAAATTATTGAAAATTCTATATTTATTAATATTCGTTCATTTTAACGATTGCTATGGCCATGGTAATCCAAATTCTCTTTTATTTGTTAAACCTAGGTAATTAAATGCAAATATTATTGTAAAAATATTTATAAAGTTAAAACTGAATACTTTAGATTTCAGATCTTATTTACTGTTATCTATATTATTGTTATAAATTTGTATTGTTTAATTAATTGTGAGTCTTTGTATTTTTTAGGAAAAAAATCCTTGCGCTGGATTTTTTTTGTTGGACGGTGGAGGATGTAGCATTCCAGCTACATGGAAATAGAGATTTGTATTGACTGAATTTTTTAAAAAAAATGTAAACCTTGATTGAATGCAAAATTTGTATTAATAATATCTAGTCAAATATTATTGATATTTAAGATAATTATATCTAATTATGATGTATTTGCATTATATGTGGGTCTACAGTAACGTCTATTTAACGTTTATGTGGTATCAGACGTTTTGAAAGAAAATGTTTCTTTTTTTAAAAAAAAAATGAGAGAAAAAAATGTAACGAGCGATAATAACGTGAGAGAGAATTTCCTATCCTGTATGGCGAGTCTTGCTTTCGAAGCAGCTGCCTCCTGAGGCTGATGTGCTGTTTTTACCTCCGCTGGTGGAGTTGGGCTCGCGTATGCTTGTTCACCGTGTGTTGTTTCATAGCTTGCATGGCGCGTGTTGTAGTTGAATGCAGAGTTAAAAGTGAAAAGAATAAAAGTGGCCAAAGGTGAAGTGAGTGTATTGAAATGCTTTCAGTGAACACAGCTGAGTGTTTTGTTAGTAATTGTGATCTCGGAGAATTTTGTTCCCTTGTGGAAAGTATTTTTCTTGAAATTTAATGGAGTTAAACCGGCATCGAGGAGACGGTGCTTGAGTGAGCCTTGGTGGTCAGACAAAAGTGCCCATTAAAGTAACTCCATTCTGCTCCAATTTGTGATTATATTGTTTGGATTTCAATGTGTTGTAATTTCTTAAAGCTATTTTTCGGCCTTTTTCTCAAAAAGAAAAAATCAATTATACTCACTTCGTCTCGGGCCCAAGTTAACAGAAAGTCAGTACTAGACCATAGGACATAAGCTGTTCCAACCAGAGGGAAGTAAAATTATCTACAAAGGTAAAATATTGCTGGAGCTAAATTGCGTTTCGTTTAATCCTGGTAAGTTCGCAGTTAACTAGTAGTTTACATATGGGTTTAGTTGGTTACGTAGTATCATTAATGAGCTGGAAATGGGTTAATATAACTTGCATTCAATCGCTGACATGTATTCGGGTATTTTCCAGAGAATAAGAGTGATATTTTCAGATTTTTTGCGAAAAATTGAAAATCCCCCCCCCAATTTTTAGACTCACCTCACTAGTAATGCTTAAATGCTGTTTTGGGTGGAAATTCTTGGTATGATTGTCCAGTATTCATTGAATTACCTTTTCTAATGTTAATTTGTTTGATCAGAGCTTAGCGTTTAATGCAAACTCTCTCTCACGTCATTATTCTCACGTCATTATTAGACTCGGAGTCACAGTTGTTTTGGGTATAATGAAACTGGTTTTCAGAAATGCTGTTTGCAAAGTTTGAATAGACAGAATTGAAGAGGCTATTAAGAGGGTTGAAATTGTAAATTCGTATATTTGAATTCAAGAAATTGAATGGGACAGATTGATTGAATTGGATTGAAATTTTGGGTCCTAAATCGTACTAAGCTGGAATTGATTTCTTTAATTTGTGGTTATATTAGTATAATCTGTGATAAGGACATCGTTTTGCACAATAAGAAATTGTATTAAAAAAAATTGCCTCGCGGAAAAAATTAAGAGGTAGAGTTCTGAATACTGCCGGAAAAAAAAATCAGTAAAGAACAAATATTTTTTTGAATATATTTTCTTGCATTTTCATGCATTTGAAAACATTTGAATGGTTTGAATTTCTTTAATTAGTAATATTGATCAATTAAGATATTTTGCTCAAGAAAAATATTTTCTCCGAACAGGTGCGAAATTTTGAATATTCTTTTTTCTAGAGTTTTTGCTAATAATACGAATTGCTCTTAGCTAAAAAATATTGAGAGAAATCTATAAATTCAGGGT
The DNA here is from genome assembly GCF_964235325.1 of Thermobia domestica. Lineage (NCBI taxonomy): Eukaryota > Metazoa > Arthropoda > Insecta > Zygentoma > Lepismatidae > Thermobia > Thermobia domestica. The sequence continues at coordinate 87,282,379 of NC_137468.1, forward strand.
TCAATCTGAAGGTTCTAGGTTTCAGTACAAAGAAAAATTGGTTAATTGCTCCGGAATTTAATTACATTGTTTAAATTTTTTTGGATATTTTAAATCATGTTGTTGAATATCTGTTCTTCAAACGCTTGAGCAAATATTCACCTATACTTATTGAAATAAAATTTGTTATTTGAAAACTGAATTTTGGTTGGTTATTTTTTGTTATTATTGTTGTTTAACCTTATATTAGAGTGAATACTGGATAATCACAGTCTAGCCACAAGTTAATCAGGTGAGCTTGAGCAGCGCGAATCCACCTGCCGTAGTCCCTTCTTCGGTGGAGTCCGGGGTTGGTTTGGGATTTTTTTTTTTAGTTTTCAACCTCTGACTCCTGGGGAATGGGGCGTTACAGCCCGTAGCCATTAGGTACTTCTTAATGAGATACAGATGTGAAACTCTACATAAAGGTACCTTATAACGGCTTGAGTATGAAATTTCAAATTCCAGGCACTTGCTATGGGAAATTTGTTATGGGCAAAAACTGTCCTTAGCCAAACAGAAATCAGTTCATTCACTCACTTATCATATTGATTAGCTAGTTCCTAATGAGATAGAGACGTGAAATTGTGCATAAAGTACCTTATAATAACTTGATTAGGGAAAAAACCCGAAATGTGAGGAGAGCTATTTGAAGTTTTTTATAGGCGAAAAATTGTCCGTAGCCATTAGGTACTTCCCAATGAGATATAGATGTGAAACTCTGCATAAAGGAATTTTATAATGGCTTGAATATGAAAAATGTCCGAAATGTGAGGAATGTGCTATGGAATTTTTATGGGCGAAAAACTCTCCTTACTTAAACAGAGAACAATCCATTCACTCACTCATCATTGATTATTTACTTCCCAATGAGTTAGAGACGTGAAATTCTACATAAAGGCACCTACCTAATAATGACTTGAGTATGGAAAACGTTCGAAATGTGAGAAATGTACTATGGGATATTTTATGGGCAAAATATTGTCCGTAGCCATTAGGTACTTCTTAATTAGATAAAGATATGAAGCTCTCCATAAAGCTTATAACGGCTCCATACTCATAACGGTTTATGTATGAAATTTGAGGAATTTGCTATGGGAAATTTTTAATGGACGAAAAACTATCCTTACAATCAGAAATCGGGAATGATTCCGTTGTTCAATACACCATGTGCATAGTGATAATGTCAATCGTCCGAGTGGTTCAATGGGCTAAGGCGCGTACATACTCCCGTAAATTTGGTGGTTGTAAACTCAGACAAGGAAAGCTAATATTTTTTTCTTTTTTCGGTGATTTTTTTTCCTTTATTGCAGTCATTGGTATTAAATAGATATTGAAATTAAATCGATAAGTAAGAGAATATAGAGGTGTGAATATTTATAACTAATGAAATTTTCCAAGAAATGAGAAATTCAATTGTTCGACTTTTATATGAGATATGTTGGTGACAAATATAATTAAGTTTACAAGGTATTTAAAAGGTGTATATCATTAGAAGGAAAACACGAGGCAGTATGAAACTGCGCAAAATACGTCCGTCACGTAATGAACTCCTTAATTTCGCAATGTGGAATGGTAGAGAACAGCTAAGTACAGTATGTTGAAACACCAGCCGTGTCTAGCGATGTAGCATTGAGGATTCAGCATAAAGTGTTTTGGGGCCCTGTTGATACTCATTGTATTTAGGTAATGAAAAATGAGATGTTAGCGGTCGTGATTTTGTAGCTCGGGTAAATGAATCAGAATCTCGTTTGGACATAACTCTCTGACAGATATTTAATAGAAGAAACTCTTCCTGCTGGTTTAGTGGCTAGCATTTGGGCCTTTGTCGTACAGGGTCCTGGGTTCGATTCCCGGTCAGAGAGCCCTTGGGAACTAATGTTGCATGTGGCACATTATGACTCCTTTAAAAATGTACAATTCTAAATTTCAATTCAACAATATGCCACAATTTAGAATCCCAATATACGATATTGATATAGTGAACTACAAAAAGAATTGAAATCCGAACAAAAGCACAGGAAGTGCAAAAAGTGCAGCGAAGTTTGTCAGTCTCAAAAAGTGCTGAGATGAGGATGGATGAGCCAAGTACCTTGGCCACTGCATCTGAAACGGACACTGGGACTTGGTGCGAGGTGTCAAGGAAAATGATGTTGATGAGCCTTATGAATGGTGTTTCTAAGCGCGGTGGATTTGGGAATCACCACCAGCCTTATTTTTGAAGTGTCCCGGCAGTGAAACTAGGAACAGATATCTTGGTATATTCGAATACGTTAGACACCTCGCGCCAAGTTCCAGTGTTCGTTTCAGATGCAGTGGCCAAGGAAATTGGCTCATCCATCCTCATCTCAACACTTTATGAGGCTGACGAACTTGGTTGCACTTTTTGCTCTTCAGGTGTTTTTGTTTGGATTATTATAATTACTAAAATCATATTTCATTATTTGTATACTTACCAAGTCATATGGAGTCATTCTTTCGTTCTATGGTGTAATTTGCCCCTTTGAAAGTCCTGAAACTAGAAATATATATACCTGTAAGTAATGTGTGTAAATGGATAATTATATCATAGCTTAATACCTACATAAGATTTACATTCGTTCAGAAATAACTAATTGGACATCAGACTTGCTCTCTCTCTCTCTCTTTTACGTTTTAAAATTTCAATGTACAGTTTTGTCTGGAAAAAAAGTTCTGGTCACTTATCTCTATTTTAGAGATCCTGTACGCTGGTAAATATACGGAACTAAATTAAATAAATCTTGTTTAAGATCTTTATTATTTCAAAATAAAATCCTAAATTGTTCTACGTACGGTTGTAAGAATATGGCTTTTTAAATAGAAGTGAGAGCCTAGAATTTTTTAAAACAAGACTTTCGACCATGCGATGTAAACTATAGAAAATAAGGAATAATTTTTTTTTGAACGGACTGCTCGATTTCATAAAGACACGATTTTGACGATGCGTACAGGAAAATCTGATCCCATTGATTCCACATTCGGAATGCTTCAAGACGATTGAAACAGCACTGTGTTGCGGTGCATTAGTCAGCAGAAGGACGGACGCCAGCCTGATCGTGGAGTGCACTTAGCGCCCGTAGATTTAGCGCCCACATATAATATCGTGTACTTAGCGCCCAGAAAATATTTGATGCTTGTCAGTGTGCTAGGGTTGACCAAAGAGAGAACTAGTTTATATGTATAAATGTAGTTTCGTACTCAAATCATCTATCCCATCCCCTCTCTTTTGACGACTAAAGAACAAAAATTTTTCACTTGAAAGATCATGCTATGCTTCCTGCACAATTGTCATGTCACTTTTAAAACCCCTTAGGCAAGTTGAAAGAAATGTGTTCTTTTTTTCCTCTTCTGTTCATCACCGTCAGCTCTAACACTCTGACTTTTCATGTACATCTGTAATTACGTACAATTTAATTACGACTTAAGAGCATTATAATATCACCTATGAGATTTTCATATATGGATGTGAATTCATGTGCCAGCGTTATTTTAAAATTTATATAGTTTTAAATAATAATAATTACACACACCTTAATGCAAATACTACTGCATGGAAAACAGCAATTATTTATGCACATTGCATAACTTCATTTCCTATCGTAAATACAGGGTGTCAAAAAATTCAAATGCCAAAATTTGCTGGATAATTCTTTATATCAAATGAAAATAAAACGTTCTAATGAACATGTGTCAAGTGTTATAAGCCGCCCTAAACGCAATCAATCACATTTTAAACCCTAGTTTAAAAATAATGGAACATATCGTAAGTAGTTAAAGAAATTCGGCAAGAACTAGTATTTCCTCTATCTAAATATCCATACAAGGATACACTTTTAACCCTAGGACCACGGGCGGCGATTAGGGGGGGCAAAGGGGGCCAGTTGCTCCTCCACTTTTTGAAATGACCCATTAATGTATATAGTTTCATTTGGAAATATAAAGTTTTGTATGTATTATTGGTTCATAGAATACAAATGGTGCCATAAAATATTTGCCGTTCCATGAGTAGGCCCTACGTATTGGTTATCTTTCCGTGAAGTTAAGAAAGCTACAGAAATTGCGTTTTAAAAATGCCACTAAAAATGGCCCAAAAATTAAGCTGTTGGAGCGAGACAATTCGAGCGTACTTTCATTTCATCTTACAAGGGCTCGATATGTTAGTAAGCCGCTCTGGATCTAATTGAGATATCATTTCGCAAGAAAAGAAGTCCTTCACAAGTTCTGCTTTAATTGCACAAAAATTGACAGTTCCTAAAACAGTTCTTTTCTTGAAAAATTGACAGTTCTTTTCTTCTTTCTTATAGTAAGGAATATTTTGATTTGATTTTTTTTCAGTTTAACATCCTGTTCAGCAGCGAAGCTATATGAGACGTGAACTTAATGATTAACGTAGAGTCCGAACCACGTGAGCTCCCTCCGGGAATTGAACCCAGGTCTCCCACGTCAAAGGTGCGTACGTTAACCGCTTAGCCACGAAGGAGCTCAGTAAGGAATATATAATTTTGTAGTGTAATATACGAGTTTAGGGGTGTACATATGCAGTTTTGTTATACAATTAAATTTAGTAAATTCAACATAATTCTAGGTTTTAGGAATATTTTGTATAACTGGAATGTGGAGTGACTAAGTATTGTTGAGTTTTGATGTATTCCAAGAAAATGAAAACTGTATCTAATGGCAACGAACATGTTTCGGGAAGCTGCAAAAGTATTTCTTTGAATGTCGTAGCATATGCTTGTAGTATTCACTGTCTTTCAAAGAGTAATAACACATATAATAACATGCGTGGAATTAAAAATATAAGTTGTTCATTAATTTCCAGTTTCAATATAACTTTTGCAGAACAAGCCTTAATATCCATTACTATGATTATTTGATTAATATTATCCTTTCTATTTATTTGTATTGCAAATTTGTTATTAAATAGGTCCCTAATCTGATCACACAATTTTCCAGACAGAATTTTAAGATGCATGATTTTATGATTTTTTGATTTCATGAGCAAGGAATCAAACCTCTTCTTACACCTTCGTTGTATAAGAGTACAAAGAGTTAGTATCTTGTGTTGCTCTTGTCAATTTACGTAACAAAATATGAAACAAGATATATGGTATTTTAACTGAAAAAGATAGTTATACAGTTATACAGCCTTTAGTCTATACAACAGTCTCCTAATAGTTATACAGCCTTTAGTCTAACAAAGTGTTACAAGCAACCAGGAAAAGTAACATTGACATACAAATACTGTATTCAGATCATGTCTTGCCTCCCCACTTTTAACGTCCAACCGCCGCCACTGCCTAGGACTACCAGGTGGGTCCATTGCACTCGTACGCATACTTTCTTTAATAATTACTAAGGCTTAGTAAGTATTGAGATTCTATGACATTTCCCTGGTTGTGTTCTTGTATTATGTTATATAAGTATTTTTTTTTTTCATTTCCGTGAGTTAAGTGATAGTTTTTAAAATTTATAGCATTGGATACCGAGTGGGTCCATTAAACTCGAGCCTTAATGAAGAAATATGAGGATAGATTCAGAATAGATTGAGATTGTGGCTCGTAGCGGAGTGAACGTTCTGATAATCTTCTAATTGTCCCAATGAAGTCAGATATAACATATTGCAACTTTATGTGTTATTATTTAGTTTGATTGATTTAATTATTTGCAATTTTGCTTATTTTAGTAGCAGCTTTTCTTTATTTATTCACTTATATAAGTCCATTGTCAGAAGCATAATAGTTGCTTTTGTCTCTCAAACTGTATTATTTTTTCCATTGTATGCAGTTGCGTATCCAGGGGGAGTTTCCCGGGATATGAAGTCCAAAGAACCAAAATTTTAAAAAGTTGCTAGAATAAAATCTAAAATTGCGCTTTCAGTCTCCACATTAACAAAAAAGTTTTCCGGAGTAGGACACTGACCCCCCTCCCCCCGAATAGAAATCCTGGCTTTGCCACTGATTGTATGTAAAGTTTTGTTTATTGTTAGTGTGTTTTGATCATTGCACGTGGTAGACAAACAGATCACTAACAATACACGTCATTATTGATGGTAGAGGAGGAATATTTTTGGTAAATCAATAAACAATGAAGAAATTGATTCCCGACAGACGATAAGATATTAGCAGACTTATATACAAATGCAACTGAAGTTTCTTGTTCAGGTACCGATATTGAAATGAGACGTTGAGTAGTTTTCTTAACCAGAGGATTGGTTAGAAGTTTGAAGCGTAGCACCTATAGCTAATGCAAAAGGCAAAACTCCGGAGAAAAGCGATCCTACAAGGGCTGCCTTATGTTTTGATGCCAACATCGGCGCTATTAGAAGACCTGATGACGAATTGTTCCTAATTCGTGAAGTTGCAGATTCTTCACACACTCTGCAATATAATTTTATTCTTATATCTTATATATAAAAGAGAACGCACAAATCCTTTGTTACCTCATCACGCTAATACGGCTGAACCAATTTCTTTTATTTTTGGGGGGTTATTAGGATTTGGACCCTAGATGGTTTTTATCATATCACTTTAATTTTTAATTACCAGTGTCTTGAGATAATTGACCATTCAAGTGTCCATAACGTACAAATCCTTTGTTAGTTCATCATAGGTATAAAAATAAACGTATTTATATGCAACCCGCATGACCGTGTCACTCGGCGGGTTAACATAAATGACAGGCGATATAATGTTAACATTTACTGCAATCTACTATGGTTTTTATCATATCACTTGAAAGCGAAAACTTCCGGGGTGACCGCAGCGAAGCGGGGCGGGTTAACATAAATGACAGGCGATATAATGTTAACATTTACTGCAATCTTCTATGGTTTTTATCATATCACTTGAAAGCGAAAAAGTAAAAATTATCTAAGTAACAAAGTTTATTGCGTTCCGGGGTGACCGCAGCGAAGCGGGGTGAACGCTGCTAGTATAATATGACTGTAGACGAACAACTTCTCATTTTTTGGGTGCGCTGTCTCTTTTGACAATATATACCCAGTAAGATCACCCATTGCAAAACACAATGGACAATTATCCTGAAGTTGTCACTTCTAGAGCGGAGGAAAAAACTCAAAGTTATCATATATTACAACACAACAAAATCATACGTTCACATTAACAATCATATGGCTCGCTGTTACACCACAAAACAATGAACAAAATGGCCTATGACAGTATTTTACATAACTGATGTAAGTGGACTCAACACTTATGGTATTGTGTCATCAAAGCGTAATTTCAAACGAGAAACAAACATTAAAAAGTTTGAAATTCCGTAAATTTTTCATTTCGTCTGGTTAGCAGTTCGCCAACGTTGAGAAGAAATCACGGAGAATTGAAGCTTCCCAGCATACTGAAGAGGAACAGCCTAAAAAAGTCTCTCCAGCAAAGAGGGAGCACAAATCAAGAACTTTTTGCCGCAAATGCAAACTACATGAATGTACTGACATTTAATATTTTCCAAGTGTAACACTCCGATTTTGATAAAATTTGGCAGGTAGATATTACACATGAAATAAATGAATACGTGTTTTTTTCTTTTCTGGGAAAAACTGTTTTAAGGGGTAAAAGCCCCCACCCAAAATTTGGAGAAATTTGAAGCCGGAAAGACAAGAAGAAGTTAGTCGAAGTGAATGAAATTGTTCACAGATATTATAAACGTTAAATAATGGAATATATGTTTCGTACTTTCACGGGAAAAATGGTTGGGTGGGGCACAGACCCCTTCAAACCTTTGATCTCGAAATATCAAAAGCGCTAATAACAGTACGTTAAACATGCCTAAAGGACATGGAGAATTGTAAGGAAATTTTGGGTAGGGACAATATAGAAAAAATAAATGAACACTTCTTTCTTATTTCCTGCAGAAAAAATGTTTTTAGGGGCAAAAGTCTCCACCGAAAATTTTGAAATTGACGACCGAAAGGCATGAAGAAGTAGACCGGAATGAACGAAATTGTGCGCATATATTGTAGACGTAAAATGACAGAATATTGTGTCGCATTTTTCTGAAAAAGATGGTTGGGTGGGGTACAGACCCCTTCAAACATTTAATCACGATTTATCAAAGTGTTCATTAGTATAGTGAAAAGTACCTAAAAGGACATGGAGAATTGTAACGAAACTGTGTTTAGAGACAATACGCAAAAAAATATACGAATACGTGTTTTTAGTTTCTGTGGAAAAACTGTGGTGTGACTTAAGTCCCTCCGAAAAAAAAGTAATTATTACCGCAGAAGCGCAGGTAGTTTTCACAGGAAAATACGACACGTATTCTCTCATTTTACGTCTACAATATTTGTGGACATTTTCATTTATTACAGTATATTTCTTTCTGGGCTCGTGGAGTTGAATTTCGTATTTTTAGGAGGGGGACCCTCTGTCACACTTTTGCTTTTCTGCACAAAATAAAAAAACACGTAATCATTTCTTTTCTTTTCTTTTCTTTTCTTTTCTTTTCTTTTCTTTTCTTTTCTTTTCTTTTCTTTTCTTTTCTTTCTTTCTTTCTTTATTTATTTTTGCGTACTGTTCCTACACAAACTATTATTGCAATTATGTCCAACCGTTTTTCCCAGGAAAATACGAAACATCTATTCCTTCGTTTACGTTTATAGCATCTGTGCACAATATTATTCACTTCGGTTTACTTCTTGCCTTTCGGGACTCAAATTTCAAAATTTTGGGTGGGGGCTTTTGCCCCTAAAACTGTTTTTCCGCTGAAAAGAAAAAAACATGCATTCGTTTATTTCATGTATAATATCTACCTGCTAAATTTTATCAAAATCGGAGTGTTACACTTGGGAAGTGTTACATGTGAGAACAGCAGAATTGTATGAGAAGAGTCTTTGGGAATTTATACTGTAACTCGTTACAATCCAATAAAACAATTACCTGTGAATAATTAATTTTTAAATTTTGTTACGCAGAAATAAATGTCCTTCTTGCAAATTTTAATATTATATTTCTGAATAGTGTTTTACTTCATAATAAAACGTTCCTTTTGCGAAAAAAGAAAAGGTTTGTATTTAGTTTTACGTTCCATGGTTTTGCCGGGTAGGCTAAGGAAGACTTGAATTTACTGATTATAGTGGAACCCGAACCACTTTGGTCACTCAATGCTCTCCCACCAGGAATCGAACCTTGAATCTCATACGCCAAAGGCTTGCATGTTTGCCACTAGACCAGCGGGGAGGGATAAAACAAACAAATATTGGAATATGTAAATTAAATTCACAACCAGACGTGGCTAGTGAGGGAAGTCGTAAGCCAAAGCGTTCCAGACAAGTCACACGAACACGAAGTATATACTGCAGCAGTTGGGATTGGCGAATTTTTACAGGGAGAATGAGAAAGTCCGATTTCTATGGAATGGTGGACGGATTTGTTTTCCTTCTCTCTGACAAGGGTCAGAAGGGATGGATTACTTACAGCAAATCGTACCAGAAGAAACTGAAGAATTCCTAATTTATTTTGATCAACATTATGTATCAGGTAGTCGCTGGAGTATGCGACTTTCATCTTATGGTGATCTTACGATTCGATTTCTTTGCTAACCTCTTTTGTTTCCTCGCAACATACCCGTTCATATAGCAACATTACAGAAAGAGACACGAACGAGTAAATTGACAGAAGCTTCGAATTTGAAATTCCAAAAGGTTGAACCTGTTCATCCTTCCTTGTGGATGGACATTGCAAAAGGATGAGGCCATGGTTTCAACTGCATCGAACAAGAGTAGCGAGATGAATTACCGAAGAAGAGGATAAAATGGAAGACGATTAACCTTCAAAGGCGCTTGTTCAACTTATTGATGGATTATTCTCAAGGAAACACCATACTCGTTCAATATCTGATTGGAATTGATTACTGCATAAGGCTGTAACTTAAGGGTATAATGTGTACAATAAGGTTCGTAGAACGATTAACTTATTGGTTCGTAAAGTAACGTTCTTTTTATTATAGAACGTTACGTTGTTTTTCAGTGCTTGTAGTGTATGATATCAATTGCTTAACTATATACATTTATATTACGTATAAAGGTGAGAAATATGTATCAGACTTAATGCGGCTAGCTTGTTAGATTTTTTTTTTCTGAAACTATGATAATTTGACTCTTTCTTTTTTGGTATCGAAACCGATGTTGTTATATAGTCAGAGTTACCATATGTCAGGTTTTTACCGGAACAGTCCCGGTTTGAAAGCTCTTGAAATGAAATGAAACCTTGAGTAGGATAGAGAAGACGGTGATTGTGAGAATGAATGAAATGGTGGAATGAAGAAAGTGAGAGAAAACGAGAGAACTCCGAGTTTATCCATACACGCAGCGTCTGACTGCCACAAAGCCCATTTGACGCAAGATGGGATAAAACCAGGGATCCCATGAACCAGATGTGAGTGTTTCTACCACTGAACCACCGTGACCTCAATGAAGACTCTTATCCCGGTGTTTCACCAGTTTACATTTTGTCCCGGTTCTCAGTCGTGAGAATATGTTCACCGTTTTTTGTATGCCTTATCCTCATTGCGGTATTCTAGATTACGTCTGTTTTACATAGTTTTCACATTAAAAGCTAAATATGTAACCTTAGTTTATAGTACATTTAAATATTGTAGAGCATTGCATACCACGGAGTACAGTTACATACATGCATATATATATATATATATATATATATATATATATATATATATATATATATATATATATATATATATATTTGCGTTTCACCCTTTCCCCCGGAGGTTATGATTCATTGAAGCGTCATAATCAGTGCTATTGGCTGGTCTCTCTTGTCTCTCTCTCGCTCTCTCTCTCTCTCTCTCTCTCCCTCCCTCTTCATAACAGTTTTACTTAGTGGACGCTAAGTACACGGAACATGGATGTAAGAAAATAACAGGAATTAACGACCTGTGGAAAAAGTGGTAAAATGAACTGGACATCCCTGATTGTGAGATAAAATCAATATAAAATTCCTTCTGTGAGCCAGAAACACTGGGCGCTACATGCACGGAACCAGCCTGATATCTGTTTGCGCAGGTGGAAAGACATTGCTTCGCGGAAGAGGGCTAAAAGGGAGAACCAGTCATCTATCAAGTTTTTTCTAAACTTATAAAATATAAATTTTAAATGTTTTATCAATGAAGACTATAATAAGTTTAATTTATTTATTTATTTTCAAATTAGGACCACTTTTACGTTCCTTTTTTTAAAAAAAAAAAAATTAGAATTGAATGTATTAATACTCTGCAGTGCACATCATTTTACGTTCCTGCAATTAAGTTACACATTATAAAATTTATCTTAAAATGTATACAAAATCTTCATTCTTCGACTTTTCTTCTTTATTAAATTTTTAAAATTTAATACAGCACATAAAAATGTAGAATATAACAACATTTATAACGTAAAAAGTAACACTGCTGGCCTGTACTAAGAAGTCAGAAAATATACATTAACAATGTAGTCCAAGAGATGTAGACCGATTTATTTACCCTAGAAAACCCAAAAGCGCCATAGTGATTTTCTAAAAGCCTACCACCTACACAATCAAAATATGGAAATCTTACTAAAAATCAGTGGTGAGGGCATGAAATACGACGTCATCAATATGGCCGCCATCACAATTCACAGCACAGTCTTTAAACAAGTTTAACTTTCCAATCAATGAAGCTAGAAACTTTGTTTGTGTGCCAAATTAATGGTAATGGATGTATTAAGTATTACAAGTCATTGCTGTTTACATATATTGTCGCCATTTTTAAATATGGTGCATAACTTGCTTATAATTTAGTTTCTTTTGCTTTATTCTATTCCTTTCATGACAAATATCTATGAAACCGCTAGAGATAGGGGAAAACAGCTTGATATGAACAGATGGACCGGAATCTGACCTTTTCAACGGTACCAATATCATTATTGTATCTTAAAAAGTGCCTGAGATATTCAGTTGTATGTTGGTCATAGTGCAATTCTCGACCTTCAATAATATACAAAGCAAACCACTGCGTTTGGTTCCATTCAGTGTCGGACTAGCCAAGTTGAGGGCCCTTGGCGCGGCTCCTTTAAGGCCCTCATGTATATATATATATTATGTATTGAATGGGTATGTAGAACAAAACAATACAATAATACAATAATACTGAGACAATCAAATGTCATCGTGAAGCTACTGATATGAGCAAGGGGAACCCGAGAAGACTTCTTTTGAAAAGACGAACTTAGTCTTCCGCAATCTTTTTGGTAGGAAGTCTCAAGAAAGCATTTGCGATCGCGAAATTTGACCTAGGCCTACAGGTTCTGTTCTTCGTGATCCCTGCGGGGCCCCTCGGGGCTCGGGCCCTTGGCGATTGCCAAGTAGCCAACGTGGCCAGTCCGGCACTGGTTCCATTTCAGAAATAATTCGAAATACTAAATTATGATAATTCGTAGAAATGAAGTATTCGAGAAACATTTATAACTTTTACATCTATGGATAAATAGTTGATTAATAATGCTACTACTACTACTTATAATAATAATAATAATAATAATAATAATAATAATAATAATAATAATAATAATAATAATAATAATAATAATAATAATACATTTAGCTTAATAGCATAATAATTTTATGTTTTTAATTGTTAACTTACACTATGGACTGTTAGTATTATTAATAAATGTCCCAATAATAATTGAAATTGTTGAAGATGAAGAAGAATAAGAGTCCTCTCTTTATTTCAGTTATCGCTTTCATCACTGTCGTCACTGTATTCATCCTCTTCATTTTCTGAATATTCATCATTTTTAATTTCTAGCTATTCTGGTAACACAGGTCCTTCAAACCACATAATTTTGTACTTTTCATTATGCAAATACGATCCGTGTTCTAAAGAGTCAATAGCTTTGTGATTGGCTTTTGTTAATATTAATGCAACATCATTACTTCTTTTAAACTTTTCACGAATAGCAGCTCTAGATGAAGGAAGAGGAATGGGATCAATACTTTGCATCCTCTTCAAAGATTGCTATGCCTATTTAGGACCACATTTGGTTTTGAATAGATTGTACCTTGCTTGTGTGAATCATGTGCAAAGTGTCTATACGTATAGGGAACACACATGTTGCTCGGCGTTAGTAAAGAGGCTATTTTCGAGATGTACTGATTCTCCCAAACTTGCGAAATAATTCTTGTATATTACACTGTTCAACATTATCTTGAACGGCTTAACCTTTCCTTATGTAGCGAATGATGCTGTAAAGTCTGATCCAGTGAATGCGTAGAATCCGGGTAATGCTAGAGTTAAATCATCACCTAGTTCTTCCGCAATATTAGTAACGTAAATTAACCGGTCTAGTATTATTGGAGACTAATCCTGTATCCATCCACATTTTGCAATTCTGGAATTGCCTTTGATAATAGATCAGCAAAATAAATATATCACTGTCATTAGCTTGAACGACGATATTGCTGTTTGGGTTCTGTTGGATTATGTATTGAATGTGCCAAGTTATGCGTGTATCTGCTTCTTTGTGGTAACATTTCAGTTCAGGAACCTGTTTGCAATTCATAACATTATTTTGCTTGCTGTACTGATAGCATGTGCTTTCAGTGCCTACATACAATACTTTTTTTTTTTTTTTAAAAAAACCAAGGATGCACAAGTATAAGGACGCAAGGATTCATTACTAATGAAGGCAAGGAGAGACGTCTTAAATGAACTGCTCATGTGATTTCTTTGGAGTTTTCTGTTCTGGTCCTATCACTACTGTGTCACCACAGAACACTGTTCCATATTGATAGTCATGTTCAGGATCCTTTATGCTTGGCGTCTTGTAACCATCACAAATTGGATAAACTTCATTTATTCATGTATCGCAAATCGTTTCTAGTAGTTTATGTGCAAGTTCACCGTTAGTGTTAGGAAATATCAAACAATGAATGACAAACATTGAATCATGCACTTGATGGGGATTTTTGTTGATTGGTTTTTGATACTTCTCTATCTCATGCATTAATTTGCTCTTGTCAGTTTTGTTCATATAACCTTCTATTTGGCCCAGAGATAGGGGAACTGGGGTAAGTGAATACTTGATCACTTTCTCAATGTCCCTTTTCTCGACTGTTGCAAGATAAAGTAACCCCCCAAGAAGATCTCGCGACCACTTCACAGTTTTCAACTTTGTTTGAGTTGTATTTGCTTTTTGGGCTAAAATGTTTGCACAGTTTTTAATAATGTTCCTTATTATCGGCTTCTCGACACTTTTAGGATCCTTAGCATATATATTTTTAAACGTTTCAAAGGCAGCCTCGCCTTTTTCATAACCTTGTATCTGCTGATCTGCCATATAATCAGCAATAACTTGGCCAGTGGATAAGTTTAAAAGAGGAGTGTTCGGTTCAATACTGTAGAAAGGATTTAAAACTTCAGCCATAGTATTCATGATTTCTGTAACACCATTGTTATCTGTGTTGATTCTAGAGATATGAAGTTCCGCTTTCATGTTCTCTACATGTGTTAATCTATTTAGTTCTAATAAATGAGTCACAACTTTGCTCCTGGTGGATTTTGTTTTCATCCATCTTGCTTTGACAGAATTTGAATTAATGAATGCTGTGATACCACCAAACCTTGACGCAGCGTTCTTATTCACGGTTTGTTCTAGCGCCATGTCTACTGGAACACTAGAAAAAGAATACGTAGAGAGTTTGATGGATAGTCCTCCTTCTGAAAGAGCTTTTCTGGCATCTGAGCATATCTCTTCCATGTTAGGAAGCTTCAGAAGGTATACTGTCATCCAACGAGCGTAATTTGGCCTGTTGCACGTAAAGAAAATGGGACACATTTTTTCTATGGCTTGCACGCACATGTCAACGTTACAGGTTCTGTATGATCTAAAGAAAATTTGTAAATTTCCACTAAATCTATATACTTTTGAAATAATTGAGCAGTTTTACCATGCAAACCTTCTCTTGTCTTGTCTGTGAAAGCTTTGTATTCGTCATACAATTGCGTCACATCGTCATCACTCAAAATTGCTTTTAAGGTATCCTCTGTCAAATTTTGGTTACAAATTATTACTTGTTCTTTTATCTTTTCTAAATTCGAAAACATGCCTTCATCACTTACTTGTAAGAACTTGCTGAAGTGACTTCGTTGCAAAGCTTGTAGTAGTAATATGCGAATGTGTTTGTATCGGTTGTGATGCTTTTCCTTCATGAACCCTTGGAGTGAACCAGAGGCCACGACTCCACTTTCAATCAAAGTACCTTCTAAACGCGACAAACTACTCTTAAATCTTGTATATTTAACGTCTTCATAGTAGACTGTTGGATTTCCCTTCAATCAGTGATGAAAATTTTCCGGAAAATTTTGAAACGGAAAATTTTCCGATTCATAAAAACATACTCCACATATTCCTACATCGTTGCTTAGTCGAGATGTGAGGTGGAAAATTTTCTTCTATATTTTTTCGGAAAATTTTCCAATTCATAAAAACATACTCCACATATTCCTACATCGTTGTTTAGTCGAGATGTGAGGTGGAAAATTTTCTTCTATATTTTTCCGGAAAATTTTCCGATTCATAAAAACATAATCCACTTATTCCTACATCGCTTTTTAGGCGTGATGTGAGGTGGAAAATTTTCTTGTATATTTTCCGGAAAATTTTCCGTTCTTAACAAATATCAGTGATTAAGTAACAATTCGTCAGTATTCATAAAATTGATTGAATTCATATATAGAAATGTTAAAAAGTGAAAGATCGTTTAAAGAATCTGAAAATTTTCATGGCTTAGACAATTTTCAGTACTATGTAGGAACAAGTGGAACAATTTTTCATGAATCGAAAAATTGTCTGTCCTCTACAGTGATGAAAAGTTTCCGGAAATTTTTGAAACGGAAAATTTTCCGATTCGTATAAACATACTCCACTTATTCCTACATCGTTGTTTAGCCGTGATGTGAGGTGGAAAATTTTGTTGTTTATTTTTCCGGAAAATTTTCCGTTCTTAACAAATATCAGTGATCAAGTAACAATTCGTCAGTATTCATAAAATTGATTGAATTCATATATAAATGTTAAAAAGTGAATGATCGTTTAAAGAATCTGAAAATTTTCATGGCTTAGACAATTTTCAGTACTATGTACGAACAAGTGGAACAATTTTTCATGAATCGAATGAATAAGTGGAGCATGTTTTTATGAACCGGAAAATATTCATGACTTTTAATAAATTAAAATTTTAAATAATAGAATGGGATATTTGTACTCTACGAACTCGAGGTACGTTCTCAGCACTTTGCATACACACACACACACACACACACACACACACACACACACACACAGAGAGAGAGAGAGAGAGTAGTTAAATTGAGTTGATTTTGAGTTTAACGTTCCTTTCAATATCGAGACTATATAAAACGGTACCAACAGATTAATGTGGAATCCGAACTACATGAGCTCCCGCTGGGAATCGAAGCCAGGTTTTCCATGCCAAAGGTGCGTATGCTAACTGCTTAGCAACGAAGGAGCTCGCAGAGCAAGAGAGAGAGAGAGAAACACTGTAAAATTTTATTTCCCAACTTGAAATAAAAAATTTTCCGGTTCCCGAAAGGTAATTGGAAAATTATAATTTGTTGCTGACTAATGGGGCGTTTACACTTGGTCGATTTGCGTTCGATTCAGTTGAATTGACGTCACTTTCAACTTAATCGACCGTGTAAACAGGACTTCAACTTAATCGCTTGTTGATCGAAAGCGACTAATCGACTAGCAACTGAATTGAAAGACGTTCTATTTTCTGTGGTCGATTCTATTTTCTTCTGCTATAACACCGCAAATTGTACCAATTAGTTTTTGCTTGGACATCTTTAAAATTGCCAGTCGATTTCGAATCGACCAGAGGAGAGCGAGTCAACAAGCAGCATTCAATTTCGGTTGAAACAATTGAACACATCCATCGATCTCATTCGGTCTAGTTGCTTCGATTTAGTCGCAAATGCAGCGAGTCGATTTAGCCGTGCGACTAAATCGACCAAGTGTAAACGCTCCATAACTTTCCTCTACTGAAATTCAATTTTGTAGCTCTATGTGCAGTTAAATATAGTAGATAATTTTCCACCTAACATCACTATACATAATGTCCAAAATTGTCAGGCCTATGGAAAGTGTTTTCCACTTGTTTCTACATAGTGATGAAAATTTTCCAATCTATGAAAATTCCTCTCACTTGATTCTACAGAGCAATAAAACATTCCGATTCACAAAAAAGTTGTTTTACCTCTTGCTTCAAAATGATGAAAATTTTCCGAATCATAAAAAGTTCTTCAATTTTTCCATATAAGGCAGAAAATATTTCGATTCATGAAAAATTGTTTAACTTAATCCTACATAGTACTGAAAATTGTCTGAGCAATGAAAATTTTCAGATTCTTTAAACGATCTTTCACTTTTTAACATTTGTATACATGAATTCAATCAATTTCATGATTCCTGATGAATTGTTACTTGATTACTGATATTTTTTAGAACGGAAAATTTTCCGGAAAAATATAGCGGAAAATTTTCCACCTCACATCACTACCTTCAATAAACAAACAATAAAAAGCTAGTACTTTCCAGAACGCGATGCAACACAAAAGAACACGGCGCCTAGCAGATTACCAACGTTAACAGCGCGAGTGACAGTTTTTCTTCTCATTCTTTCCGGAATCTTGTGGTAACAAAAAATACTTATAATCATTATAAACACCCAATATCATCAGTTTCTAAGACTGTTTACACAGGTTTGGTGATAATTTTCCTTAAAGAAAAAATAAACACTATTCAGTATTTATAATTATTTCTAAAATGGAACCAAATACAATGGTTTGCTTATATGATAGAAGGTAGAGAAATGCACTATGAACAACGTAAAACTAAATATCTCAGTCACTTTTTAAGATACAATAATGATATTGGTACCGTTTAAAAGGTCAGATTCTGCTCCATGTGTTTATATCAAGCTGTTTTCCCCTATCTCTAGCGGTTTCATGACATTTGTCATGAAAGGAATAGAATGAAGCAAAAGAAACTAAATTATAAGCAAATTATGCGCCATATTTAAAAATGGCGACAATATATGTAAACACCAATGACTTCTAATACACAGTACATCCATTACCATTAATTTGGCACACGAACAAAGTTTCTAGCTTTATTGATTGGAAAGTTACACTCATTGAAAGACTGCCCTCTGAATTGTGACGGCGGTCAAGGGCGCCGATTTCTCTGTAAATTTGGGGGCGCCCATTCAGATGCAGAAGGTATATATATGAGGATTTTAAGACAAAATGCATTCAAATTATGCCAAATACTGTATATTCATAAATACGATAGGGGGGCCCACATGAGCTTTGGGGGGCCAGGGCCCCCCAGGATCGGCGCTTGTGATGGCGATTATATTGATGACGTCGCGTCGTATTTTATGCCCTCGCCACTTACTTTTAGCAAGACTTCCATATTTTGATTGTGTAGGTGGTAGGCTTTTAGAAAAAAAAAATATGGCGATTTTGGGTATCAAGGGTAAATAAAACCTTCCCTAGCTCTTGGACTAGTGGTTTTAGTATTAAAACTGCGTTTTTAATGACATGGATGGACAAGAAGTGAATAATTTTTAAACGCTGGTATATCCGGATTTTTTGTTATCCAGCTTTTCCTTCCGCCATGTTAGGCACATAGTTGGAATTGTACTGTATTTACATTTTCACCTGTTATTGATTTGCCTTATCGTTATTTAAAAAGGGGTATCAAGTTTTGCCGATGTGATGTCATTCGTCCATTTCCAAACTGTCAGAATACTTTGGCGAGCAGGTATTTTATTGTCCAACGAAACGAATAATTTAAATTTTTACTTGTGAAATCTTTGACAAGAGTGTCAAGTATATATATTATATATACTTGACATATATTATTAGTTTATTACATTCTCCAATGAACATGCCACCTTTGGCTCGACAGTGGGCCGAATTTATGGTTGGGGTCCGTTCGCGGACAGACAGTCGCTTAATATACATTGGGCGCAAAAGTGTTTATGGGGATTTTTATCTCAAAAACTATACAATTTTAAAATCCAATGAGTCTGAAGGCTGTTCAGGCAGATCTTTCTCGCTGTTCTTTCTCTTGCTGCCTCCTGACGCATTACTGGTACAGTCAGGAACATTACTCAGTATAAGTTGCAGCTACCATTTCTTATACCTCAAACCACGGGCGTCTCTGGCGAGGGAGAAAAGGGGGACACGTTTCCCCCAATATTTTGAAGTACAAAGTATTCAATATTTTATTCTAATTTAATTATTTACTAACAATAGAATAACATAAATAATAATATTTTTTTTTATTTGGAATATACACCGTAATATTCAGGCTGTGAAACAATTATAACAGAGTTCTTGATATACCTCAGGGGATCCGTAGGTAAGGGTAAAAATGAAATCGAAGATAATAACCAAGTTGGACTAGGAAGTAACATTTAAATCAATTTCTTTGACATCTCCCCCCCCCCAAATTTTACGTGCCAGAGACGCCAGTGCCTCAAACTATACTTAATATTGTTTCTGACTGTACAATGTCATATCTACATTATATCTAATATTTTACACAGAAACAATTAAGAAAGATAAACTTACCTGGTGGTTTGGAACGGAAATTAATTAGAATTTGTTCTTCTGTGACCAGTCCGTGTGAATTTTGTTGTGTGAATATGAAGATAAACTTTACATCCGGAGCATCGTAAATAATATTGAGTTAATTAGTATGATAAACTGATTTACATAATTGGATTGTAATTTTATTTGCGGAGAAGAAAGCGTTACTGGGTGAATTACGTGTTCAACAAAAGATGTTTACATTACGAAAAAATAAACAATGAAAACGAAGCAAGTGAAGAGCATTCTAAATGAAAACAAGCGTCGGATGTTGTGCTATAGGCAAATGGCCACGATGGAAATTGTAAAAGGATATTAATCGAATCATGGGCAGTGTTTCCAAAAAGTTGACACAAAAAGTCGTCACAGTACCACGACAATAATCTCCTTTAAGTACAACATATATGTTTTACTTTATGATTTGTTTCACTTCAATTTCAATGAAATCAAAAATGTTTAGAAGAATATTTTTAGTAAGGAAAAACTTAACCCACTTCACCGTTGATTGGAGCTTTTAGAGATTATCGGCAATGCTGTATTATTTGTGCCTCTTAATGCAAGTTCTGTAAACTAAACGACATTGAAGGTTAAAATTGTCCTCGGTTAGAGGGCAAGACGTAGCCAATTAGAAAATAAAGCGGAATTTTGGAGATTTCATATGCTATATAGGCTGTATATTTGCCGAACTCATTGACTTCGGTTGAGTCAAATGAGTGAAAGGAAAACAAACATATCAAAACCGCTTCCAACTAGTAGTGCTTGATTTGTTCACAGCAGACAAGTAGCTAGATTTGTAAATAACTGGCCAAATCGTCATTTAACCCTTTCGTGGGCGATTTTTTCTACAAGGGATGGGGCGATACCTCTTCTAGACTCCCCAGCATACACTCAAAACAAACAAACAAAATCGTTCTTCGAGTGCAATTCTCATTTCCATAGTGAAATGACTTATGCCTAATGGGAATATTGCTTTCCAGTGCAGCAAATAAAAGCATACCTAGGCTCCCTTGGAGGGAAGTATGCTTCCCATTGCCCACAAAAGGGTTAAAGATCACCAAAAAAGTCGCTAATCGGAAAAAATAATTTTTGTTGCTATTCTGGAAGTCGAATCCCCTAGATTTAGCGAATTTTGCCCCAAATTGGCAACACTGATCATGGGCAGTGAAGCAGAAATGAAAGGAAATCTTTACGTTTTACGTTTCACAGTTATGCCGGCTAGGCTAAAGAAGACAGTAAGTAATGATGAGAAATGAATCAAATGGTGGAGTAAAGAAAGTAGGAGGAAATGGAAGAACCACGAGGAAACCCACGCAGAAGGTGTCTTTCCACCACAAAGTTCACTTAGCGCGAGCTGGGATCTAACCAAGGACCCTATGCACTAGAGGTGAACGTTCTACCACTGAGCCACAGTGGCAGCGAACTGGAGAAGATCTATTCGCTCCGTACCTTTTATGAAACCAGAATCCTATTATATCGAAACACTATCATTGATTTACAGAAATGTCAAGCAAATGCGACTTCCTTCTGAGTTTCCAGTTTGTCCTCTAATTTTAAATAGGAAATTCGTGCTCATATTTGCAATTATTATTATTGAAATGAAATGAAATCTTTGAGTTTTACGTCCCACAGTTATGCCGGTTAGGCTAAAGGAGACGGTGATTATGGGAAATGAATGAAATAGTGGAATGAAGAAAGTGGGAGGAAACGGGAGAACCCCGAGGTGTTTGTCCACCACAAAGTTCACCTGGCGGGAGCAGGGTTTGAACCCGGGACCCCAATGCACCAGAGGTGAACGCTCTACCACTGAGCCACTGCGGCTCCCAATTATTATTATTATTATTATTATTATTATTATTATTATTATTATTATTATTATTATTATTATTATTATTATTATTATTATTATTATTACTATGCCTATCGGCTGTCCTGGAACTAATAGGAAATAACTTCTTTCTCCTTTAGTTCGGGTCCAGAAATGTTTCTTATGCGTTTACCGGTCTTCAGCTTCTTTTAACCTCCAATACGGTGATGTCAACTCGTGGTGAAAACATCATTTTATGGGATTTTTAAATATTAATTACTCGAAAAGGAATAAAGGGAATTTTCGTCTCAATTGGCAGGAAAAATATAGGACTTTTCATCAACTAAAACAAAATTCTCTATGAGTGGAATGTAGACTAATGACTCCTGAATAATTTTGAATTTAGGGTTGTCAAATTTTGTTACCGGAAAATGCATGCTACTGCAGACGTAACTCGTGATTCTCTATAAACAAGCTCCAAGAAATGTAAATTGTACTCTGGTATTTTTTTTTTAAATACGAAGAAAATGAGAAACAACCAACTTCGAAAAAGTCCTACAAAAAATAAATGGAGAATAAATTCCTTCTAGTATCCTTACGCTTATTAAAATACGATGACACAAAGAAATAACGCCCCACAGCAGCTCATATGGTTCGAATTCCACGTCAATCAATAGGTCCCGTCTCATATAGCCTCACTGCTGAAAGGAGCGTTAAACTCAAAATCAACTCAACAAAGGAATAACGTAAATACTAAATTCTAACGATAAAATGTACTTGTTTTCGTCGACATTTTCAACTGCCTCTTCCAATTAAGAAAAAAAAAATAGTTATCCATCAACTATTTGATAAACGTAGAAGATTGAATTTCACGTGTAGTTTATTCATATATTGAAGAAAATGTGTGACATACAATTGTTTCATTTTTTCTTAATTTTGTAATTAGTATAACCTGGGAAATTCAAGAACAAAATGGGAATTTCTGCCTGTTGAGATGGAATTTTATAATACCTTAGGTTGGCATCACTGCCCCAATATTTTCTTCTATTTTTCAAATCATCGAGCAGTTATGCTCTTCTTTTTCCTACTGCTTGTTTTCCTTCCATCTTTCCCTCTATGGCGTTTTGAAGAAAACGATTTCATTACGAAGAGGATCCAATCCAATTGGCGTTCCTATGTTTAGAGTTGATTAAGAGCTCCCTTTTTTCTCCTATCTGTTCTAAAACATCTTCATTTGATACTCTCTCCGTTCATTTTATCTTCCTCCGACACCACATTTCGAAGCTCTCTAAAAATGTCTTCTATAGCTTTCGTAATGTCCAATTCTTCGAACCGTACAATACAGTATTTCAAAGATTGCATTTGGTCACTTTCATCCTTGGTCCTATTCTACAACAGTATTAATGTCAACGCGAAACAGTAGTAGACATATTTCAATTGATAAATCTCATCTAACTGAACATAATTACATTGGTAAGTGTAAATTCTCATGCAAGTTTTTGGAAGTGACTCTACAAACACCTAATACAGCATAATGAGACTGACAATCCATCACGAGTTGTGTAACTTGAGCGTAAGCAATTTGCAAACTGGTGTTCAACACTTTAGCTCAGAAAAATGGGAACAAGAACGTGCAAAGTAGATCACCCATGATTAGAAATACCTTTTTTGTGTGTGTGTTTTGAAGTTTAGCTTCCGGTTTCAGTATCTCGTGCATATGCGATACGGACGAACCAGCATAATACGCTCTCACCGGGAATCAAACCTGAAACAACATACGTCAAAGGTGCACGTCTAGTCATTAGACCAGCTGTGGAAGTTGATTAAAAGCGTGTGACATGGACCGACGAATTCACTTTCATCTTATTTCCAACTTTCTGTGTATTGCAGACGTCCATAGAATCTTATACACCGAATTATTTTCTTTCCCACTCTGAATCAAAATGTGGGCCCTGGGGTGTTGTGGACCACAATTTCCCGAGATTCCGTGTGTTCTGCAGTTATACTTACATGTTTCATATCGACATTTTAGACAACTACGTCCATCCTATGTTCCAAATGTTATTTCGGCCAATTCAATTATAAAAGATAACAACGTGGTAATTCACACTGCTGGAGCTGTTGAGTCATGATTTCATTAACATCAGGATGAATTACGTCGCCTCCGTTGGCCCGACCACTCCGCAAACCTCAATATTATTGAACACTTGTAGTCAGTTCTGGAGCTCAGTTTGCGAAACAAATATCCTCTTTCATTCTCGCATACGAAACTGAATGTTACACTGAGTCAAGATTCCTCTGGGAACCATTCATGTCTCATATGTCTCCATTCCACAACGAATCAAAGGCTTTAAATTTCGTGTTATATTGAAAATATACTCAAATAAATTTTCTTCAAACATAGTTCCTATACAGCATTTAATCTATCTCTCATGTCAACTGAAATTGCAACGAAACATGTCTTTACTTACAAACTCCGCCGCACTCATAAATATAACGTACTTACCGTGAAACTCCACTACTATTAAGATTTGTTTCCTTTTCACTTCAGGTCATTCTGTTGGAATTCTCCTAACAGCACAAGGACAAAATCAACAAGTTTCTGGTAATATTGTTATTCACGCTAGAGCCACAAGTGGTGCTGCACCAGTAAATTGTTCCTAAAATGGCGTTCACAAATGAGTATGACCAGGTTGTGGTGGTGTACAGAACCAAAATCCGTAATTTAAGTGCAAACAAAACTTCTTAACCGTCGACTATAATTGTACGAATACAAAGTACAAATTGTTAAGGAAATCAAGTCTAATGATCGATCAAAGCTCGTAAAATTTACAATCACTATGTTGGATCGGGTTGCTAATGACGATATTTTCTAATACCATATAATGTATTCAGTTGAAGTTACCAAACTAAATCATATAATATAGGAGTGTTGGGTTCAGAAAACTGCACATCCGCAGAACACATGCGAATAACTCCAGAAGTTACTTTTGAGTGTGATCTTCTGGACAATCGAATTGTGGGCAGCTTTTCTTTCAAAACAATACTATTAACGGTAACTTTAATTTGGATAATTTGGAGAACTTTGTTCTCCCATAGATAATACAAATGGAGCCGACAATAATCCTTTTGTGAGGCAGTTCTCCAACTACATTGGAACCTTTAGGTAAGACATGTTTCAAATGTAACATTGCCGAATCTTTGAACTGACAGCGGAGAACCAATTTTTTGAGCCTCCAAGTTAACTTTAGATTTTTTCTTATATCAAAAACCAAGTGTACAGTACACTGAACCACAAAAGTATCACCGCCCTAAGTGCTCTAATTCCATTACTTGAGGTCCAGGTCATTTGCAATTGTGAGAACACCTAGACAGATGGAACCACCTACACGCAAATTTTCTCTGCACTGACAGCAGTTGGCAGCCCTGATCCATGTGTTCATGCAGGTAAAATTGTAAAGTAGGTAACGAAACAGTTCTCCATTCTAAGATGAATCTCTATGGTTCGGATCATGTTTTCCAAAAAAACACCACATATTAATCTCAAAAATTGCTGTGTATGTAATGTATTATTTCTTTATATATTGTATGTTTAGAGAAATAAAAATACTGACCACGCATTTACCAGAAAATGCTTGAAAGTAGCTGAAAATATCAAATCTAGAACACACTGCTGGAAATAAGTTTGGAAATGATTGCCTTCATTGAGAGACCTTCTCTAATTCTCCTCATTCCAACATCTTTTTCTTTCTGGAGGAGAGATGATCTTGCTTGTCACTCAGAGTATGTATTGAAATTGAAACATTTGAAAAAAATTCAACCTGGCCGGGATTCGAACCCGTTTACCGACTAGAAGTTCAATACGCTAACCACTTACCTACCGCGTCACTCCATTTTTTATCTAAGCTTTTAGCTAGCTAAAATCGTTGCATGTAAGACTATACAAAATACTAATGCTCGTATAAGGAGACGTTCCTTATGAGTGTCACAATGACTTACTCGAGATTTCCTTCTTTAACTCAAAAACAAGTTATATAGAATTCTGTTAATGAGGAAAATACAGTGAAACCTGTCTTTAGCGGAATCGATTAGGACTTGCAAAAATTTCCGTTAAAGTCAGGTTTCCGCTTAGTGGAGGTAGACCTTTCCTTTCTTTAAAAAAAAATACATGCTTATAAAGTGGCATACTGGGAAAATATATTGCTGTACGTACATTGTTCGATTAAAGTACTTCTTTCTTCTACGAATAAATACACAAAAAAATTAAAATGAATACAAAATATGCTGTGCACACGTTTTCTTTATTTTTCTAATAGCTAAGCAGGGTTTTCTGTGTACATTGTTGCTTGGTTGCTTGACTTTCCGCATACACTATAGCCTGAGAAATTATACTAAGTGAATCAGAATCTTTTTTTCGTAAGGCAAATTTTTGCAGTTCCTTTAAACTTCTGAGAGAATCTTGATATGTATTTATTCTACACTCTTTTTGGAACTCGGTATCCTATTCCTCTTCTTCTTCTATCTCGTTTTCTTCTTTCCGACATTCCGTATGGTTCTTGATTAAGTTGCGGGGACTAAGGACAATTTGTGGGGGTCAATATGAGTAGTGGTTGGGGAAGGTCAACACTGTCCAGAAATATTTAACAAAAGAACGAACATTTTATCGCAGACAGTGTAATGTATATGTCTCACAGAATGTCTTAACATCTTTTAAACGCTGTAGTCCGGAACTCAGAATTTTCTGTTAAATATTTATTTTTCTTTTCGTTGTCCGCGTAACACAGTTTCCGCTTAATGAAGGGAGTTTTACACGTTTTGTTCTCCAAAATTAATGGGACCGTGAAATATTTCCGTTTAAGACAGTTTTCCGTTTAATAAAGGTTCTGTTGAAGACAGGTTTTACTGTATCACGAAACGTTCTTCAACTTGAGGTTACATCATTATTTTTAACAGGTCCCGATTTACATTACTACTATTCTTCCTCATCGTAACTTCTAATTTCCAAAGAAAAGCCGATCACGCCGTCATTTACGCCGATCTCACGAGTTTCAGTATTTGCGCGCTACTCTAGCCACCTGTTTGAAGTTGGTCATGTAAAATGTATAGAAAAATTTGGGCTAGAGAACAGAACCTAACCCACCCCTGTGGGGTTTCTAACACGTTCCTATTATTATTATTATTATTATTATTATTATTATTATTATTATTATTATTATTATTATTATTATTATTATTATTATTATTACTTTTATTATGGATCCGTATAGTAAAACTGCAAAGTTATTTTAATGAAAAAAGTGATATGAAAATTTAAAAAGATAATCGGTAAATCACGTTTTCGAGTATAATTTTCAATCCTATTTTAATGTGAAAAGTGTTATGAAAATTTAAAAAAAAAATTTGGCAGGGTTTAAACCCACACCAAAAACTATTTTGTGCCCTAGTACACTTTTTAACAACTTTTTTTATTAGCAAATAGAGTTGGATACATACGATCATTAACACAACTGCAGAACAATATAAATATATACAGCTAATAATGCACAATATAACTCAAAAGGGAGGAGAAAAGAAAAAGAACTGCTTATGGAGCATAGATATAAGTTGTACAGTTTGTTCATGTCCTTTTTTTTAGAACTTATGTAGCATATACACATTAGCTTTACAAAAAACTAAAAACTCATTGGGACAAACAAAGGAGTACAAGTTAATTTCGCATATATGGTGTTATCGAGAAACCGAGCAAAAGTACACCTTGTCTCAAAAAGGTTGAGCGCATTCTTTATTGGTGTTTTGAGGCAAAAATTTTCTAAGTCCAGCTTCGGGTATCTTCGGGAAAAAGTAAGCCAGGTTCGAACCTCCAAGCCAGCCTTTGCAATCGGGAAAAAGTTTGCAGATGTGTTTTTCTTCTTTTAAATATAATAAGACTTGTTACCAAGTGTTTAAAAAAGCAACATTGATTGAAATACTTAATGATACAATATTTCGAAACCTTGCACATGCTTGTTTGTCATTTAGCTCTCTATACGTAATGGAGCATTTAAATACGTTAAAGAATCTTTCCATATGTAAAAGAATGCTCAAAGTTAAGAAATAGAACATAATTATCGCCTGAGTACTAAAATAAAAGTCAAAGTAGAACAGAAACAGCGTTTGTCATGGATATGAATGTCATAATTATCTTGAGATCCGTTATACATCGCTAGAAGCTTAGTTCTAGAAGTCCTTGTGTTAGCTCATTGGTAAGCTGTTGGATTTCAAACTATAAGGTTGTGAGTTCGAATCCCATCTGGGTCAATACTTTTTTTTAAATTATATTTTCCTCAATGCATGAAAAATTATATAAAATAATTATATTAAAATACATAAGTTGTTTATATATAACATAACAATTGCAGAACATAGTAATTATTATGTTTAAAATATAACATCTGAGATAATTTTCACAGTAGGTCGGTATTATATATGAGGATGTAAATACAAGTTAAGAAACTCGTTCAATAGCAATAAATAAATCATGTAGTGTATTTATTTCCAGCTATTTGTCATATAGAGAGTAATTCTCAACATTCATAATATAGAATGTCATTTATGTTCTTGAAAAGTTATTCGATGCATAAACAGAGGGTATAAACAGAGAATCCAAAGTCGGAACGCTCGCAAAAAAATTCATGAACCCCAAAGGTCACGTGAGCAGACTGGAATTGTCCTTATGAAGCATGCCACAGCAGAAAGTCTTTACATAGATTTTCAATTCAATTCCTGATATATGCTTTTGCAATGTGGAAGTTGTGATGCCTTGAGTCGCCCTCTCTCGCTCGCTCGCTCGCTCACTCTCTCTCTATTTATACAGAATATAAAAGTGGATTTATGTGTGTGTTTCAACATAATTCTGATATATCTAGAGCAATTTTAACTATATTTCTTACAGTCTGGAAAAAGAGTACTGTCGGGATACATATCAAAAATGCTAGAAACGGGTCGATATTATTATTGAATCCATAGTTTCGTGGTCGCTTAGGTGAATAGCTCTACTTTCAATTCAAGTCCAATTAAGCTCCCATTAGCACCCAGGGTGGTTACGTAGCGACATAAAGATATCGAAATCAACCGATATTAGAATCGAATCATAAGTTTTCAGCGCCGCTAACAGTGCAGCATTTCCCATTAGTCCACATTAGTTCCATTGCCTAGAGGGCAACATATTTGCAGAGTGCAAATTTTAAAACTTGAATAATATTTTAATTTTTTCCGTATGAAAAAGTTAAAAATCATGAGCAAATATACTATTTCACGAACAATCCTCTTTTACTATTCTAATATGTTTAATAATAGCGTAAGAAATGTAATAGTAATTCAGAACATGTTTCACAGTTGTTATTTTTTCTTACATAGTTGTAGCTGTAGCATGTAGTGAGTGGAATTTAACTGTAATAAATTCACTAATTAACCATATTCGAATTAAGTTTTATTTTTAAGTTCGGAATGAAGAGGCGGAGAAATATGGAGTTATTGGGGGCACCGAGCTTTTCTACATTTTATTTTCAAGATCTCCATTTTTCTTTTGTCATTTGTTCCTAATAAAAAAAGTTCAGTCACTTTTGGATTGTCATAGGATAGTAGGAGTTGGATTTTGGGATGCAGCCTGTGAGATTCTAGAGGAGCTAACTGCTTGAAAAAATATTTTTGAATCATCTGTAACATATGAAATAAGGATATGTATCATAAAAAATTGAAAGTAACTATGTCTGCGTAATCATCACGGTCAAATTGCAAAGTCAAATGAATTGACGTTTGGTATATAATCAGGCTCCAATCCCAACTGGGAAGTTGTCATACGCGTGTCACTTTCATTATAATACATATCCTTAGGGGAAGTAGAAGTCCGAATTTTTGCGAAAAATTTAGTATCTCACAAGCCGTTCAACTGAGAGCTGAAATTCAGCATATAACTCTTTATTAAAAATAAAGAGAATATGCCCTGGCATTTTTTTAAATTGTCTTTTATGAGCGGGGGGACGGGGGTGCATTTTCTATATATTGGAAATTGGTAGTGGGTTGATTTGTAAAAATAATCGAAAACGATTGATATTAGTTGAGAAAAAAATTGAGTAATGCAAACTAAAGTTCTTTTTGAATTTTATACCCACTGCTTTCTATTTATAATTGGTGAAGCTGGTGTTTAATATATGGAGCGTTCCGAGCATAAGGCAATCAAGCCATAAAGTTAGAGAAAAATGGCCATAAAATTTGTATTCTAAACTTAATTACATGGGCATTTCCAATTAGTACGGCATGCTTAATTATATAGAAAATTAGTTTCTCTCTCTCTCTCTCTCTCTCTCTCTTTTTTTTTTTTTTTTTTTTACGTTGGTCTACTTTTCCTTGATTCGAAACTTTTAAATTTCACCTATTTTCTACTGAAATGTGTCTGTAAGGCAACGAAGAAATAATTACATATGGTAAATTTAAATTCATTTTAATTCGGAAGATGAGAAACACTTTGCCATTATATATCGTAAAGGTCAGACCCACCAGTATTGTAACAAAGAGGTGCTTGAGCCAATGATGGTAGAAATTCAAACTCCGATAAGTGATAATTTCACAGTCTTGTTTTATTACAAGTGTAATCTCTTTAGTCAATGGAGAGGAGGACGTGGGTCATCGGTCAGAGTTGATGTCGATGGGTTTTGGTGGGTCGGAGTTGGTCGCAATGGTTCAGAGTGGTTCATAGTTGGTGATGGGTCACAGTGGATCACGATGGTTGATGGGTCAGAGTGGGCAAATGGGTCATTTGGGTGGTGGGTCATAGTGGGTCATGGTGGGTCGTGGATCAAATTTTCATTGACCCACACCATCTCTGGTTAAAATTGTACTAAAGATAAGAGGCACCGAAGATGCATGTCGGCTATTATGCTCAAATTTTGCGCATGGATAGTACTCCACCAGAAAGCAATAAATCTGAAACGGTTCACGGTATGACCTCCTAGAACTCGAGATGTAGGGGTTTGTCTGATTGGCTAAATTAAGACGTAAATGATTTATCCTTCAACAACCAAGCTTTTTATGATCGTTTCCGTGGGGAAGTCAGAAGAACACGTGCCTAGTAATCGTAATATTGATAGTTCGCGTCCACCCCGGGGTATTTGTTTTGTGTTTTTTTGTTTCACCTAAATATAAACAAATCACACATATAGGCATTTTAACATATTTTGGGAGAGTAATTTTGTGGTTCGTTGGCGTTTCATCGCGTCTCTGCCGCTGGTAGTAAAGTTTTCAATATGGAACTTGGTCCATCACGGATCGTCGCTGCGGGGCCACCAATTTCTGGCGAGAGGTTAATAGTTGACCATCTGTAGTCCACCGACGCTTACAGCTTAGGGTAATGAACGATGTCCTTGCCTTGTAAACTTCATGACTACCGACGTCGGCAGTCAACTAGCTTTTAGTATTCCTTTACTAACCATCTATCGTTCATGTTTGTACACGGTGTTGTCATAATAATAATAATAATAATAATAATAATAATAATAATAATAATAATAATAATAATAATTATTATTATTATTATTATTATTATTATTATTATTATTATTATTATTATTATTATTATTATTATTATTATTATTATTATTATTATTATTATTTGTAGTAACAGTAGTATAATTGATGATAGAATAATTATTGTCTATGTATTGTCTAGGTAGGACTACACACAGGATTTGGCTCGTTTTGGTTCGACTTGACTCCGAGTCGAGTTGGAAGATATTTTTCGCGCCGAGTCCAAGAGTAGACCTCAAAGATGTCTGTTTCGAGTCGAGTCGAGTTTCAAAGAAAAGTCGTTCGTGCCCATCCCTACTAATGAGAGCTTAATCGGAGTTAAGCGAAATTGAAGGTCTCATTATTTATCTAAGCGACCCCGAAAACTATGAATCTAATATCGATCATTTTCTAGCAATCTTTAATATGTATCCCCCTCCCATTCACCATAGGTAACCCGACAGCACTCTTTTTGAAACTATAAGAAATGTGGTTAAAATTACTCTAGGCCAGTGGTTCTCAATCTAATTCCTATCACGATCCCCTTTTATCACACGCTCTTGCCAGCGACCCTTTTATAATTTGTTTTATAATAAGCTTGTGTGGGATTTTTAACATACCTATTTCTATAATAGTAGAATCCATTTTTTTTTTTGTTTATAGTGAACAGTGCCATGGAAAATCATTGCCTGGGGCGAGAGTATAGTACGATGTCACCGTATATATGAGTGACGTCGACAGACTAGCTACGAAGCGCCACCATGGTTGGCACGAAGCTCAATAACATTTTCAAAATAAACCCTACCTTTCCTTAATTTTGAGCACATTTTATTACGTTTTTCCTTCTATTTTACACATGTGCACATGCACTTTCCTAACTTGAGTAACACACTTCCTCCGAAATGTGTGGCCCCTCTTTTCGGCGCCCGGCACTGACAGTGGATACAGTAACTGTAATATCTATATTCCCAACGACGAAGGTGCTGGTTCAAGATGGATGTTAAACTCCTTCATTGAAGAGGCCATTAACGTATCCGATCTAAGCCCACAACTTCTTGACCAAATAATAGAATGATCATGCGACAAGTCTTTGCAACTGGTTTTCTGTAACGAAGACTTGGACAAGTTCTGCCTGATGAGGAGAGAAGAATATCTTGGTCTGGTAATTGCTGCTTTAAAAGTAATAATTCCATTTGCTATATCATACTTGTGCGAAAGTGTTTTTTTTTTTTTATGGTAAACATTAAAACAAAGATAAGAAATCGCTTATCAGTTGAAAACGGCTTGATAATATTCGTCATGAAGATTGAACCGGGCATTGCTGCACTAGTGAAATTACACCATGCTTAGGTATCTCATTAGGTTTTAATTTTAATTGTATTTCAATGTGCAGGTTTTGTTTCATGTGTATTTTTCTAGTATTTCTATATACAGTTCTCATTAGTTTTATATCATACCTCTTTGATTTAAATTCATTTTTAAACAACTCTACTAACTAACTAACTCTATAGCCTATGGAACCCGGAGGTTCAATGCCGCGTTCACAAAAGCTCTACACTGACTTCTATCCTTAGCCAATTGGATCCAGTTTCTACTTTGTATTCTTATCTCAGCGAGATCCATCTTAATATTGTCCTCCCATCTGCCCCTAGGTCTTCCTAATGGTCGTTTTCCGTTCGGTCTTCCAGTCAAGACTTTCAAAGCGTTTCTACTTTCTTCCATTCTAGCTACCTGACCTGCCCACCTAAGCCTCCTAGACTTGACGACCCTAACAATGTTGGGTAACCGTATAAATTATGTAGTTCCTCGTTATGAAGTTTCCGCCATTCCCCATTCCCGTTCCTCTTGGGTCCGAATATTCGTCTAAGGATCTTGTTCTCAAATACTTTCAGTCTATGTTCTTCCCTCAGAGTAAGCGACCATGTTTCGCAACCATACAGAACAACAGGCATGATTATCGTTTTGTATATTTTAAGCTTCAAATTTCTCGACAGAATTCGCGACGACAAGAGACTTTGAACCGAATAGTAACACGAATTCTACACCCTTTGAAAATGTCCAGTAGACTTATTTTTTATTGTTCTTTACAGTGTGTATAAAAAATAAAAGTATGTTTATCAGAACAAAATTAAAAATAATATTTAAAAATAATTTCTGGTATTAGATTCTAACTATATTTGTCTCTTCCGTCTATCTTCGCGATCCCCTAGGGGCCGCGACTCCCAGGTTGAGAAACCCTGCTCTAGGGATACATGAGTTATGATGGAACATACATACATACACTTTTATATGTATAAATGCAGATAAGAGAGAGTTGAGAGAGAGCGATTAAGGAATTACCGCTCTCAATCTCTTCCCTTTACTTTTGCGATTCGTGAATTTCTTATGTGACAGTTTGGGGCTAGCTAGTTTTTTGTCTTGAACCACGATCCGATTTTCGATATGCTCTACCTAAATGCTGTAATGCGAATATTGAGAAGTTATCTGCGATGAAAGTAGCTGCAAATAAATGCATTACATAACTTATTTATTGCTATTACACGATTTTTTAAATTTGTATTCAATATTCACACATAACACACCGACGTTCTGTGAATACCTCAGATGTTATATTTTAAAGATAAGAATTACTTATGTTGTGAAATGACATGAATATATATATTCAACTGATATATACAACTGATGATATGAATATATATATTCAACTCATATATACAACTGATGATATGAAAATATATATACAACTGATGAATTGTAATGTAACTATTTTACATACTTTTCATGCATTGAGGAAAGTAGAATATCATAAAGGAATCTCACCTGAACGGGTATCGAACTCACGATTTAAACGCTCGGTGGTGTACCACTGAGCTAATATGACCGCTTTTCGGAAGCTGCTTCTGAAATATAACTGAGCTCATACGTAAATGCTCTTTTCCGTATGGAAATCACAATGACGAAACGAGAGTGTGAATACATAGTCTCGAAATATTGTATCATTAAGTATTTCAATCAATGTTACTTTTTTCTACACTTTATACCATTTCAACATGTCTTATTATATTTAACAGAAGGAAAAACATATCTGTACATCTTTTCCCGATTACTAAGGTTGGCTTTGGAGGTTCGAACCAGCAGCTTTAGTTTACTGTTTTCCGAAGACACTCGAAGTTGGACTTCGAAAGTGTTCGTCTCAAAACAGCTATAATCATATCGCTCAATCTGTTTGGTATATGGTATATGTTTTTATACGTGTAAAGTCAGTATAACAATTCATTCTTTAAACAGCTTTTCGTATATATTAATATTCCTTTATAAAAACTGTTTTTATTATTATTATTACGGCGCACCATTTTCAGATTTCTTTCGCGAGTCGTTGACCAAGTCGTTCGCCACCAGCGTTGCCAGACTCACAGCTCGGAATTATTCCAAAACCTGATCGAACTTATGCTAGATTCGGTCAAATTATGCTAGATCCTCATAATTACTAATTCAGGAGTTTAAAAAAAAAAAAAAAACAAAGTTGAGATACGATAACGTAACTTCAAATACACAGAGAGCAAGAATGCATGGATAGAACTCAATACTTCACGCACCAAAATTTTAACTCAACTAAATTACTGCAGTCGTTGCCAAACTCAATGGCGTATATATCGTATAAATGAATGCAAAGTTTTTGTTTACATATTTTGAAAGAAAATTACTTCGCAGCATAAGCGGAGTTGGGAATCGTCTGCTGAGGGAGGGGCAGATTTTTGGTCGGTCTCGGAGCTGTCATTTCAGGAATAAATATGATCATGAAGTCAGAAGTAAAGATGGTGAAGTTGTCAAAAAGTTGGGGGGAGAATGGCCCCCATAGCTCCGCCCATGCCTCGGAGTTAAAGGATTAGAAAACCCTGGGTGGAGCCACAAAAAAAAAAAAAAAAAAAAAGCCCAAAGCCGTTCCGAACTTACTTAGGAAAATAAGACTGCCTGTATGGTTTACCGAGTGTATGAATCAATGGAAGAGGATACATTTCTGCCGTTCTTTTTCTTCCCACGACCAACTTCTCCAGGTTTTACGGCTTTTTGATAACTTGCTGAAATTGTGCTAGATTTGGGCAGGATGCTAAAAGCAAGATGCTAGGTGCTAGAGACATGCAAATTATGCTAGATCTAGCATCATTATGCTAGATCTGGCAACGCTGTTCCCCACAATAGGCGTGTCGTGCAAGTAACCAATCACACGTCAGGTACTAGCTTTTACCTATTGCTTTCTTCTCACAGCTCAGAACATTGGTAACTATGGATAGACGTACAGCAGTAATTACTTTATGGGAGTTGGAAGGTTATTCTGCAACTGCAGCTAGCAGGCGAGTAGGTGTCCCGGCCTCTACAGGAAGGCAATGAATTCGGAAATATGGTGCTACAGGTCAGACTGGTAATTTACGATCTCCTGGTCGTCCGCATGTGTCAACCAAAGCCCAAGATGCGAGATTAGTAAATGAAGCCCGGTTAGACCCACTAAGGACGTCTAGACAGATAAGGGAAGCTTCTCTCTTTCCTGGTAGTAAGCATACAGCTCTGCGAAGGCTTCGTCATGCTGGGTTACGTGGCCGTGTTGCTGCCGTGAAGGAAAAACTCTCAGACGACCACAAAATTTACCGTCTCGCGTTTGCACAGGCGAATGTGGGTCTCAATTGGGAAAACGTAGTTTTCTCAGATGAATCCATATTCACAACATCAAAGGAGGGACGCCGTTTCGTGTATCGTCCGAGAGGCACCCGATATGACCATGGATATGTGGCTGCTTGCAATCGCAGTGGCCATGTATCTATTTTATGTTGGGGTTGGATTTCCAGTCGCGGAGCAGGACAGCTTCATAGAATTGAAGGACATCTGGACAATGCTCAGTACTTAGACATTATCAGTAATATCAAGGTGCCATCTGTTTCAGCCTGATGGTGTAATTCAGTTCCAGCAATACCAGTCGCCAATACATAATTCCCGTGTGGTTCAGGAATGGTTCGCAGGGCACCCTGAGATTGATTTAATCGACTGGCCGCCTCGTGGAGCAGACCTCAATCTCATGGAAAATATGTGAGCAGAAGTGAAGCGTACTCTAAGGGAAAGTTGGCCTGAGGCAGATCCACCAAGAACTCAGGATGACCTGTGGCATCTTGTTTCCGAAGCATGGCTGGAGGTAGGGGAAGGAGATAGATTTGTCACCCATGTAATAGATTCCATGCCCAGAAGAATGGAGCGTGTAATAAATTCAGAAGGGTCTTGGACACAATATTAATGACCCCGCCTTAACTCCCGAAAACAGCCCTTTTCAGGGCTACCTAAACGCTTCTGAAAATATTTCTAGAAGTAAACCACTCCTTGTATCCGATTTCTGTGCAATCCTACTAACAAAAGAATGATAATTAGCTGTAGGCTTTGAACTCAAGACCTCTTCAGTGGCAAGTCCGTACTCTACCAGTGAGCTAACATGAACACGCAAACCTAACCTGAAGAAATACGACTTTCAATTTCTGGTATTCGATGACAATGATGCTCATATACTTTGCAAATGTTGTATTCAACTTGGGATATTCTGCAACACACACACACACATAAACAAAGCGAAAGAGAGAGAGAGAGAGAGAGAGAGAGAGAGAGAGAGAGAGAGAGAGAGAGAGAGAGAGAGAGAGAGAGAGATGAATACACAAAAGCATATTCAACGTATTCGAATGAGACTCTAAGTAACGACATTCCGTTCTAAAGAGAATTTGTGTTTCTTCCCGTGACGTTAAGGGGATCGGGAAAAGCTATGTGTCTTGAAGCAGGATACGACTTTGGATACTCTGTTTATACACTTTCTATATCCGTAGGAATATACTGTATTTCACGAATATAAATAACATACTGTAATGAGAATATTGAGAAGTTAAATCTGTATGACAAATAGCTGCAAATAAATACACTACATAACTTATTTATTGCTATTAAACGATTTTCCTAACGTGTATTTAACATTCTCATATATAATAACGACCTACTGTGAAAATTATCTCAGATGTTATATTTTAAACATAATAATTACTATGTTCTGCAATTATTATGTTATATATAAACAACTTATGTATTTTAATATAATTATTTTATATAATTTTTCATGCATTGCGGAAAATATAATTTTAAAAAAGTATTGATCCAGATGGGATTCGAACTCACAACCTTATAATTTGAAATCCAACAGCTTACCAATGAGCTAACACAAGGACTTCTAGAACTAAGCTTCTAGCGATGTATAACGGATCTCAAGATAATTATGACATTCATATCCATGACAAACGCTGTTTCTGTTCTACTTTGACTTTTATTTTAGTACTCAGGCGATAATTATGTTCTATTTCTTAACTTTGAGCATTCTTTTACATATGGAAAGATTCTTTAACGTATTTAAATGCTCCATTACGTATAGAGAGCTAAATGACAAACAAGCATGTGCAAGGTTTCGAAATATTGTATCATTAAGTATTTCAATCAATGTTGCTTTTTTAAACACTTGGTAACAAGTCTTATTATATTTAAAAGAAGAAAAACACATCTGCAAACTTTTTCCCGATTGCAAAGGCTGGCTTGGAGGTTCGAACCTGGCTTACTTTTTCCCGAAGATACCCGAAGCTGGACTTAGAAAATTTTTGCCTCAAAACACCAATAAAGAATGCGCTCAACCTTTTTGAGACAAGGTGTACATGTTTTCATAAGAGAGCTCATTTTGTCATAATTAGCTTTAAGATATTCAATATAAAACAAAGGTTTACCTGCAGTTTCCATAGAGAGTACATACGTAATTGTTTGCGTTATAAGCCAGGTAACAGAATTGTGTTTCGTTTTGGTATGCAGAGAATATTCCGGTCGCAACAGGAGATTGATCTCGATTGGCCGACTAGGTTGGCGCATCACCCAAAAATCGCTGCAATTGGTACCAGATTTGTTTTCTGTTCACACAAGTTGTTAATCTATGACTCAAGGAATCGGCGGCACCACAGTAAGAACATATTATTTCGGCACAAAATCCACATTTATTTCGTTTTACATTCGTATCTACGGTACAGTGTCATTAACTACTATGTACCAAAAGGATTTATTTTCTGCTGTTAAATATTTTGAGAGTATATTACGAAATATTATATGAAAATTGTATTCTGGTTCCCTTTCTATTAATTTACATGGTGATAGCTGTTGTAAGTGGTGTATGTACCATTGTTTACTGGTTAACCCTTCAGTACACGGCTTGTGACTGAGAAGCACGCAGCAAGCAGTAGAAATATATTTTTCTGTTTTTTCAATAGATGACAGACAGATACTATTGTGTCACTCAGTGTACCTTCCTTTGTGATTGCCGAGAGTCAATTGTTCATATTTGTATACTTCGTGCTTGAGTTGACTGTGAGCGGGAAGGTATTGTTTTTGTTGTGTGCCTGTCAGGCACCACCCATGTGCTTGTGTAACATAGAAAGCATTGACTGAAAATTTCCTTG
The DNA here is from genome assembly GCF_964235325.1 of Thermobia domestica. Classification (NCBI taxonomy): domain Eukaryota; kingdom Metazoa; phylum Arthropoda; class Insecta; order Zygentoma; family Lepismatidae; genus Thermobia; species Thermobia domestica. Next base: position 87,320,953 of record NC_137468.1, read on the forward strand.
GGACACTCGTGATTTGTGTTTTGTAGACAATGTCAAAGAAATTGACTGTAGAAAAAACGAGAAAATTGACCGAAAACAGTGATCTGTCGGAATTGGATTTTCGGATGATGATTCGGACTGTAACGCCACTTTTCAAGATTCTAGTTCTCATAATAGTGAAACTGAGCTTCAAAGCTGCCATGGATTCCTATGTTCCGAAAAAAGGGAGGAGTTACTTTCGTCAATGCACCACCATGACAATATTGACAGTGAAACCTGTGATAGTAGAAAACCTGAAATTATAAGATTTTACGACAGGACGAAGGAGCGAGTAGATGCGGCAGTTGCAATGTGCGCAGAATATAACGTAGGTAGAAATGCACGCAGACCGCCACTGTGTTTGTTCTATATACTGATAAACATTTTTGGAATGAACGCCTATATTATGTTTCGATCATTTACTAATCAAGAGAACTCCATATCAAGAAGGCAGTTTCTCAAGAACTTAGTTACCGAATAAATGAAGGAACCAGCTCAACTGTATTATCTGACGCGACACATCAAGAGCCCGCTGCAAGACAGTCAGGTTTTATACCAGAACAAATGGGAGACTCACTGCAAGGAAAAAGACGGAGATGCTGCAAGTGCAAAAACAGTGGAACGTGTTTTCTTTTGTAAGTTGTGCAAAAAGTGCCTGTGCCTCAAACACTGTGCAATGTTATGCACGGAATGAATTGAGGACAATTTGTATGGGTAGAAATAACTCGTTTTAGAACTGTGGTTCAAACAATACATGTGTGGTTCATAGGTTCACTTATAAACCTCAATATGCTTGTTTATGTTAACACAATTATTCTCAATATTTCATGCATGCAATCAGATGTAATTTCTCAGAAGTCGTAATTTTACAGCGTAAGATTTAATTGCATCCGTTATTAATAAGGTAAGAATCAGGTTTAATAAATTTCGAAAAAAATATTGAGTTTCGTGTTTTGAACATTATATATCAACAAACAACACATGTATCCTTTGAAACATAAAGGTATTTTATTTAAAAAAAATCTTTTATGTATGTTTAACTTAATTAGATTTTGTGGTGCCTCAAAGGCACAACTCGTGCACTCACGTAACAACAATTTCACCCGTGTACTGAAGTGATAAAGTCAAAACATCGGGAGTTCGATGACATTGATAGATATAGGTACACAAGACACCTACTTAAGTAAGAGCAACTTAAGGGGAGGGAAGTGATCGCCAACGGCAGTGTTGGATCAATTGTATCCAATAAATATCGCAGCAAGTGTCTAGTGGGAGAAGGTACATCTTCAACTAAGGCAGTCAAGTTACGTCGTATAAACAAACTCTCAGCCTTGAACCGCACGTGAGGCACTGCATGTTAATGTCTCCGTTCGCTACCGATAAACAGACGTCATTATAGCGAACACGAAACACACAATTGTTCCACAAAAACCAACCACAAATACTTTGTAGCTTTTTGCCTGCTGTAGAAGGCAAGGAAAATACGTTAGCAACATACCACAGTTTACTTAAAATATAAATATTGAGAAGTCGAGTGCGAGACAACAAACATAGTGACCTACATTTGTACAAGAAACTTAAATGTCTGATTTTATTAATGACAAGGTCATAATTATATCTTACTGTTTTAACAAGATTACTCATAAATGATATTCCTAGTATTTTAATCCTAGATTGAAATGCAATGTCCTGAATTTTACTGAACTCCTCAGAATTATATATTATAAGACCGGTTATTTTTTTGTATTCAATAGAGCTCCAGACACTTGTTGGTAATTAGCAACACTTTGCATCAGAAGGTTATAGTCATGAACAGAATGTAGGAAAACATTGACATCTTCAGCATATCCACACACGTAGAAGGCGTGCAATAATGTCAAAACCCTGAATCTTGCGGTTCACATCATACAAGAAGGGTGCAATAGCCAAGGTAAATAATTGTAAGCTGGTAGGATCTCCTTGTCGAATACTACGAACTACTTTGATTGGAAAAGTGAGATGACCATTAATATTTAATTTTGTCGCAGCGTCTTTATAGAATTTAAACCATTGTATAATGCGAGCACTAAAACCAAAACCATTCAAAACGTTCCACAAATAGGAATGCTCAATATTATCAAACGCATTCTGAAAACCTAAATTAACAATAGCTACACTAATCTCACAATCTTGACATATTGCAATACAATCTTTAACATTCATTAAAATCTGATATATAGTCTTACCCTTAACTGCAACATATTGCAAATCACCCAGCAACTTATTCATATAAAGAGCTAATCTAGAAACCAAACAACGACTAATAATTTTAACATCAGGATTTAAAGGGGGAATTGGTCTCAAATGTTCAACCATTGTTGGTTGAGGCACTTTGGGCATAAAAAGAGTGACGGCAGGGTTGGGTCGACAGATATGTTCGGAGGCAAAAAAACATGCATTGACCACATCAATAAGTGTCTGACGCATGACGTGGCAAAGTTTCTGATACGATAAATCCGATATTCCATCTTTTCCGGGTGATTTTCCTGGCTTTACAGCAAATGTTGCCAACTTTACTTCTTCAAGTGTAAAAGGCGCCGTCAAAGACGTATTATCATCATCTGTTATGATGTTAGGAATAACATCAACAATAAAATTCTCAAGATCGAGTCCTCGTGATTCACCAAAACGTTTTGAATAATGATCATAAAATACCTTTTGAATTGCAAAAAACATTCTTTCAGGGTTATCCATCCGGAGTAAGAACCGTCTTGATCAAGCGGCGCTTGCCACGCCGGTTTTCTTGCTAAACGTGAGTAAGAGAACATTGTTCAGTTACATCAAACATAAGAGCCTTACTCCTAATTTTTAGACCTTGAACTTGAATTCTATGAAATTCTACGAGTTTTGCTTTATATTTTTTAACAAGAGGCAACAATGTCCTGTCCGAAAGAGCATCTCGTTGAGCCTCTAATAAACATCCGTAATAAAAATTATACAATTTCAAGCGATCAGGAGAGTACCATTTATAGAAGCGTATTAGGTTAGGTTTACAATAGGTAGTCCACCGTAGGATATTTGGACACCGTTTTGCTTTCTGTCTCCAATCCATTTATCCTGAAACAATGTAAGAAATCCCTAATCTGTTAATAGTGTTTCATTGATATGATAGTAACCACGTCCACGCACAGTTTTATCATATGGAATCTTAACTTTCATCACTAAAGATAGATGATCACTAAAACAAACAGAATAACGGTATATATCAAAAAGCTGAGATTTAAAAGATTCCGCCAAATAGAATCTATCAATTCTCGAAGCACTATTCTGGGGAATCAGGGTGTACCCAAACAAATCACTGTTCCTTAAAGTTCATTCAACGAACCTTCTGATCCTGATGTAAACATTGTAGAATGGTATTACTCCGCCAGTCATTGGATGATTGGCTATCGGTCACCGCTTCTTTCGAGAAGCACGTGCTTGTACCCTGTCGGCGTTTTGCATATTCCCCGCACGCAGCCATATTGTAAACTGTGATTCGCGCATAAGGTGGGCCAAACCAGTTTCTACGCCTGCGTATTCTCTTTTATTGCATTAATTCAATTTAGTTCTTAGATAGTGTTGTTTCTGTTATTTTACTGTAAGTAAATTGTATTTCTGGTAATGAGCCTTATAAGCAACAAAAACATTGAAAAACAGCTTACTTGACAATGGACTATTTTCTTCTGCCGCATGGATGCGTCAAGGCTCTTTAACCAATAAAATGAAACAATCACCACGTGTATTTGTTTACATGAGGTACTGAACGTTCCTTGAATGAACTATAGTTGCTACGCATCATACAAAGGATAATGAGAGATGAGTTCAGCAAGGGAAGCACAATAATTAAACCCTGGGTCCATATCTGCTCTGTTCAAGACGCAATTCATATCACCCCCCAAAATGGCATTGTCTGAGGCACAACTAAAAGATGTCGCAACACGTGCAACATTTTTAATAAAGCTAATATACTGAATTTCAGCTCCCTAAGTTTAACGGCTTGTAAGACACTGAATTTGTTTCGCAAATATTCAGATCCCCACTATCCCTTATGATATAATTATAATGAACGCAATATGATAACATCACAGTTTGGATTAAGGCCTAACTATATACCTAAAGCCATTTTATTTGCCTGTAATATGGCCGTGATGATTAGGTACACATAGTTACATTGAATTTGTTTATGTAATAATTTATATATTACAGTGATTCAAAAATGTATTTTTTTCCAGTAGTTAGCTCCTCTAAAACTCACAGGCTATGTGTCTCGAAAGCCAACTAGTAGTAGTCCTATTGCTATTATTACAATTACAAATATCAACATCCAAAAATGCCTCAAGTTGTTTTTTCACATAAAGATACTCATCTCTGATGAGTAAACAGAAACAAATGAAAAAGGGGAAATGGAGGCCTTCAAAGTAAGACGTAGACAAATTGCCGAGTATTCATAAGCATATTTTTAAATATGCTCGATCTTACTCATAGGAGCTAAATACGCGGTTCTGGTAAGTTGGAGTTATTCGTTTCTCGCCACGTAGCACAAATATAGCAAAAATGAAGTGTCTGTTACTGGCGGTTTTCGTGGTCGAAAGTACTAGCGCAATGCGTTAGTAATTATAATTGCATTTGGTGTGGGTTCAGACCCGGGCCAAGGAACTTTTTTATTTTTATATTTTATTTTTAAAATTTTCAAAACACTTTTTTCATTAAAATAAGATTAAAATAATACTAAAAAATGATTACGTTACATGTGCATTTTTGCTACACGAATCCACAGTATAAGTAGTAGTAGTAGTAATAGGAGGAGGAGGAGGAGCGAGTTAGAAGCCCCGTAGGGTTCGTTTTGTTCCACCTTGACTGCCATGATATAAATTTAACCTCAACTACTTCTTCAATTTTCTTCTCCAATCCCAACAAAGTGATAATTTTCTTCTATTACTACTATAATACACAATACACCAGAAGGTTTGGACAATCGCAAGCTGCAACCAATCAGAAACTCGTTTCATTTGACCGAATCCAACTCCGGATTTGACATCACATAGAAGATGGAAGTCCAAAAATTTCATGTTGACTATTGTTTTATTTCAGGCAAGGGAAGAAAGCGCGAATACTGTTTCTGATTTTTACTGTCTTCAATGTTTCTGTGTTTTTGTGCCTGTTGTTAAAGAATTAGTGGAAAACTGTAAAAGTGAGTAAAACGCGTAAAAATAGGAACAAGGTACTGAGCAAGGTTCGCTAAACTAGTTAACTTTAAAACAAATAATCCAGTGCTCTGAAACATCAGATTCTAATCAATATGAGTATCTGTCCAATGCCGTGCCGTGAAAAATCAGGGCCCGAGGCGAGAGCATAAAGTTTACTTCTCTGGACTATTCTTTCTGCATAATAGTATACTATTTTATCAGACTGAAAATCAGAAAGTTTCAGCATTATTACACTGGAATCGTAAAAGTGTGTAATTACTGAATTCACTGCAGCTCCATTTTTTCTCCCCGAACAGTGATGTTTTAGAGTAGTGGCTTAAGCTATAGTTTCATAATGTTGGGGACACGAGTTCGATTCCGGCTGCGGCAATTCAGGAAATTTTTATAATTTGTTATACTGATAATTCTGAGTATACTAAGATAAAAAATATTCAATTTCTCTGGGTCTAAGAGTTGAGACGACTTCTTTCACAGATGAAATGCCAACAACGCAAAATTACGTCATTTGTATCAACCTCCAGTCGTAACTGTCTGGGAAGTAAAGTGTTTGGACAAGAATTGATGAATACATAAGGGCTAAACACGTCCTTATTGCTGTAGTATGGGCCAAAAATGAGTTCCAAGGAATTGTTCCTAGTTAGAAATTGCAAATAGTGATCGAGCTTACAACGCTTGTCACGGGCTACCTAGAAGAAGGGCGAAACAAAATGCATTACTGTTATGTTAAGAAATAGTTATATTCCATTTCTTGTTGTCATAAAATTAAAATTCTATCTGTAAATCCATAAACGTAATAATATTATTGCGTTCATGTATAAACCTAAAGTACATCTGGCATACTGCATATCTTTTCTATTGCTATGAATACCTTCGACTATGTTACTTTTCTTTCCTTCTGTAATAATAATAATAATAATAATAATAATAATAATAATAATAATAATAATAATAATAATAATAATGGAATAACATAATTACAATGTCACTTACAAAAACATTATCTTCCCATACAGAAAAATTAATAATTGCCACGACGGGATTTGAACCTAGGTGACTCCAATGGGAGTTTCCTTCTTTCACATTTTTTTAAAAACAAATCACCCCAACCGGAGTATTGTTCGCCACTGGCACCTCATGTCCTATCAACGTATTCCGAACACTACAGTGACACGAACACAGAAATACTGAGAACAGTTAAAATTCCGACCTTGCTCTTCAGAGGAATTCGAACCCCTAGTGGATTGCGCCTCATGATCAGAAGCCGGACGCCCGAGATCACTTGGCTAGTGCCACCGGCTCAATTTGCCACAAATTCTTCATATGAATATAAGAAAATAAACTAGTAGTTATGGAACATAAACATAGAACTGTCTCTTTCTACACGTGTTGATACAATTCAAAGAATGTGAAAATAATTTCTGTCGTCTTTTCTTCTTTGGAATTAGAAATTATGATAAAGACGAAATGTAATGTAAATCAGGACCATCCCTGCAACCGATGACCAGCACCGTAACGTAGGGGAGACTTGCCCAAGATGGGACAGGTCATAAGACGGGACAGTGGCAACACTGCTTCAGAGAAAGCATGGGCTCACGTGATTGTGGCGTCAATTCGATGAGTACTCAAGAAGGGATAACATACTGTGACAAAGGACCAGCAGCTGGACAAAACGAAAGAAGGAGAAGCAACATGTAAGAATATACCATATTTTCTAAAATATATCTGAAACATTCAAAACCTGAAACATTCAAGAAGCAGGTTGGTGCCCTAACGTTCGCTGAACGCGGTAGAAATGTTACAATTGTGTGTGCTGTGAACGCCTGTGGAAACTATGTCCCTCCAGCTTTCATACTTGTACGAAAGAAGGAAAATCTTGAGTTGACAGACAAAGATCCAGAAGGTTATGTTCAATTTGTTAGTTCCAATGGATGGATCACAGTTGAAGTATTTCTCGCGTATCTCAAGCATTTTGCCTCTTACGTTAGACCAAGCAAACAAAACCCGGTACTTTTGATTGTTGACGGCCACACCTCGCATACAAAGAACCTTTCCACTTTGGATTATGCGTCAGAAAACGGTATAGTGCTTTTGAGCTTACCATCACACTGTACCCACAAACTCCAACCGCTAGATGTGAGCGTGTTTGGTCCTTTGGAACTTTATTATGATCAAGCGGTGGAACACTGGCTTCGGCATCATCTTTGAAGGTCTTTTACTGAGTATCACGTTGCGGAAGCGTTTACAACAGCTTATGGTAAAGCAGCTACTGTGGCAAATGCTTCAAGTGGTTTTCGTAAAACAGGAATCTGGCCTGTCAACCGCCATATTTTTTAAGACCATGAATTTGTAGTTCAACCTGTGGTTAGAAGGCTTGATACATCTGATGTTCGAGATATCAGCGACGGTGCAGAACCTCCCGTTCCTACAAATACCCAGCCTACGCATTCTGTTGACCTGGTACCTAGGGTTATAACTCTTTCCACACTGCTAATCAGTCAGTAGTCAACCAAGATAATGCCCTTCCATCTACATCCAAAACACCATCTTCTAGCACGTCTGCACCTCAGACATCGCATGTAAGCCTAGAAGACATCAACCCAGTTCCTACATTAGGCCTATTTTCTCAAGGAAGCAGTCCAGGAAAGAAACTTACAGCATCAATAGGAGCGACTATATTAACCTCTACTCCATATAAAACTCTTCTTCGATCAAAAGCGTCATATGTTCGCCCTACCCAGTCTGCAAAAGCGTCTCACAGTGGTGCAAAAAGGAAACTCCAGCTGGGACCTACTCAAACTTTAACTTTTGGAGTAACCAAGAAGGGAAGGAAATGTAGTCAAGAACAAAAAGGAATGGTATTGTTTGGTGTGCGGAAATCCATATTCCACTTCAACTGTAGGCTGGATTCAGTGTATGGGTTGTAAGAGGTGGGCTCATGAATCATGTTCAGCTGCAACCAATGGTGTGTATTATTGTGCGGAGTGCAATGATTAGGAGTGAACAGTGTTGACGATTGTGATCATAATTCAGGGATTAAGGCGTATCTAAGGTACATTATTGAAATGTACCGGTTAATGTAGTGCCTAACTATGAATCGTTCCTTGCTAATTATAATCACAATAAACTAGCTATGACGAAGTGTGTCGCACACTAGTTACACTTTTGTGTTCTGTAATTGTATCTTCATGTCTAGCCTAATTTTCTTTGTGTGATTCTCTTTGCGTCATTTTCTTTGTATTCCAGATTTTGATATTACTATCATAATTATCTAATTGCTCAAAATCTTGTTTATTTGCAACTGATTTGAGTTGATATCAAATTTACAGTAATCTGTGGTAGTGACTTGTGCTTGTGATAAACAGTTTATAAGTTCATAACAAAACCTACGTTATAATTTTTATAACCTACAGGATGTCCCATCTTTGGAACTGCCTTGTCCCAACTTATGCGCACTATTTCTTAAGACGGGACAATCACAAGCCTTTTTCTTTCTTTACAAAAATAATGTTTAGTATTGTGGCATGCCACTTGGACTTTGCATTTGTGGAGCAGAAGGACCATACATTTGAATGCATGTGTTACCTTTCTTATTATTACATTTGTGTCTTTTAAATAAATTCTTATTTGAAAAGTGTCCCATCTTGGGCAAGTCTCCCCTAGATTCTTTTCTGAGGGGGGGGGGCAAGCATTAATAAGCTTTCTTGGGCCCCCTCTTTCCAACTTTCTCTTGATCTTTATGGGCCCACCGGAGCCTGTGGGCCCTCCCGCACGGCAAGGTCTGCGGTTCCGTTAGTTACTCCCTGGGCCCATTCCATACATGACAGAATTATTAAGGGGATAATATTGATAAATTTCAAAGCCATACCAATAAATATTATTTCTAGAGCTCCTAAAAGTAGACATTTTTTACTGAAATGGGTCCACGAGTCATTTTTGCTCTCTTTACCTTTTTATGCTGTTTTGTTTATGTAATGTAGCGACCCGATTTGATGCTTCATTTCTAATTTCATGTTCCTATCGTATATGGAGTAAGAAAATTTTGTCTCAAAGTGGGCCCCCTCGAATGGCAGAGAGCTTCTCTGGGGGAGGCAGTTGCCCCCCACAAGTTACGGCTCTGCCGATGACGTAGTCTAAACTTGAAAAACGTTTCGTGATATTTTCCTTATTAAGGAACGTCTATATAACTTGTTTTTGAGTTAAACAAGGAAATCTCGAGTAAGTCATTAAGACACTCACTCAAGTTGCTTATATTTTCTTGTTTATATTTTTATTTATATTTTGTTTATATTTGTTTGTTTTTGTTATATTTGAGTATCTTGTTTATATTTTTCCATGAAACGACTTTAACTAGGTATTAGTTTAGGTGGAAGGTTAAGCGGTGCGATAGGTGAGTGGTTAGCTCATTGAGTTTCTATTCGATAGACCAGGGTCCGAATCCCAGCCAGACTAAAAGTTTTTCAAGTGTTTCAATTTCAATGCATACTCAGTGTGACAAGCAAGATCTTCTTTTCCCTAGAAAGAAAAAAGATGTTGGAATAAGGAGAATTGGAGAAGGTCTGTCAATGGATACAGTCATTTACAAACTTATTTCCAGCAGTTGTTCTAGATTTGATATTTTCGTCTACTTTCAAGCATTTTCTGATTCATTTGTGATCAGTGTTTTTTTTCTATTTCTTTGAATATACAGTATATAATGAAATAATACATTACATACACAGTAATATTGAGATTTAAAATATGATGTTCATTGGACAACGCGCTCTGAACCAGAGAGATTCATCTCAGAATGGAGAAATGCGTCATCTACTCACAATTTTACTTGCATAAAGACTTGACTCAGTTCTATCAACTGCTGTCAATGCCAAGAAAAGTTACGTGTAAGTTGCGTTGCATCTGTCTAGGCGTTCTGACAAGTGCAAATGACGAGATACTTTTGTAAGTGGCTGTACCATAGCACACAACAAAGCGCGTTTTGTGTTTTTGAGCAGAAGGGAATTAAAGTATTAAAGAATGACGTCAAACTCTAGGAGGTGTTTTGTTCACAAATTCAACTGAAAATTTGTTGTTGCGATGTAAAATAAAGTAGGATGAACGGTTAGTCCAGTCAAGGCTCTCAAGCTTGTTTCTTTCTTCTAGTTGTAACACTGTCTTAGCAACACTGGTGAAGAATGCCGCTATCAGCAGAAGGCGAGTAAAATCAAATTTACACTTGACAAAAAGTCCGTAAGTACTCATTGCTCTTGCTGCTTGCTATATCAATGATATTCAATCCTGCTTATTCTTGTTTTAACTGTCAACTCATGTAGGAAACTGTTGGAGATGGTCGAGCGGCACATGCTTGATCACTTAGAATGGATTGACGAACTCATATAAGAGAATACCATAAACTCTATCACGTTAGAAATGCTCTATACACATGACATGAAATTGACTACAAGTCGAACTTCCTTCGAGCTAGCAGAGGCATGTGTATGTGCACTGAACTGAAGTTTACTAATTTGTGCTTCACTTATACCTTTTTGCTCACATGATTTTCATGCATAATAATGATGAAATACAATATTTCTTTTCACCTACATTTGTTTCAATTGGGGTTGAATTGATTATTGGATTGTTGAAATTTAACGTCCCTTTTAGTATCGAGGCTATATGAGACGTGAATCTACAGCTTAACATGGAATCCGCATTACATGATCCCCTACTGAAAATTCAACCCGGATTTTCTCCGCCAAAGGCGTATGTCCTTACCGTACAGGGACCAGGGAGCTCTTGATATGTTGAAATCTCACGGTGGGCACACTGTACAGTACTTTGTAGAACATTTCTGAAATAAATGTGAATATCTCCCAATATTTTTCTTTGGAAACAACAAATTGTGTTATACATATTTTCGTTTAGATTGAAAATATAATCGTATTAATTTCAGATTTACCACTTTCTACTAATCTTTCATGCCTACAGACGTTGGTGGTATTTCGGTAAGAACTGTTGAAATGATGCTCACAAAGGTAAATCTGACAAAACCGCTGTCAATATTCCTGACTGTCTTACTTGTGCGATGATTTCACTTCATTACTTGCACTTGATCATAGTAATAGTTAGTGGCGGCGATTGGACGTTAAAAGTGGGGATTGGACGTTAAAAAGGCATGATCTGAATATTTATTTGTATATAAATGTTAGTTTTCATGATTGTTTTTAACACTTTGTTTGACGAAGGGTTGTATAACTAATAGGATACTATCTGTTTTTAGTTAAAATACCATATATCGTATTTCATATTTTATTAAGTAAATTGACAAGAGCAACGCAAGTAGGTACTCATATATAACGAAAATGTAAGAAGAGATTTGATTGCTTGCTCATGAACATCTTACAATTCTGTCTGGAATATTGTGTGATCAAATTATTTAATAACAAATTTGCAAAACAAATAAATAGAAGGGATAACAGTAATCACACTAATGAATAATGAGGCTTGTTTTGTGGAAGTTATATTGAAACTGGGGATTAATGAACAACTTATATTTTTAATTCCACACATTAAATTCCATGCCATTAAATGTATGTTATTACTCTTACGGTTTAGATAATGAAAGACAGTAAATACTACAAGCATATCCTATGACATTTAAAGAAATACGCAATTGCAATATTAATTGCTTTTAATTGCAATTAAAACGCAATTCCTGTAGCTTTCTTAACTCCACGGAAAGACAAATAACCAATACGTACTCACGCAACGACAAATATTAAATGGCACCATTTTTTCTACGAACCAGTAACACATGCAAAATCTAGGTCACTTCAAAAAAGTGGGGGGCAACTGTCCCCTCTTGCCCCCCCCGAATCGCCGCCCCTGGTAATAGTACAAGTAAAAAAATGTGTGCCTACGAATAGCATGTCTTTGTTGTTCGTATTTCCGATTTCGCTGTCAGGTATCAGAAACGGTCAGGGATAGTGAGCAAAATTTCTGACAATGATCCAGATCCATAGAATATTTTCCATCTATGCGGTCTGTCACTTCTGGTCTCCATATTGGACCCCAAGGTAACAAAAATAGTAAGAAAAAGCAAGAATTATTTTTTATGTGGATACAGTGTTCTACCCTTATTATCCTTTTACTGGAACCGGAAGTGTTAGATTTCCAAATCTATGTTCTCCGGTTTCAATATTGGATCCCCATAATTCAGAAGGGTATTTAGTTCCACGATGTGTAACAAAACTCTTTATGTTATAATATTCCAAGGGGAGCAAAGTTCTCCAGATATAAGGCTCACGAGAAAATTTTTGATTCAAATATATTGGAGTCTTTGGACCAGGGGCCACAACATTTTTGAATGGCCCCTAAATCAAGTTTTAGTACCGTATTTTTTACGGAGTAAGCACATTATACTGAGTTAAGTGATAGGCTTTAGATACACTATATGCAGTTCTCTAGATATAAGGCCTACAAGAAAAATTTTGCCTGAAATATATTGGATCTTTTGATCCAAAAACGTACTTTTACTCTATGCACGAATCTAACGTCTTAAAATAAAATCTCTATGCGGTGAAATGAATGTTGCAGTAAATACTCCCATTGTAAATAATACTTTCCCTACAAATCGTATATCTTCAACGGCCACTATCCATTGCTTCTGAACGTTTTTGAAAATATAAGCTTGTGAATTTATTTCCTTACTCTTATCAGTGGCGGATCCAGGGGAGATGGGGGCTATTGCCCCCTCCAGAAGAGTAAACTATCTTATTTTATATACATAAATAAAAACTATTCCAGAGTTTGAAGCTCTTAAAAGTAGCTCTAGGTAGCAGTATGACAACACCCCCCCCCCAGAAATCGGTTCTGAATCCGCCCCTGACCCTTATGAGAGGGCACAGTGGGTGAGTGGTAGAGCGCTTACCTCTGACGCATGAAGTCCCTGGTTCGATCCCCAGCCATGTAATTTTGTGGTGGACAACATCGTGCCCATGGGTTTTCCCGGGTTACTCCCGTTTCCTCCCACTTTCTCATTCCACCAATTCTTCCATTATCATTCACTTGCCACTTGCCTTAATCATCCGTCTCCCTTAGCCTAAAAGCATACTCGTGTGACGTTAAACTCAAGAATTTCATTTCATTTTTTCCTTACTCATATACGAATGTGAATTGTGATTTTTGCGAGTGCTGCACTTTCGGCCATTTGAACTCAGACAGTGGGAACATGTAATGCTTCTGAACGGCGGGAGGCTACACACATCAGCTGATTACCCACTTGTGCCATCTATGGACAGGCTCTGCAAACAAATCCTACCTGTAATCAGCATAGCACGTGTAGTGCTGCCATCTAACAAAAGCTCAAAAACTTCATAAGATTTTCCCAATCAGAGGCTCTAGCTTACAAAATTTTATATTTTCCTTCTACAGTAATTAAATTCCGTCTAACATTTATTGAGTACTGAGTAGACCCTCTGATTGGGAAAGTCCTCGCAAAGAAGTTTTCGATCGTTTGTTAGTTGGCAGCACTACACTGCTGTGGTAGATAGGATTTGTTTGCAGAGTTTGTCTATAGATGGCATTAGTGGTTAAAACCTGTAAGTACTCGCGCCCTTTCTTGTGATTCTGACTAGGAATGGCCAAAAATTTTCGGATCCGGATATCCCGGATCCAGTGAGATCCGGATCCGGATCTTCCCGGATCCGAATCCCAGATCCGGATCTCGGATCTGGATCCGAAATTCGGATTTCGAATCTGGGCCCGGATCTGGATCCGAAATTCGGATGTCGGACCTGGAATCGAAATTCGGATCTCGGATCTGGATCCGGATCCGAAATTCGAATCTCGGATCTGGATCCGGATCCGAAATTCGAATCTCAGATCTTGATTCGTATCCAAACCTGCATCTGAAATTGTGATGATAAAATTGAATATCTAAAATTCGTTAAAACTTTTTTGAGGATCACTGATATAGTAGGTTGCTGTGCTTTTAAATGTTTCCATAACACGTTTGTGTTATCTTTGTTCTTTATTTTAACCTTGCAATATTTACATGTTGCACTTTCTGTCGAAGTCTCTTTAGTAAAATGTTTCCCAGTTTGATTTCTTCCCATTTCAGAGTATAGTGAACTGTCTGAAAACTGATGTAAATGGTAACAAATTCTTCTGTTTAGCTCCTCTTCGAAACTTAATGTTAGCTTCACATTGAAAATATTTATTTTATTCTTAGAAAATAAACTTTCTTCTTTTCTCATATACAAATGAAATATCTTTTAGATAAGGCCCTTCTAATCGCAGGGATAGTAGACAAAACAAACTCTTTATTAATAGTAGTTTCTGACTCACGAGTCTAACCACCAACAAATGTAATAATGAATATCTTTCACTTCGAAGGTACACCTTGTCTCAAAAAGGTTGAGCGCATTCTTTATTGCTGTTTTGAGGCAAAAATTTTCTAAGTCCAGCTTCGGGTATCTTCGGGAAAAAGTAAGCCAGGTTCGAACCTCCAAGCCAGCCTTTGCAATCGGGAAAAAGTTTGCAGATTTGTTTTTCTTCTTTTAAATATAATAAGACTTGTTACCAAGTGTTTAAAAAAGCAACATTGATTGAAATACTTAATGATACAATATTTCGAAACCTTTTTTTTTTTAATGTCAGCACATGCTTGTTTGTCATTTAGCTCTCCATACGTAATGGAACATTTAAATACGTTAAAGAATCTTTCCATATGTAAAAGAATGCTCAAAGTTAAGAAATAGAACATAATTATCGCCTGAGTACTAAAATAAAAGTCAAGGTAGAACAGAAACAGCGTTTGTAATGGATATGAATGTCATAATTATCTTGAGATACGTTATACATCGCTAGAAGCATAGTTCTGGAAGTCCTTGCGTTAGCTCATTGGTAAGCTGTCGGATGTCAAATCTTACGGTTGAGAGTTCGAATCCCGTCTAGGTTAGTCCTTTTTTTTAAATTATATTTTCCGCAATGCATGAAAAATTATATAAAATAATTACATTAGAATACATATGTTGTGTATATGTAACATAATCATTGCAGAACATAGTAATTATTATGTTTAAAATATAACATCTGAGATAATTTTCACAGTAGGTCGGTATTATATATGAGGATGTAAATACAACTTAAGAAACTCGTTCAATAGCAATAAATAAGTTATGTAGTGTATTTATTTGCATCTATTTGTCATACAGATGTAACTTCTCAATATTCTCATTACAGCATGTCATTTACATTCGTGAAATACAATATATTCCTACGGATATAGAAAGTGTATAAACAGAGTATCCAAAGTCGTATACTGCTTCAAGACACATAACTTTTCCCGATCCCCTTAACGTCACGGGAAGAAACACAAACTCTCTTTAGAACGGAATGTCGTTACTTAGAGTCTCATTCGAATACAATGAATATGCTTTTGTATATTCATCTCTCTCTCTCTCTTTCGCTTTGTTTATGTGTGTGTGTGTGTGTGTGTTGCGGAATATCCCAAGTTGAATACAACATTTGCCAAGTATATGAGCATCATTGTCATCGAATACCAGAAATTGAAAGTCGTGTTTCTTCAGGTTGGGTTTGCGTGTTCATGTTAGCTCACTGGTAGAGTACGGACTTGCCAATAAAGAGGTCTTGAGTTCAAAGCCCACAGCTAATAATCATTCTTTTGTTAGTAGGATTGCACAGAAATCGGATACAAGGAGTGGTTTACTTCTAGAAATATTTTCAGAAGCGTTTAGGTAGCCCTGAAAAGGGCTGTTTTCGGGAGTTAAGGCGGGGACATTAATATTGTGTCCAAGACCCTTCTGAATTTATTACACGCTCCATTCTTCTGGGCATGGAATCTATTACATGGGTGACAAATCTATCTCCTTCCCCTACCTCCAGCCATGCTTCGGAAACAAGATGCCACAGGTCATCCTGAGTTCTTGGTGGATCTGCCTCAGGCCAACTTTCCCTTAGAGTACGCTTCACTTCTGCCCACATATTTTCCATGAGATTGAGGTCTGCTCCACGAGCGGCCAGTCGATTAAATCAATCTCAGGATGCCCTGCGAACCATTCCTGAATCACACGGGAAGTATGTATTGGCGACTGGTATTCCTGGAACTGAATTACACCATCAGGCTGAAATACTCGTACAGATAGCACCATGATATTACTGATAATGTCTAAGTACTGAGCATTGTCCAGATGTCCTTCAATTCTATGAAGCTGTCCTGCTCCGCGACTGGAAATCCAACCCCAACATAAAATAGATACATGGCCACTGCGATTGCAAGCAGCCACATATCCATGGTCATATCGGGTGCCTCTCGGACGATACACAAAACGGCGTCCCTCCTTTGATGTTGTGAATATGGATTCATCTGAGAAAACTACGTTTTCCCAATTGAGACCCACATTCGCCTGTGCAAACGCGAGACGGTAAATTTTGTGGTCGTCTGAGAGTTTTTCCTTCACGGCAGCAACACGGCCACGTAACCCAGCATGACGAAGCCTTCGCAGAGCTGTATGCTTTTTACCAGGAAAGAGAGAAACTTCCCTTAGCTGTCTAGACGTCCTTAGTGGGTCTAACCGGGCTTCGTTTACTAATCTCGCATCTTGGGCTTCGGTTGACACATGCGGACGACCAGGAGATCGTAAATTATCAGTCTGACCTGTAGCACCATATTTCCGAATCCATCGCCTTCCTGTAGAGGCCGGGACACCTACTCGCCTGCTAGCTGCAGTTGCAGAATAACCTTCCAACTCCCATAAAGTAATTACTGCTGTACGTCTATCCATAGTTACCAATGTTCTGAGCTGTGAGAAGGAAGCAATAGGTAAAAGATAGTACCTGACGTGTGATTGGTTACTTGCACGACACGCCTATTGTGGGGAACAGCGTTGCCAGATCTAGCATAATGATGCTAGATCTAGCATAATTTGCATGTCTCTAGCATCTAGCATCTTGCTTTTAGCATCCTGCCCAAATCTAGCACAATTTCAGCAAGTTTATCAGAAAGCCGTAAAACCTGGAGATGAGAAAGAAGTTGGTCGTGGGAAGAAAAAGAACGGCAGAAATGTATCCTCTTCCATTGATTCATACAGTCGGTAAACCTCACAGGCAGTCTTATTTTCCGAAGAAAGTTCGAAACGTCTTTGGGATTTTTTGTGGCTCCACCCAGGGTTTTCTAATCCTTTAACTCCGAGGCATGGGCGGAGCTATGGGGGCCATTCTCCCCCCAACTTTTTGACAACTTCACCATCTTTATTTCTGACTTCATGATCATATTTATTCCTGAAATGACAGCTCCGAGACCGACCAAAAATCTGCCGCCCCCCCCCCCTAGCAGACGATTCCCGACTCCCCTTATGCTGCGAAGTAATTTTCTTTCAAAATATGTAAACAAAAACTTTGCATTCATTTATACGATATATACGCCATTGAGTCTGGCAACGACTGCATTAATTTAGCTGAGTTAAAATTTTGGTGCGTGAAGTATTGCATTCTTGCTCTCTGTGTATTTTAAGTTACGTTATCGTATCTCAACTTCGTTTTTTAAACTCCTGAATTAGTAATTATGAGGATCTAGCATAATTTGACCGAATCTAGCATAAGTTCGATCAGGTTTTGGAATAATTCCGAGCTGTGAGTCTGGCAACGCTGGTGGGGAACGACTTGGTCAACGACTCGCGAAAGAAATCTGAAAATGGTGTGCCGTAATAATAATATCAAAAACAGTTTTTATAAAGGAATATTAATACATACGAAAAGCTGTTTAAAGAATGAATTGTTATACTGACTTTACACGTATAAAAACATATACCATATACCAAACAGATTGAGCGATATGATGATAGCTGTTTTGAGACAAAATCTTTCGAAGTCCAACTTCGGGTACCTTCGGAAAACAGTAAACTAAAGCTGCTGGTTCGAACCTCCAAAGCCAACCTTAGTAATCGGGAAACGATGTACAGATATGTTTTTCCTTCTGTTAAATATAATAAGACATGTTGAAATGGTATTAAGTGTAGAAAAAAGTAACATTGAAATACTTAATGATACAATATTTCGAGACTATGTATTCACACTCTCGTTTCGTCATTGTGATTTCCATACGGAAAAGAGCATTTACGTATGAGCTCAGTTATATTTCAGAAGCAGCTTCCGAAAAGCGGTCATGTTAGCTCAGTGGTACACCACCGAGCGTTTAAATCGTGCGTTCGATACCCGTTCAGGTGAAATTCTTTTGTGATATTCTACTTTCCTCAATGCATGAAAATTATGTAAAATAGTTACATTACAATTCATCAGTTGTATATATCAGTTGAATATATATATTCATATCATCAGTTGTATATATCAGTTGAATATATATATTCATATCATTTCACGACATAAGTAATTCTTATCTTTAAAATATAACATCTGAGGTATTGACAGAACGTCGGTGTGTTATGTGTGAATATTGAATACAAATTTAAAAAATCGTGTAATAGCAATAAATAAGTTATGTAATGTATTTATTTGCAGCTACTTTCATCGCAGATAACTTCTCAATATTCGCATTACAGCATTTAGGTAGAGCATATCGAAAATCGGATCGTGGTCCAAGACAAAAAACTAGCTAGCCCCAAACTGTCACGTAAGAAATTCGCGAATCGCAAAAGTAAAGTGAAGAGATTGAGAGCGGTAATTCCTTAATCGCTCTCTCTGAACTCTCTCTTATCTGCATTTATACACATAAAAGTGTATGTATGTATGTTCCAACATAACTCATGTATGCCTAGGGCAGGGTTTCTCAACCTGGGAGTCGCGGCCCCTAGGGGATCGCGAAGATAGGCGGAAGAGATAAATATAGTTAGAATCTAATACCAGAAATTATTTTTAAATATTATTTTTAATTTTGTTCTGATAGGCATACTTTTGTTTTTTATACACACTGTAAAGAACAATAAAAAAATAAGTCTACTGAACATTTTCAAAGGGTGTAGAATTCGTGTTACTATTCGGTTCAAAGTCTTGTCGTCGCGAATTCTGTCGAGAAATTTGAAGCTTAAAATATACAAAACGATAATCATGCCTGTTGTTCTGTATGGTTGCGAAACATGGTCGCTTACTTTGAGGGAAGAACATAGACTGAAAGTATTTGAGAACAAGATCCTTAGACGAATATTCGGACCCAAGAGGAACGGGAATGGCGGAAACTTCATAACGAGGAACTGCATAATTTATACGGTTTACCCAACATTGTTAGGGTCGTCAAGTCTAGAAGGCTTAGGTGGGCAGGTCATGTAGCTAGAATGGAAGAAAGTAGAAACGCTTTCAAAATCTTGACTGGAAGACCAATCGGAAAACGACCATTAGGAAGACCTAGGCGCAGATTGGAGGACAGTATTAAGATGGATTTCGCTGAGATACGAATACAAAGTAGAAACTGGATCCAATTGGCTAAGGATAGAAGTCAGTGTAGAGCTTTTGTGAACGCGGCATTGAACCTCCGGGTTCCATAGGCCATAGAGTTAGTTAGTTAGTAGAGTTGTTTAAAAATGAATTTAAATCTAAGAGGTATGATATAAAACTAATGAGAACTGTATATAGAAATACTAGAAAAATACACATGCAACAAAACCTGCACATTGAAATAAAATTAAAATTAAAACCTAATGAGACACCTAAGCATGGTGTAATTTCACTAGTTCAGCAATGTCCGGTTCAATCTTCATGACGAACATTATCAAGCCATTTTCAACTGATAAGCGATTTCTTATCTTTGTTTTAATGTTTACCATAAAAAACACACTTTCGCACAAGTACGATATAGCAAATGGAATTATTACTTTTAAAGCAGCAATCCCCAGACCAGGATATTCTTCTCTCCTCATCAGGCAGAACTTGTCCAAGTCTTCGTTACAAAAAAACAGTTGCAAAGACTTGTCGCATGATCATTCTATTATTTGGTCAAGAAGTTGTGGGCTTAGATCGGATACGTTAATGGCCTCTTCAATGAAGGAGTTTAACATCCATCTTGAACCAGCACCTTCGTCGTTGGGAATATAGATATTACAGTTACTGTATCCACTGTCAGTGCCGGGCGCCGAAAAAAGGGGCCACACATTTCGGAGGAAGTGTGTTACTCATGTTAGGAAAGTGCATGTGCACATGTGTAAAATAGAAGGAAAAACGTAATAAAATGTGCTCAAAATTAAGGAAAGGTAGGGTTTATTTTGAAAATGTTATTGAGCTTCGTGCCAACCATGGTGGCGCTTCGTAGCTAGTCTGTCGACGTCACTCATATATACGGTGACATCGTACTATACTCTCGCCCCGGGCGCTGATTTTCCATGGCACTGTTCACTATAAACAAAAAAATGGATTCTACTATTATAGAAATAGGTATGTTAAAAATCCCACACAAGCTTATTATAAAACAAATTATAAAAGGGTCGCTGGCAAGAGCGTGTGATAAAAGGGGATCGTGATAGGAATTAGATTGAGAACCACTGGCCTAGAGTAATTTTAACCACATTTCTTATAGTTTCGAAAAGAGTGCTGTCGGGTTACCTATGGTGAATGGGAGGGGGATACATATAAAAGATTGGTAGAAAATGATCGATATTAGATTCATAGTTTTCGGGGTCGCTTAGATAAATAGTGAGACTTTCAATTTCGCTTAACTCCGATTAAGCTCTCATTAGTAGGGATGGGCACGAACGACTTTTCTTTGAAACTCGACTCAACTCGAAACAGACATCTTTGAGGTCTACTCTTGGACTCGGCGCGAAAAATATCTTCCAACTCGACTCGGATTAGAGTCAAGTCGAACCAAAACGAGCAAAATCCTGTGTGTAGTCCTACCTGGACAATACATAGACAATAATTATTCTATCATCAATTATACTACTATTACTACAAATAATAATAATAATAATAATAATAATAATAATAATAATAATAATAATAATAATAATAATAATAATAATAATTATTATTATTATTATTATTATTATTATTATTATTATTATTATTATTATTATTATTATTATTATTATTATTATTATTATTATTATTATTATTATGACAACACCGTGTACAAACATGAACAATAGATGGTTAGTAAAGGAATACTAAAGGCTAGTTGACTGTCGACGTCGGTAGTCATGAACTCTACAAGGCAAAGACATCGTTCATTACTCTAAGCTGTAAGCGTCGGTGGACTACACATGGTCAACTATTGACCTCTCGCCAGAAATTGGTGGTCTCGCAGCGACGATCCGTGGTGGCCCAAGTTCCATTTTGAAAACTTTACTACCAGCAGCAGAGACGCGATGAAACGCCAACGAACCACAAAATTACTCTCCCAAAATATGTCAAAATGCCTATATGTGTGATTTGTTTATATTTAGGTGAATCAAAAAACACAAAACAAATACCCGGGGTGGACGCAAACTATCAATATTACGATTACTAGGAACGTGTTCTTCTGACTTCTCCACGGAAACGATCATAAAAAGCTTGGTTGTTGAAGGATAAATCATTGACGTCTTAATTTAGCCAATCAGACAAACCCCTACATCTCGAGTTCTAGAAGGTGATACCGCGAACCGTTTCAGATTTATTGCTTCCTGGTGGAGTACTATCCATGAGCAAAATTTGAGCATAATAGCCGACATGCATCTTCGGTGCCTCTTATCTTTAGTACAATTTTAACCAGAGATGGTGTGGGTCAATGAAAATTTGATCCACGACCCACCATGATTCACTATCACCCACCACCCAAATGCCCCATTGGCCCACTCTGATCCATCAACCATCGTGATCCACTCTGACCCACCACCAACTATGAACCACTCTGAACCATTGTGACCAACTCCGACCCACCAAAACCCATCGACATCAACTCTGACCGATGGCCCACGTCCTCCTCTCCATTGGCTAAAGAGGTTACACTTGTAATAAAACAAGACTGTGAAATTATCACTTATCGGAGTTTGAATTTCTACCGTTAATGGCTCAAGCACCTCTCTGTTACAATACTGGTGGGTCTGACCTTTACGATATATAATGGCAAAGTGTTTCTCATCTTCCAAATTAAAATGAATTTAAATTTATCATATATAATTATTTCTTTGTTGCCTTACAGACACATTTCAGTAGAAAATAGGGTGAAATTTGAAAGTTTCAAATCAAGGAAAAGTAGACCAACGTAAAAAAAAAACAGAGAGAGAGAGAGAGAGAAACTAATTTTCTATATAATTAAGCATGCCGTACTAATTGAAAATGCCCATGTAATTAAGTTTAGAATACAAATTTTATGGCCATTTTTCTCTAACTTTATGGCTTGATTGCCTTATGCTCGGAACGCTCCATATATTAAACACCAGCTTCAGCAATTATAAATAGAAAGCAGTGGGTATAAAATTCAAAAAGAACTTTAATTTGCATTACTCAATTTCAACTAATATCAATCGTTTTCGATTATTTTTACAAATCAACCCACTACCAATTTCCAATATATAGAAAATGCACCCCCGTCCCCCCGCTCATAAAAGATAATTTTAAAAAATGCCAGGACATATTCTCTTTATTTTTAATAAAGAGTTATATGCTGAATTTCAGCTCTCAGTTGAACGGCTTGTGAGATACTCAATTTTTCGCTCATGTGGTTCGGATTCCACGTTAATCAGTAGGTCCACGTCTCATATAGCCTCGCTGCTGAAAGGGACGCTAAACTAAACTCAACTCAACTCAATTTTTCGCAAAAATTCGGACTTCTACTCCCCCTAAGGATATGTATTATAATGAAAGTGACACGCGTATGATAACTTCCCAGTTGGGATTGGAGCCTGATTATATACCAAACGTCAATTTATTTGACTTTGCAATTTGACCGTGATGATTACGCAGACATAGTTACTTTCAATTTTTTATGATACATATCCTTATTTCATATGTTACAAATGATTCAAAAATACTTTTTCAAGCAGTTAGCTCCTCTAGAATCTCACAGGCTGCATCCCAAAATCCAACTCCTACTATCCTATGACAATCCAAAAGTGACTGAACTGTTTTTATTAGGAACAAATGACAAAACAAAAATGGAGATCTTGAAAGTAAAATGTAGAAAAGCTCGGTGCCCCCAATAACTACATATTTCTCCGCCCCTTCATCCCGAACTTAAAAATAAAACTTAATTCGAATATGGTTAATTAGTGAATTTATTACAGTTAAATTCCACTCACTACATGCTACAGCTACAACTATGTAACAAAAAATAACAACTGTGAAACATGTTCTGAATTACTATTAGATTTCTTACGCTATTATTAAACATATTAGAATAGTAAAAGAGGATTGTTCGTGAAATAGTATATTTGCTCTTGATTTATAACTTTTTCATACGGAAAAAAATAAAATATTATTCAAGTTTTAAACTTTGCACTCTGCAAATATTATGCCCTCTAGGCAATGGGACTAATGTGAAATGTGGACTATTGTGGACTAATGGGAAATGCTGCACTGTTAGCGGCGCTGAAAACTTACGATTCGATTCTAATATCGAATGATTTCGATAACTTTATGTCGCTACGTAACCACCCTGGGTGCTAATGGGAGCTTAGTTGGACTTGAATTGAAAGTAGAACCATTCACCTAAGCGACCACGAAACTATGGATTCGATACTAATATCGACCCGTTTCTAGCATTTTTGATATGTATCCCGACAGTACTCTTTTTCCAGACTGTAAGAAATGTAGTTAAAATTGCTCTAGATATATCAGAATTATGTTGAAATACACACATAAATCCACTTTTATATTCTGTATAAATAGAGAGTGAGCGAGCGAGCGAGCGAGAAAGGGCGACTGAAGGCATCACCACTTCCACATTGCAAAAGCATATATCAGGAATTGAATTGAAAATCTATGTAAAGACTTTCTGCTGTGGCATGCTTCACAAGGACAATTCCAGTCTGCTCACGTGACCTTTGGGGTTCATGAATTTTTTTGTGAGCGTTCCGACTTTGGATTCTCTGTTTATACCTTCTGTTTATGCATCGAATAACTTTTCAAGAACATAAATGACATTCTGTATTATGAATGTTGAGAATTACCCTCTATATGACAAATAGCTGCAAATAAATACACTACATGATTTATTTATTGCTATTGAACGAGTTTTTTAAGTTGTATTTACATCCTCATATATAATACCGACCTACTGTGAAAATTATCTCAGATGTTATATTTTAAACATAATAATTACTATGTTCTGCAATGATTATGTTATATATACACAACTTATGTATTCTAATGTAATTATTTTATATAATTTTTCATGCATTGCGGAAAATATAATTTATAAAAAGGGTTAATCTAAACGGGATTCGAACTCAAAACCTTATGATTTGAAATCCGACAGCTTACCAATGAGCTAGCACAAGGACTTCTAGAATTATGCTTCTAGCGATGTATAACGGATCTCAAGATAATTATGACATTCATATCCATTACAAACGCTGTTTCTGTTCTACTTTGACTTTTATTTTAGTACTCAGGCGATAATTATGTTCTATTTCTAAACTTTGAGCATTCTTTTACATATGGAAAGATTCTTTAACGTATTTAAATGTTCCATTACGTATGGAGAGCTAAATGACAAACAAGCATGTGCTGACATTAAAATAAAAAAGGGTTCGAAATATTGTATCATTAAGTATTTCAATCAATGTTGCTTTTTTAAACACTTGGTAACAAGTCTTATTATATTTAAAAGAAGAAAAACAAATCTGCAAACTTTTTCCCGATTGCAAAGGCTGGCTTGGAGGTTCGAACCTGGCTGACTTTTTCCCGAAGATACCCGAAGCTGGACTTAGAAAATTATTGCCTCAAAACACCAGTAAAGAATGCGCTCAACCTTTTTGAGACAAGGTGTACATACAACAAAAAATTTAGACTGGTTGGCGTGGAACAACCGTAGATTTTCGAACATACACCGGTACACACGAGAGCGATATGGTTGTGTTCGTTATATGACTTTGTTACATAACTTATGGCTTGCCCTTCTGAGGTCAGGAGTTTGTTGAAGGAGTAAATATAAAAGAGATTTCTGTTATTTTTTTCTTCACCCTCCTGGCTTCTTTAATCATACATTGCAAGACGTAACCAAAACATATCCATGCATCGTATCATTGAAGCGTTTTGTGTTTTGTATATTAAAGTGTTCAAAAATATTTAACATATTCGCATTTGTTCATGTGATCTCAGGTTCAATTTTCGGTCGGACCATACATGAGAAAAGTGAAAGCTGAAACAATATGAAAATAGTATATAAAAGTCAGGAAATTGATATTAAAACTTTAGCTATCTATTGGGATTGTAAGGCTGTAGTTAAATTAACCCACACGTTTCGTGAAGATATATTACGTTGTTATTGTTTATTTACTATAAGCTACCAGATTAGGAATGCCCGCGCACGAGACGAGTCGAGACAGAATTTTCCTGACAAAATTCGAGTCGAGACACAACTCTTCCAATAGAGAAGAATACATTTTTCGAGTCGAGACATTACTTTTACAGCACATTTTCGAGACGAGACAGCCTCAAATATTGTCTCGTGCGCATCCCTATACCAGATACATCCTCAGAAGCCATTTTACACTGTAGTAATCAATAGATGAAAACATTGGAAAAGGAATGAAAGGAAGGTCTCCAGAGCCTTAGATCAAGGTACTAACCTAGCATTTGCCCAGTATAACTGAGGAACAACCCTGGAAAATTCTCAGTCAGGATGGCTGGTCTACGAATTCGAACCCGGCATTATCCAATTGCGAAGCAAGAATCCTAACAAGTAGTCTGAGCTCGCTCCGTATTATTATTATTATTATTATTATTATTTAATTAACGTAATGTTTTAAAATTAGTGCAAAGTAAACCGTACTTTCTTTATTGCTGATGTTATAGTTAATAAGCCTACATGAGACATCATCAGTCCTCCATTAAGAAAGAATACTAGAACTGGAATTCAGGAAGCGGGGATGAAGAGATTAATAAGGATGAGGAAACTATGTACGATGCAAAAACTGAGTAATTATGACTTTGTCACAGATATATTCACTTACATACGTCAATTAATATTTCTCTGATACAGTACACTCTTACTTTCTATAGTGGCAGGAAAATGGCCCGCTTTTGTAAACGAACACACTAAGCACGTGCGTATAGGCGCAATGTCCATGCAAAGAAACATAGGTAAAACTAGAAAAAGGAATAGGGTAAGCGAGGGGAGAATGATAAACCGCCCTTCAACTTGAAAAAAGAAAAAAAGAGAAAACTAAAAATAACTAAACTTAGAGCTACGAAAGACTCGAGGCGAATTTTATTGAAAAGATTGTTTTTCCTTAGTGATTAGTCGTGCTAACTAGAACATGAATTAAAAAGAAAACAAGTAGGCCTAGCTAGCTCTGAGTTTCCCAAACTAGTTGAAAAGAAAATAGTGGATAAAATTTAATAATAAAGAAGCCATTTATGATAATTAAAACACACTAAATTCTTGGCACGACAGTCCTTTGGTTCCTACCAGCGGGCTTACGTTGAAAGTGGGGATGTGTAGTCAACGCATCGACACCCGAAGTCCCTAACGCCGGCTTTCTAGACTGGAGTCCGCTACCTCTTACTTAAGATAACTCCCCAATTGTCCTCACGATGCTGGGTCAACATCGAAATTGTTGAGTGCCTCTCCGGGAATTGAACCCATGATCACGGGCACCTAAGGCACGCTCTCTGTCTTCTATAGACGAAAAGCTATAGTTACCCACATTGTCTAATACAGAAATAAGTTCCGCTTCTCTAATAGCTGCTGATGGTGATAGTCAAGGTTCACCGAAGCATGATCCCAAACCCAAACTGAGATATTGATGTCACTGAATGCCTGAAAAGTCATTGTGGGTAAGTGAATTGCCCACTTGTCAGGATGAAGGGCGATGGTGATGTGAAATGCGGGGCTGTCAGAGGTACTACTTAAGTCGTAACTCTGAAATGTCAATTTTAAAAGTAAGCCAAAGATATTTGTTATATCTAAAGGAACTTCATTATCTCGTCTCTTTTTGAAGATTGTAACGTTATTTCAATGTGTATAGTAATAATTATTGCAGACAAAGTCTTTCTTAAATACATACACATTGCAATTATTACACGTTAAAAATTGATAACAATTAAAAATCTATTTTGAGTTACGACAGTCTTATTCTGGGGGTGCGTTATGATAATTCTATTTATAATATTCTGTTTCCATAAACTCTCTTCAGGAACAAAACTGTTAATCTTAGCTTTGAAAATGTTACATAAGGAGTTTTATTGCTATCATTAGGTTGCATTAGGAATTATCGGATTTATTTTATCGCTTAACTTTTACATCTCTTCTGATTTACGAATATTTAAATCGCGATTATCCCCTTAAGTGACATTTTAAAACATTTCGAACCAACTTTATATATGGTTAGTCTTGTTATATGGGAATAATTGAGACCAGAAGCAGTCTACAGGCTAAGTCCAAAAGAATCTTGGCCGACCTCCTGATAAACCACGTCTTTCAGCAAGGTGAATTGTGGCAATCCGATACCCACATGAGGAAATCTTCGGTTAAGTGTGAAAGCTTCCATAAGAATCAGCACTCTAATCAGTGAAATGTGCTTTGCTAATTTTTATTCAATGTGAAAGTACCTAACTTTATTGCCAGAAAAGAAAAAGCACTTATTTCAAACAAGTCGCCATTATTCGTATTTGAACACAACATTCAGGAAAAGTCATGTTAAAGCGCAACTTGCCCCTGAAAAAGAATATTTATCTGTTTTTAGTTTCTCGTGTTCCCCAAAGTACCGGTACATGCGCAATTAGTGCTCGTCTTCCGCTCACATTACCTAAGTAAAACGGCTACGATCTTGGTACTAGCACTTGTTTCGGTGTCCAGATCTCAAATATTTATCTTTCAGCCTGATTCTATGTATGAATCCGAAATTTCAAATCTACATAAGGGGCACCAAAATTCATAGTTTATTCTCGGTGCTCATATTGTGATTTACTAAATAATTATTAAATCTAATTGTAAGGTATACATTTGATATTTAGAGCAGACTGAGCAAGATAAATATACGTAAAAAACTAGTCAATACTTGTCTTAACTGTTTGTTTTCTTAACTGTCAAAGAAATAGGTGTATTGAGGAATTTTAAATATTCGAGTTTTGTATTCCGGTTTCAAATATAAATATGTGTGTATTTCGTCTCGGTCCTGCAACCGGGTGGACCTAGATTCGACAATCGAATTCTCATCCGGGTCAAATCAGATTATTTTTTAGTAAGGCAAGCATTTGATCTTTAGTGTAGAATGAAGGAGACAAATAGACTTGTCAATATCCGTCTTAATTTTCTATTTTCTTCTTCACTGTCAGGACTTCGTGAAATTACTTTCGGTGAATTTTTGATATTCAAATTTATCACAATTTGGGTGGGATGTGAGTTTGGATAAGAATCAAGATCTGAGATCCGGATTTCGGATGCAGATCCGAATTTCGAACCCAGATCCGAGATTCGGATCCAAATCCGAGATTTGAGATCCGGATCCAGATCCGAAATCCGAGATCCGGATCCAGATCCGAAATCCGAGATCCGGATCCAGATCCGAAATCGGAGATCCGAGCCCAGATCCGAGATCCGAATCCAGATCCGAGATTCGAGATCCGGATCCAGATCCGAAATCCGAGATCCGGATCCAGATCCGAAATCCGAGATCCGGATCCAGATCCGAAATCCGAGATCTGGATCCAGATCCGAGATCCGGATCCGGCCATCCCTAATTCTGACAGCAGTACTCGTGCGAGGGTCCGTCCAATTGACCCCCAAGTTGATATTTTTTTACAATAAAAAATATACTTTTTTAAATAATTAAGACAATAACAAAACTCTAGACATGTTTTAAAAAGTATTTGCTGCAACTAGATTTTTTGCACTCGTTTTGAGACATTTTGTTATGTGTTTTTCATCAGGACTTCTGGCTAGCAACCCAAGTTTGCGGGGCGGGGGTGTCTGTGTAAATCCCGCGCGAGTACTTAAGGGTTAATCAGCTAATATGCATAGTTTCTAGCCTTTTTTTTAAAGGTATTTTTGAATGAAAATGGATTTTTTTCTTTTTATTTCACAGTGGGAAGCATGTTTTCTTGAATGAAAATATAGCGGCGTAACCAGGGAGACTATAAGACAACCTACCCCCACCTAAGTTTTCGTCACGCCATTTTGAACTGCCGACCATTTGTGATATAAAGATTGGAAAAAAATCTCAAGCTGAAATGCTCGATCAATTTGTCAGTTAAAATTAATCTCAGTGCCACAATTTCGAATTTTTCTCTGATAACCTAAAATTCATATTCTCCTCCCCTGTCTCCACTCTATGAGAATATCAGGCTCTACTACCATTTAGAAATGTGGTGAAATGTAATAGAAATTTCCCTCTTCTTCCTTCTTTTTTTTTAAATTTTTCTTCTTTCTGTATTGAGAGAGTGCTAAGCACCACCACAAAAATTACACTAGTTAACAAAGGTTTTGTTACATAAAAGGAAATACCTGTTCTTAAAGGAACTTTTTGCGCTGAATTCGAATATGCACTCGGTTTTTCTCCATCACGTACGATTTTCCCGTAACAGAGGGATTTTCGGGAAAATCCCTAAAAAATTTCCCTTTTCGTTTATTTTACACCACAAGATCTTGTCCCCTTGCATATACTAACATAGAAATTATACCTTAGTATACTTTGATTCATATTTAACAAACCCTCCAAGTTTCGTAATAATCGCTTTATTCTTTCTAGAGAAATAAATATGTTTGTATGTATACTGTGTGTACTGTTTATTGCACTTTATAGTAATGCTTTCAGATCTCTTAAGTTGAGGTAAAACGTTTTGCTTTATTACCACAAACACACATATAAAATATAATACAATATAATTTACAAGTGTGACAATTTACAATAAACAATAATACAGATGTACCAAAAGGTCATGAAAAGACAATCAAAACTATCACAATATATGAAACTTCCATTGGGTTACAAAAACGTACACTACTTCCTTCTTTTGTAAGAAATGTTGCATTCTCTAACAAGACCCCAACAATAGTCCCCCCATCATTGAAGGATCCCATCGTCCCTGGTACCTTTTCTCCATTGCCATTATATCTTGGTGGAATCTTTCCCCCTGTTCGTCGCTGAGAGCACCTAGGTTAGCAGGAAAGAAGCTGAGGTGGGAGTGCAAAAAGTGGATTTTTAAAGACATCCTACAACCCAACTCTTTGTATTTCTGTATCATGTCCTGTACGATTTCTGTGTAACTCTCAGCTTTGTTATTGCCCAGAAAGTTGCGCACAACACACTTAAATGCTGTCCAGGCAGCTAGCTCAGCACTGTTTAACTTGCTGTCAAAGCTATCATCAAGCATTAATTTCCTAATTTGGGGACCAATAAACACTCCCGCTGAAATCTTAGCATCACTCAGGTTAGGGAACTTATCTCGCAAATACTTGAAACCTTCACCAGATGTGTCCATGGCTTTGACAAAGTTTTTCATAAGTCCTAACTTGATATGAAGTGGCGGTAGTAATATCTTATTAGGATCTACCAAAGGAGCGTATTTGACGTTGCATTCTCCAGGTACGTAATTCACTCTAGGTTCCCATTCCTTCACTTCATAATGTTTGTCATCAGCTCGGCTATCCCATAAACATAAAAAACATTGGTACTTCGTGTAACCGCACTGCAGTACTAATAAAATACCAACTACCTTGGAGAATTGTATATATATGTATTAAGATATACATATACTGTACGTTTAAAAAAATATACGTTGGAAGTACATTCTACTTTTATACACGTTTCTAATTTACAGAGAGCAATACAAGTGTGTTGTTGACTATTGTAAATATTCATTTTTATGTCTGTGTTTGTAGTAATAAAGCAAATCGTTTTTACCCCAACTCAGGAGATCTGAAAGCATTACTATCAGGTGCAATAAACAGTGCACACAGTATACATACAAATATATTTATTTCTCTAGAAAGAACAAAGCGATTTTTACGAAACTTTTAGGGTTTATTAAATATAAATCAAGGTATACTTAGGTATAATTTCAATGTTACTATATGTAAGGGCACAGGAGCTAGGGGAATAATATATCTGAAAAAGGGAAATTTTTGAGGGAATTTCCCGAAAATCCCTCTGTTACGGGAAAACTGTACGTGATGGAGAGAAACCGAGTGCATATTCGAATTCAGCGCAAAAAGTTCCTTTAAGATCAGGTGATTTTTCTCATGTAACAAAGAAAAAGTTTAAATTTGTTAACTTGTGTTATGGCAGATGATTGAGCACCGGAGCACCGTCAGAGTCGGCGCAAATTGTTCGACATTATTTGCTTTGGAGATGCGATACTATCAAACTTTGTGTCAATTAATGGTTGTTTTAATTAATAATTATTTCAATAGATGACAGAAACACTCGTTTGAAGAATGTTGTGATTGGAAGCTAAAAGAGAGCTCCCAGACTAATACAACGTTCCTTACTAATAAAACTAATACTTGGTTATATATATAAAATAAAGTTTATTCTCTTTTGTACTGTATGACTACAAAACTTACAAAATATTAAGAAATTGTTCTACTAATATACAAACCTTCTGTTATATTAACGGCATTTTTCGTTCCTCAATTGCAGCAGCGTTTTACATCAATGCTTAATAATTTTTCCTTGGAACACATATGGGGTGCACTATGCCCGTGTTCTAATTAAAATATTAATTTTTCACCAGTATTAAAGCTCTCAGAGTCAGAATATTTTAAAAAATATTGGTTCGCTTTCATTTTTAAAATATATTTTTTTACCCATTTTCAGTAGAAAAGCTACACCAATATACACAAAAAATTTGTTGGTTGTCTTCGAGTTTAGTTTCCCTTTCAGCACCGAGGCTACATAAGAATGGACCTACAATTTAATGTAGAATACGAACCACCATAAGGCATTTACTTTTTAAAAACTCTTCCACCAGGCAGGACCAATGAGGATTGCAAACAGAAGATTGAGTCGACGAGATTATTGTCACTTTAAACGTTTTTTTTTTTAAAATTTAATTTGTGATGCGACAAATTCATGTGTACTACATAAGAATTTGTAGATTATTGAAAATTTGCTTGTCCTATATTCAATAAAATACAACAAAGATGGTTTTCAGACGTGAATTCAGTGATAACTTATTATGTTAAGTTGAGACTGGAGCGATCAGCCACAGCGCTACTTAATGATCTTACAGACTCTTATCCTTATATCACACAACAGTAGCCTATCGCATTCCCCTTACTATTTCTATTACGGCTGCATCTGGAGAACACGTTTTTCAAAGCCAGTAATAATAATAGTAATAATAAATACCTAAGAACATACATACACAAAGCAACAACGCTTGAATGGAGTGACTAATTTCTAAGTGAAATAACAAAGAAATTCACAAATAGGGCCGGATCCAGGATTTTCTGACAAGGGATGCACCAATAACTACCACTACAGTTGAATTTATTAAATGCCTTTAGGCATCTGTGAAAGAAAACGTAAAAAAAAAAAATAGTAGTAAACGAAGAAAAAAGCAATGTAGAGGAGTCGCTAAAATTAATTCTCTTTGAACGAGGGCGATTACTAAACAACACCTACTAATTGAAATCCAGATTATTCTCCAATAAAGTAAATTCCAATAAACTTTCTTCTTATTGTTCGTCCCTCAATGCATACTCATCTCATTGTTAATTATCCCATATCGGACTCCCGAAGAAAACTCATCGAAACAACTTATTGACCGTGCCAATAGCGACTACTCTCAGTCATGACTCCGTTTTCTTTCATTCAGAAATAGAAAAGAAAGAGAAGAAAGTAGAAGGGTAAAAGGAGGAGGTAGAAAAAGAAGAAAGAAAAGAAATAGGGTATTGTAATAAGAAACAGATTACTGGATAATTCCGGAAATATAGTAAGAATTCGAGAAAGTCCTTGAAAGATGAATCATTCTAAATGTTATTAACGACTAATCAATTTTGGAATGCTTCGGAATAGACACATGTTCCCTCATACCACCCAGACCTAGCTCCAGGCACCACGATCGTGGGGTTGCCCAGACCTAGACCTGGAAACGAGAAAAGTGAAATCATTCTTTGTACTGTTATTCCAACCGGTGATTGATAACCATCCAGCATCTGAACTCTGTTCTCTAGGATCGACCACACATATGAATTAGCCAAGAAAGAAAGAAAAAAAATCAAACTTATAAACTCAATATAAATTTATGTATCGTATCAATAAGAATTTCAACTCCCTGGAAGAAAGATGTCGTATTTAGGCTCATCCTGCTATTTTTGTTTCACTCCTAGAGCCGATTTAAACCATTAGTACCGGTCCTTCATGACCTAGGTTATTTACCTTAACACATATATTAAAACATGACACATATATTACAGATGTTAATATGACAAATGATATCACTAAAATTACTTATATTAAATCTATCATGCATTCACACGCTCACTCACTCAGGACAGTGTATATATGTTTAAAGGAAACCAACTAACTACAAAGATACAAATAGTTTATTACATTCATAGTGAAAAGGAAAAATTAATTACAAAGAAAATCTTAAAAGCACAAGTTCTTGGTTATATATTAATAAAATACATAGAGTTAAATTTTAGTAAATTTTTATATATTCAATCATCTTGACAAATGAAAGAAAAAAAATAATTACATGTATTATATCTTAGGCATGCTAAAACAAAATTATGATTTGCGACATACGCAAAGAGACACTTATTTCACTTAAAAAAAATTGGACAAAGAGGAAAGAAAGAAAAAGAAAAAAAACTTTTAGGTGTATTAAAACTTATATGAGTCTGTACCTCACATTGAGCAATAAAATATTAATAATTCTGAGCGTTCAAATCACAAATCACGCACTACTCGTAGTGTCCAAAACATTTCGCTCCATATAACTTAGTTTGTGTTTATATATATATATCTATATATATATATATAACTATTGGTTTATAAAAACCATTCATTGACTATATTTAGTTTGTAACTCTTAGCAGTTTATATCTGCACTCGCACACTGCGACGTTTATACCCATGTAGGGATTTCGAAAAATCACTTTCGCCAGAGGATGTTTCTCCTCTTAGACAGTCCATTTCCAAACTTATTAATTGAATAATTTCAAGTTATTTGTTCAACACTGGGACACGTCATGAGACCTTTCCTTAGATCACTTTTGTATATATGTATACATGGTTCGGATTTAAAACGATCTTCCACAGGTGTACGGAGTGTGATGGTTTAAATTGAGGATAAAAAAAAACTGGTCAAGTCACAGGATACATATGCAGGTGAGAAGGATTCAAGGTGCACTTTCCACAATGGTTTTAGGTTGGTAGTTCAGGGATAATATTCATCATGATGTGGGTTACGTTTAGACCTGCCGTTACTTTTTAATACATGCCATTAAATAATTACATAGGTTATCATTTACATCTATTCAGAAGAAAAGGAAAATTACTTGAGTACACGGCGGTATTCTTGACAAAATCTACATTCTTATATTCGTCGGAAAACTTACTGGTAAACTATAGCAACCAATACACGTTTGGGGGGACAGACACGAGCGCTCTCACATATATTCATATAATACATTTAATATCATACTTTTACTTTAAAATCATATTCACATACTAAGTACATATACATTTCGACGTATTCATTTCTCTCTATATATATATATTTATTATAAATGCGCACACATTTAAATTAATCACCCCAACAATAATTTTTGAAAAGGTTGCAAGTACAAGAAAACAAATGACTTCCGACATTACATATGAAAAAGAAAATTGATTTTTTACCTGATACCGCGCGTCTATAAATTTCAACTTTTATATAATCAATTCGTGCTTAAATAATAAAAAAAAACTTTGGGAGGCAGGCACGTAACACAGAGCATTCCTAAAGATATAACTAGATAAACCAAAATACAATTTCTGGGCCCAGGTCAACTACAAGGTAAACGAAAACCAAAACAGGAAGGAAAGTGACCAATGGATTAAAAAAAAACTTAAGAGGGACGACGGTGAAAGAACGTAATCGAAGTGTCGTCAACTACGAAGTCTTTGTTCATTTCGGCGATAGGTCAAAATGTGATGGAGGACCCAATCACTATCTACTTTATCCATGAATCGTGTATTGCAACATCTCAGCTGGTAATTTCAGATCAGAGTTGTACGTTAAATAAATCGTAAGCGACAAGTTCAAAATCGGGGGGGGGGAGGTTGAAAAATTAAAAAAAATCTCGAAGTAAGAAGGAAGAAAGAGACAAGAGAGAGAAAGCGGCGCCAACGAAAGGAGAAAGATTAAAGTACTACTCACTACACAGAAGAGTGATCGAATTTAAATATATAACAACTCACAGCCAAAAATATTCACATATGCCGAAAGAGGGTAGTTTACTTAAATACGTAAACTAGGAGGGAGGCCCTGCTGCCAAGGATGCAAGTTCTGTGTCCATCAGATCCCAATCCCACAAGAGTTTGTTTGTAAGATTGAAATCCGAGCCCCGTATCCGGCCCAGACCAGCAGGATAAAAGGAGAGGGGAAGGGACCAGGTAACTGCGTCCCCAATTTGAAATCTCTAAGTAAGGAAAAAAATATTCGACCCCTCAGAAGAACTAAGAAGGTTCAAGGACAGTAATGAAACTAGAGTAATAGCTAAGATATCCCTAATTAGTGATTTGCCAAAATAGAAAAAAAATTAAATAAACTGAATTTTGGATCGGTGATTTCTATGGCCAAACCTCACCGATAGCTCCCCTTCGCAGAATGCGCTAAATTCTGAGGCATCGATTAATTTCCATCACTATCTAGTTTGAAAACTAAGAAAAGAAAACGAAAATATTCAAGGGGGGAGAGGTCGATGCCCGGGTACGGTATAATAAATTTTAATAACTAATTGTTTTGATTCTGTAACCCTGTCAGAGCTGTCGCCTCCATGAACATTGTAAGCTAGCCCGAGTAGGTGACGTGAAGAAAAAAAAATCTCACGGAGCAGGATATTCTATTTTTAAAACCGACCAGAAAATATAATTCACTACAGCCCTGTTGTATAACTACTACTGTCTTTTCATAATTTATTATTCAATATGTCTAGTCAGCGATTATATGATGCTACCCATTCTATCAGATGGTATTACTATGGTTGATTATTACTATAACACATTAAACTACAAAGTATTACCATAGTCCGACTATATATCGCCCTCCGGTCCGCGTGATATTATGGTGCAGGGGTCAGAACCCGAGATGTTTGTAGCTACACGTATCTATTCAATATATATATATATCCACACGTGGCGAAGTATTCACTGGGCTACTATATATATTTAACTATATGGGTGTCCTATCTTCTATATTCATTTACTACAATATTCATATACTTCATATTCATATTCACATTAATATTCATATCATATTCATATCATCATTCTTTTCATTTACTACGACGCTATATTTTACAAACACCCTGTCTCCTCTATCTACGCCCAGCCTATATACACATTTCATCATAACACTTTAAAATCTATAGTCACTACAAACATTTCCCATTCCGATCACCGCACGACGACCTCACTCGAACTCAAGACTCTTTCACCACACACACAATACTATGTAATACCTGGTAGCTTTATTAAGAATGAAAAAAAAATCCTACGTATGTTCACTGAAAATAGAATTATCTGCGATAATATTTAATGTTTACGAAATTCTGCAGCAACAATGAAATTCTGCAGCCACGAAGAAAGAAATGAACATTTAATATAATTTCAAAGCGAAGAACTAGCATCATATCGCCCGACTTCTGTTAAAAAATTACGTATTGTTTATTTACTTAAATATTTCGATTTCTAGACTAAGCAGAATGTTGTAATTTTCAGGATATATTAATTTTGGGTCACTTGACCTAACTGTACATCCATATGGGCTGTGAATTATACCTTCTAGGTTTTATTTCGAAAAGAAAGGTCAATTTCATGGAAACTAAATCACTAAGAACATCGACATACGAATGGCGGTTAGTACTGACTTTTGACACTAGGGGCTAGCGACGATATAATCAACCCTTGAACAACTGAATGTGACCTTGTACACGGAATTATTGTACTATATTACGTTCACTTTTAAATATTATGTATGAGTTCACTTAATGAGGGAATAATAAAAAAAAATTATCGCATAGCAAATACCACACTGTCCATATTTAATTATCTCACACACTCTTTCATCACTTAACTACCACTACCACTGATACTACATTACAAATATACACATACTACTTAAACTACAAGACACATCATGCCAATACACACCAATCATCACTATCATTAATACATGTTATACTAATAAATATACACAGACAACATTCAGATTTTACCATTTTAAATCGGCTCGAAAGGAAAGGGAAAGTAAGGAACAGGGCCAACTGGCCCTTGTATTTACTAAATCACATTCTTAAAATCAACCTGTTTAATCAATGCCCCGAGGGGACATATCGAAGTGTTGACTAACAATAGGACCCCTGCCCTGAAGGGGCAGGAACCCGGAACAAACTACATGTTCAACTCATCCCGCTGGAAGCCGTACTCCCAATTTGAGAGTCAGATAGGAGCCCTTACTGTAAATTTACACGTGCATTATGATTACTATCCTAACTATAAAGAAATTAAATACCGCCATATATGTTAAAAAAAAGAATCACTCGCTGCCTACATAAACAAATCTATATATGGACAGGTCTTATAACCCTCAATTAGCAGGAAAATTGGAAGGTGAAAATATCAGGGGAAACACTGATCTTCAGAACCGGTTTTAGGAAAAGAAAAACGGAAATCACACTACTTCTGAATCCTGTCCATAGCGATCGGTAGATGAAATCATGGCGTCACTATATTGCACTTACTATTTCAGCTTTTTAGTCCAGTTTTGTTCTGAAAATTTAATAGTTCTATGGCTCCTTGAGACCTCCAGCGATTTTACACGTTAATAAAATCCCAAATGTTACCTTGTTTGCAGCTTTTCTAGCTCCTTTTTGACTTTCTGAGCTGGGAAGATCTTAGTCCGGCGTCTTCAGTGAAATTCCCGGCATGGAATGGGAATAATCGCGCCCTAATATCATAGCGTGGGTTTATCCTCCAATCAAAACAAAGCATTTTGGCGGTGGGGCTTTGAAACGAATAAAA
This sequence comes from Thermobia domestica, assembly GCF_964235325.1. Lineage (NCBI taxonomy): Eukaryota > Metazoa > Arthropoda > Insecta > Zygentoma > Lepismatidae > Thermobia > Thermobia domestica. Next base: position 87,359,525 of record NC_137468.1, read on the forward strand.
TTTGGTAAAATCTGGATTAAACTAGATTTTAGAAGGACCTAGGTATCTAAAAGAGAGGTGAAGGGTGGTCCTGAAAATTCTGTCGAATTTTAGATTGGTTATTTGATCTGAAAAGTTCCGTCCAATAGTGGACCTACGTTTTCAGATAGCATTGACACCGTAAGAATTGTAATAATCCATTTACACATCCATATACAAGACTTATAACTAATTTAAAATATAAATAAAGGTATTGACTCCCAAAACTATAATTCCTAATAAATTTTTTACAGTTTTCCATGTTAATTTGAAATAGAATAACGAACAATATTACGAATTATATGAACAGCCAGAAATTTTTTTGTTAAACGTCAAGTACAGTCGGTATAAAAAATTTCGGGCACCCTCCTATTAAAACATAATCTCATTAGACTGTAATGGCATATTACAGTTCCCCGGCGTCGTTAAAAAAATTTTGTTTGAATAACAAAATTTTGTTGAATAGAATTAACATGTATTAATACTAATAAACTAACTACTCACTCATACTCTCATACACTCAAATGAGACAGTGTAACATTCACTTTGGGTATTGAGATAGAAGTTCCCGTTTTTTGTCCTCGGTACAGTTGAAAAGCTTAAGATTCTGGAAATTGTTAGTTCACCTTTTAGGTCGCAGGAAAACACTAGGTAACCAATTCGCAATATTCCCATCGAAAGTGGGAAAATGTTCAATATCCCGGAGGGAAACTTTAGAGCTCATACTAACATAAGTAGGGGAATTGTTACTGGGAATTAACATATTATCCTGCACAATCGGAGTAGTCACCGGATTTACCACTGATGACGTCGTAGCGGTGTTATAATTACCCATGTAATTAAAAGGGATTCTGTTGGTCGTATTGAATATGTTGGGCTCCATCCCCGGACCAATCGCACCCGTGAACAACGACTCAGAATGGTACCCATCTCCTCTTCCCGGCAACACGCTATGTGATTGTATACCTCCATGTAAGGAGGGAGCACTCACGCTAGTGACCGTAGTCGTCACAACACTCGACTGATTCGGCACACTATTGGAATTAAACCATGACTTTGGTTCTGACCGATGCATGGGGTAGTGCGTCGCAATATCCCGTGCATCAACTGACATTAAATTTTCCTTTCCTGCGCAACAGGTAGTTGTTATAGCAGGTAATATTTCTGAGGAATCGCTACCGGGGAAAGGATAGGTTACCTCTGATTTTTCGCGACTAGGTTTCGTTATTTCTTTTTGAATATTTACTATTTCGTTCTGAATTTTCGAAATTTTTTAGTCAGTTACTTCCAGTTTGGTTTCCAGTGATAAATGACAAGGTTGACTTTAAATTATCAATTTCGGCCTGCTGTGTTTCTAGTTTATTGTTGATTTTATGCAATTTGGTATCTATTTGTTCAAATTCGGAATTTACATGATCAAATTTACCCTCAGTCTCCTGCTGAAGTTGCTTTAGAGATTGCTGAGCCTCGCATCTGACCAAATCAATTTCAGTAGACGTTTGCTCCCTCAATGTGGTTATTGAGGAAGCAAAGTCCGAACATATGTTGTCGATTTTCTGGGTTAGTACCTCGAATCGAGATTCGGTTTCTCGTTTCGAGGTGTCAAATTTCTCGTTTATTTCGCGTCTCATTTCCCGGCTATTCTCATCTTTTTTTTCATTTATTTCGCGTCTCATTTCCCGGCTATTTTCATTCATTTCATACCTCATCTGTTGATTATCCCGATCTATTTTTTGTAACATCTGTTGCAATGAAAGGAGGAGAGCGTCATTATTAGATGACACAGTCTTCCTTTGCTCTTCTTTGGTTTTATCACCAATTGAATCCCCATTTCTTTCATCGTCATCGAGGTCAGATATCTCCACTGGAGATATTTGGCCTCGGTTCTTCGGGGTACTATACCCTCGCTCACCGTCTGAATCGGGATGTTCATTTTCTTTCTCAGAGGATAGACTCATGGGTTCACGCGACTGGTGGAGCTTCCCCTCACATTCTTTACAGTATTTAACTATCTCACCAGCCCGGATCTTTTCTGCATTTCAGCAGTATCCTCTAAATTGATACAACTGAAATGAATCCATTTCAGCCCACACTCGTGACACCTCACTAGCCTACGGGAGACGCGAGCTCTTTTCTCATTACTTTCTAATGTACATTGTGTACATGAGACTTCCGCGTTCTCGTGTGATACAACTTCCCTATTGGTTGCCATAGCTTCCATACCAAAAGACACAATATAAACACATGCAATTATATACTTATAGACTAACAATACTTATTATTCAGGTACTGTTCATAAATTAAAGGACTCCTATCTAATTCCCTCCTTGGGTCAACTTCCAGCATTTTCAAATTTTAGAATTCACTTTGACAAATTCCTTCATTTCCCCCTTTCTACAGAGAGAGACAAAGATAGCAGAACAGCCAATGACTATGATTATTTAATCTCACTGTGACTTTTTTAATTATTCACCTTTTGTGGCCAAGTCAATATGTGCTCGATCCTAAACAGTGTTTAATAAATAATTTCAGATCCGTTACCAGGGAAAACAATTGTTTCCATGGTAACTGTCCAAAGTCAACGGTCGCCAATTGAAAGAAAACGTAAAAAAAGTAGTAAACGAAGAAAAAAGCAATGTAGAGGAGTCGCTAAAATTAATTCTCTTTGAACGAGGGCGATTACTAAACAACACCTACTAATTGAAATCCAGATTATTCTCCAATAAAGTAAATTCCAATAAACTTTCTTGTTATTGTTCGTCCCTCAATGCATACTCATCTCATTGTTAATTATCCCATATCGGACTCCCGAAGAAAACTCATCGAAACAACTTATTGACCGTGCCAATAGCGACTACTCTCAGTCATGACTCCGTTTTCTTTCATTCAGAAATAGAAAAGAAAGAGAAGAAAGTAGAAGGGTAAAAGGAGGAGGTAGAAAAAGAAGAAAGAAAAGAAATAGGGTATTGTAATAAGAAACAGATTACTGGATAATTCCGGAAATATAGTAAGAATTCGAGAAAGTCCTTGAAAGATGATCATTCTAAATGTTATTAACGACTAATCAATTTTGGAATGCTTCGGAATAGAACATGTTC